>NW_026571047.1:23021450-23318950 GCF_026225935.1 Boleophthalmus pectinirostris
TGAACACTGAACCTCATAAATAAAACTTTGAGTAGGTTATTTTTCGCTCCAAAAACTTAAATCATGCAGACTTAAAATTACTTGAATTAAGAAAATGTTATATTGATTGGAACAAGTAGCTGAAATGGGAACATACACTTAGTTACACTGAAGATAAGAAAAAACAACAACTCTTTGCACATAAAAAAAGAAACTAAATCATATGATATTTAAATTTAAAAATAACTCAAATCAAGTTAAAAGTTCTTAAATTCAGAAACTTGAACTCAGATATCACAGTAACTACAACTGTTTATTACTTTTTGCAATGCTGTACTGGTTTTGGGTTGTAATAAAGATGCATTGTGTAACATTCAGCCTGTTTGTCTTTAAACTTCTGTATCTCCAAGGAAACAAGCATGTGACACCACCAGGCCAAGTAACAGGTCAGATCTGTGGAGAGGCGAGCACACTCAAGATGTTTCAAGGTTTTCAAGCTTTAGACACCTGTAATTGAATGGAAAGGTGTGGAACATTCCAGAAACCAATCACATCTTCACTAAAAATTTTTACATATTGTGGCTTTAAAGGGCCCATATTACACTGTTTTCTGATCTGTGTTATGTTATTTCCTCATTAAAAACAGATCCAGAGTTATGTTTTGTTTCATTCACACATGTATAAAACACAAACCGTGCATATTTAGACTGAGTTCTTCTCTCACACAGAAAACACTCTGTTCCACCTTGTGATGTCATGTGGTAATACAGGAAGTGCTCCACTGGGATTTTTAAAAATTCCATACACCTTTACTATAATCTTTTGGATCATATCAGCCTGGGAATACTGTAAAAAAGGTCAAAGGTAGCTGAAAACTACCACTTGATGACATCACAATGTGGAACAGAGGGTTTTGAGCGTAGAACATGTAGACAGACTAAGATTAATGGACGTTTGAATGAAACAAAACACATTTCCAAGCATGTTGCATGTTTCCAAGGACGCTCTATGCTCAGGCAAATACTCTTATGCGTAAGTTTGGTTCTTGTACAAATGAAGTAAAGTTGTTATTGTTTAAAACATATTGTACGCCGTTGTACACAGCTCACCTCTGGGTTAATTACAAAAAAAGACTACAATGACGCTTTGTGGGTGCTTTTAAGGAGGCCACGATGGACAAGTGAGACAGAGATGTTTGTTACTGCACAAGTGAACACAATCTGCACTAAGAATTTTAATGTAGTTTTATTTGCAGGCTGAACAAATCAGACAATGAAATAATAATGTCACTCACAAATATGAGATTCAGTGCAATAAGATGTCAGTCCAGTATGTGGAGACACTGGAATGGTTGCCTTTTAAAAATATGAAATGTGGGGTGAAGGAAGTCTGGGAGTCCCTGCTTAGACTACTGTCCCTGCGACCCGGCCCCAGATAAGCGGAAGAAAATGGATGGATGATTATTGTTTTCTAATGTCACTGTCCTTGTTCATTTTAAAAATGAACCATGAGTCCAGTATAAAGATGAACTGAACATGTTTTTGATGAGGTAAAAACATTATAACATGGTTTAAAGCTCAGAAGAGAACCTTTAAGTATTAGAAGAACTGCAGATTGGATGGATCGTTTTGAGTTTAATTTTGTTATGCTTTCTATAAAAAAATAAAAAAATAAATAATAATAATAATAATAATAATAATAATAATACATCGGACTTACACAGCTGGATGGTTGGATACTCAAAGACGCTGACGTTAGCCTAATAGCATCGTTACCCAAGTCACGTTTTCAGAAAACAAGAAAACATTTTTTTTTTAGCAAGCATATTATAAAGTTACGCAGATATCATAATTTGGCCAAAGAAATGACCCAGGCAATTATACCATTACACTAATATTATTATTATATTTAAAAATTTTACTTACTTTTCACTATTACTTTGAACTATTGCCCAGAAATCGTGAGCTCGTGTTGCTTTAGTCAAGTAGTTGTATTTCCGGCAACAAAATTCTGGACATACGTGCTAATTCTCTTATGTTATTTTGATTATGCTAATTATTACCGATCAATAATCCAATGTCAAAGTGAAATACACGTTTTGTTGTTTTTCGCGTAATTATCAGAACCACGTGACGCAAGTTTGGTAAATTTGGTGGTTTTGGATTATCGCTGCGCGCTGCCCACTCACGCTAAATCCACGTTTTGTAGCATCTGGAGATAATGTCCTCCACTGTAATGAGATTGGACCTGGATTGGATGTACAGTAGCCTATACCCACTCGCTGCTCACATCCAGGACCCCTCCCCCTCCCGCCGTCCCTCTCTCCCTGCCTCCCTCCAGCCGCCTTTCGCGCTCTCTCTCCGGCTAAAGATGGCGTCACCACCGCGGACAGCTCCCGCCAGTCTCCCGCTCTGATCCCCCCCCCTCCCCCTCAGAAGACGATGTGAACCAAGAGGGACCACCGGACCAACCGCGACCACCACCCCCAAAAAACCAAAAAACGTGGACCGAGTGTGCGTCTGTGCCTATGCGCGCGCCCCCGTACCGGCCTTTCCCCCTCTCCTCGCTCCTCTCTCCTCTTCATCGCCTCTTCCTCCGCAGAATCATGGAGCCTCATTTGGGACATAGTTAAAAAAAGACGCACCGCTGGCTCTCCGCTTCTTCGCCCGCTTTTTTGCGCATGTACTTCGGGACATTTGGCGCACAGGATGTTGATTCTCGTGCCGGTCGGTTTGTTCTCAGCCGTGTTCAGTCCCGGATTGGCCCATGGATCGCATTTCAATCCAGGTAAGGCAACATCTTCTGTGCCTCAACATCCCAACACAAAACGCACCACTGTACAGGACATATGTCTACGTAAATGAACGTCTGTGCGCGTAAAAACACCAAACCAGTATCCATTTCTCTATATATTCTATAGCCAAACATAACATTTCTTTACATCCATAGGCCCTACTGTATAGAAATCGCAGTATAGATACACAGATGTACTCAGAGACTGTAGAGGACATCTGCTTTTTTAGATTTTTTTCGTTTTTTGGTCAATTTATTCCCACAAATTGCCCATACTAACCATTACTTTACTTCCAACACCTAATGACAGCCTGTGTATAGACGGCAGCCTATATCTAAATCTACAAGTTTGAAAGGACAACATTGATCGCAAGACAATAAATCAATACTGTATAGGGAGCTGAAGTAATAGTTGAATAATACAGCTATGGCTTAATAATCAATGAAAACATAGATTTTTCGACATTTATTTAGCGTAAACTTGAATGAAATCCATCGTTACTGAAGTCTACAGTTTATTCCATTCCCGTAGCCTTGTTGCTTGGGGAAAAAAAATGAATTTGGTCACCACGTTCCAACAATTGAGTGTGAAATTGAACAAAGAATCGTATTTTTATCCAAGCCCACACCAAAAATGGCTGGAAAATCGCATTACGAAATTATGTAATCTCACTTTCATTTTCATCCAGCTCAAATGCGTTTTACGTGATGAGCTGCCCATTACCTAGGTCCTGGTCAGATTGGGGTGTAATGAAATGAAAAGCTACAGTGTTGAGTATTTAATTTAACACGTTCTGCTTTGGGGCTGATGTTTCCATAGCAACCGAAGGAGTCAAGTCTGTTGCGTTTTGCTCGTTACAGTCACAAATGTGTGTAGGGTTGGATCAGAGGCTTAACTCGTGTGTTATTATGTCAACATGGAGAAATATTTAGATTTATTGCATCTTATTTGCTGCTTAAGGTCTACAGTTTCATTTACAGAGAGCGAGTGAACATTTTGTCCTTTAAAGGGCACCGTATTTGTGTGAGATCCAGAATTCACACTTCTCCAGTACTTTACAAAGACAGGAGTCCGGGCACTGGTCAATCTCTCCGAGTTCAAATATCCGTGATTGACAGGTGGATTAGACAATCGGGGGCATGCGCAGGCTGTCCTAATCAAAACAAATATGGCTGCTTACGAGGAAAAAAGAAAGGAGAAAAAATAAAACATGACAGGGGACAGAAAAACACTGCGGATTTCGGCAGAATCAATAAGTGAAGCACTAGACTTAAAGGGAAAGTTCAGAATTTTGGACGTAGGGCCTCATTTCCTCGTGAGTCAGAGTGTTGGAGATGTGTGGAGACACTTTGTAAAATATTCCATCCAGTCCTTGTATTTGCAGAGGTCGCTGGTGCTAGACTAGTGCATGTCAATGGCCATAGTTATCCTGCAACTAAATACAGTCTTACCCACTCCACAAACACCCAAAGCAAATCTATTATTACACCAGACTCTCAATGGGAATGTCTGTGTTGATAGAATAATGTTTGAAATAAAACTAACCTTGCATCGCATGAATCGTCGCATGTTAAGGGACTATTTTCTCATAGATCAGTCCACCGCTGCCAAGCTTTTTATCAGGAAGTACAACTCGCTGCTGCTGCTCAGACATAAATCCTTCAAATGCAAGGTTGGTTTTACTTCTAAAATTATTGTATAAACACAGACATTTACATGGACAGTCTGGCATAATAATAGATTTTCTTCGGGTGTTTTGTGGAGTGGGTGAGACTCTTTTTAGCGGCAGGATAACTATGGCCATTGACATGCACTAGCCTAGCACCAGCGACCTCTGCAAATACAAGGACTGGATGGAATATTTTAAAAAGTGTCTCCACACGTCTCCAACACTCTGGCTCACTAGGAAATGAGGTCCTATGTCCAAAATTCCAGACTTACCCTTTAATTAAGGTGAGAGACAGATGAGGGTCAGAAGGACAGTAGTTCAATGCAATCAAAGCGCTTTACAACATGGAACAACTCACCCATTCACACACCAGTGTACGCAGACACTGGGGGTGAGGTGGGTTAAGTGTCTTGCCCAAGGACACAATGACAGTATTCATCTTTGGGAGCAGGATTTGAACCGCCAACCTTGGGATCAATGGACAAACGCTCAACCAACTGAGCTTCTGCCACCCATATTGCGATTGATCAAAAATTACTTTGAATAATATAGTAATGTCCACATTCACAAGCACAAAATTGTATTACATTTACTTTATTTATACATTTATTTAAATCATGAGAATTAACTAATGTAACTCTGGAATTTCTGTGCAAATTAGGATTAAAAAAATAAATAAATAAAAAAAATCGAAAAAAATCAAGAATTGTGCAGTGTGTTATCGCGCTGTATCACTAAATAGATTTTTTCTTACACCCCTACTAATCAGAAGGTTGGCGATTCGAATCTCGCTCCCCACGTAAACATCATTAGCTTAGCGGCCCTCCACAGATGAATGCTGTCGTTGTGTCCTTGGGCAAGACACTTAACCCCTCTGGCCCCAGTGTGTGTGTACTCTGGTGTATGAATGTGTGTGCGAATCATTGAGAAGTTCCTTGATGTAAAGAGCTTTGTGCGCCTTGAAGATAAAAAAAGCGTTGTATAAAAATTGACCATGAGTTCGTTTGTTTCATTTGCGTCACTGTAAAAAAAAAAAAAAAAACAGTCTCATTTCACTCTAGATTTTTACACAAAGGAACATATCTGTCTAATCTCCACTTGTTTGGAAAGCACTATGTACATTTTCTGGTGGACTGTCTGTCATGCACTTGCTGGCTGTTATGTTATTGCTTTGCCTGGAATGTTCCACAGTAAGGCATTAAACAAATCAATCCCAACTGTGGCTGATTTGCTGGTGGATTGCAGAAGTTTTTGGCACATATTGGCAGGCGTGCCTCTGTGACTCAGCCCCAAGGCAGCTGTGGTTGTTGCTAGGCCTGTTACGATAAATACTATATCAACGTATCTTTCAATAGATGAAAGCTTTAACTATATATTTGGGAGCTCAATATTTATCGTGTGTACAATTTCTTTACAATAGTGGGGAGATTTTTGTAATTTATATGTAATTATTTAAGATTTGAGCTGTAGAGGATTGAATAAATAACTTCTATGGATAATTATTAGTAGTTCATTCTGCTATTTATCTGTCACAGCTCAGACCTTTTAATGATGGCTGCTCCATTATGGAAAAAATCATTATCACGATTATTTGGTCAATATTGAAATCACTATATTGAAATCATTATTCAAACGATTGTTTCATTCATTTATTCAGCATTTGTCTGTCTCAAAAAACATAATTTATGCAAAACTTCCAAATAGAAAATAAATATAGGCTACAAATATGAACCTTAAAGCAGTTTTACGATGTATAAAACATAAAATGAATATGAATAAAATATACTTTGAATATGAAATAAGGCACAGAAAAACATAAATGTATCCAAAATAATCTATATATCCAGCTGTTCTACAATTTCTGTATTTAAAAAATAAACTTTAATTCGATTACATGAGTTTGAAGATCGTTTGGAACAAATCGAAATCGTGAACAAAATTCAATTAATTACACAGCCTTACTTTTATTAATGATACTGTCTTTTTAAAAATTGGTTTACTGGGATTATCTTGATTATCCTGCCTTGAGTCAGTCACATAAAATAGTTTAAGTACAATTCAGCTTTTTCAGTTCCGATACCGAATCAGATACTGTA
Organism: Boleophthalmus pectinirostris; assembly: GCF_026225935.1. Taxonomy (NCBI): domain Eukaryota; kingdom Metazoa; phylum Chordata; class Actinopteri; order Gobiiformes; family Gobiidae; genus Boleophthalmus; species Boleophthalmus pectinirostris. The sequence goes on from NW_026571047.1 coordinate 23,027,989, forward strand.
GCTTTAAGGATCTGCTGATATCCGTTATCAACAGATACCAATGCAGAGACTGAAAACTGCATTTATTTCCTCTTAACAAACATTTTAATAAGACAAAACTGATCCAAATGTTGCTGTTATTTATTCCTCAGTAACTACTAAAAGTTCAAACATTATGAGTGTTTCTGGGCCAACTACGACCAACCAGAATATCGACTGAACTGATACTTGGAAGCCGACATCCAATCCAGCCAATTTTTAATTATTGGTGCCAATTTTCAATACAAGTTTTGTATCAGGCATCCCTGGTATTATCATTCATCATCTCTTTAGTGATATAATGTGCTTCAAAATTTGTTATGGTGGTGGCCTAAATGAAGAGTTTCAAGGAAGAACAGTGCGGAAACAGCATGTAAATTTAATGTGGTTCTGAATAATAAGGAAGATGCCCAAAACATTCTCAGCTTCAAAAGAAATTATAAAGAGCTTTTGCTGCATGGTGTAAGGTTGAGTGACAGCACAGAGTGATCAAAGTAAAAAAAAAAAGAAAGAAGTATATAGATAAAATAATAATGGTAAAACAGAATACAGAAATACAAAACAGAATACAAAAAGAAGTGTAGGTATAGTGTGTAATTTAGTTTGCAAAAATATCGATATATTGTATCGTTTGATGTGATGATACAGTATCGATATCGAGTACTGCTGTATCGATATATCACCATGAGTATTTTTTGGTATATTTTACTAAATTATTTTGTCGCAGAGCTACAATTTTGTTGCTTGTTCAGAGGAAGGAAACTTGCTTTGCAGATTTGAGAGGCAGGTTCCACATTTCACATTTCATTCATCCACACTATGTACAAAAAACATGTATAAAAACACAGTTACAAAATAAAGTGTTACAGTGCTCCAGTGCAGAATGGTTTGTTCTGTAAACAATTAGTTAAATTCATCTATCGCACTTGGCTAAAATCACAATAAATATTAAGTATGTTAAAAACACACAATCTTAGATAAATAGATTACAATTTATTCATAAGTACGATAGCAGCCGGAACAAAGCTCCTTTTAAAATGTTTGTGTTTCATATGAACTTTGCACAAGAAGTGGTTTAACAAAGACTTTTAGTATCACAGACATGATTTAGCCTTTATTTTTTATTGAATCTTATCGAATCAATTTGAAATATATAGTATCAAATCGAAAGTGCACTGTATTGAGATTTGTATCATATCGTGGCCTGTGTATCGAAGTATGTATCGTATCGGCAACTTCTTAATGATACCCAGCCCTATTTGCCATAAGTAAATATTTGTAAAGTTTTGTGATCAAAGTACATTAGCAATCACGTAATGTTTGAAGCTATGTAATGTATAAGCTTCTTTTTCGAGAAATGCGCTTTTTCTGCTGTTTACAATATATCTGTAGAAGGGATGTAACAATAATCACAATATCGTATCATCAAAAGTCTCACAATAATATCCAGGGGCATTAAATACACTAAATCACATGTCGTTTTGTTTAATTAAAAGTTATGGTGCAGCAGCAGCTATAAAACAGAGGGAACTACATAGACCATGATCCTTTGCTGTTTCAGTGCAGAAAATATGAAGAAATAACAGTTATTAAGCATTTTTAATAAATCTTTGTTCTTTGAATTATGACAGAACCCAAGTCTTGTCAAGATATTATAAATGGACAAAGTAGCATATTCATAATGTTTTTAGCCTCCACAAAATAAGGCTGTGCAGTTAATCGAATTTTTATTGCAATTTGTGTGTCCAACGATCTCCAAACTCACATAAACAAGTTGAAACGATTTAAAGCTTAACAATGTTTATTTTTAGATATTTTTTATATAAATAAGAGATCGTGGAACAGCTGTATATATCGTTTATTTCGGATACATTTACGTTTTTCTACGCCTTATTTCATGTTCAAAGTAAATTATTTATATATATATTTATGTTTTATACACCGCAAAACTGCTCTAAGGTTCATATTTGTTGCCTGAATTTATTTTGCATTTGAAAGTTTTGCGTAAATTATCAATAACATTTCTTTTTTTTAAGAGAGAGAGAGATTTCAATATTCGCCAAAATAATCATGATAATGATTTTTTCCATAGCAGCCCTACCACAAAAATCACAAAAAATATTGTATCGGAATATGCATATCATGGAAATATCGAACGAAGAGATTTGGATATCGTTACATCCCTATACGTAGTGTGTATGATTATTTTTTTCTCTCTTGGCACAAAGTCAAAATAAAAACAAATCAATCAATCAAGATAGAAATGCACACTGTATTATGTAGTAAGTTGTTTATATGGAGCTGGTGGTTGTTATGTTATGCTTTAATGACCTGCACAGTTTTTGTTTTTGTTTACTTTCTTCAGGCTTTATATAAGTGTAAGTGGGTCTTGTGTCCCGTGGCCCTCCTCAGACACGAGAGACTCACTGGAGCAGAAAGACTGCAGAGCTCAGTTTAGTCTCAACCACAACAGTCAGGGAGTCTGCTCGGACTATTTCGGTCTGGAAAATATATTTCTGAAGCCATCTTGTATCTGTTAAAGGACTCATATAGTGCACAAACTGGACTCTTGTGAGCTTTAAGCCATGTTAGAAAAAACAAATAAAAAACATACCTGGATTTGCATTTTGTTTCATTCACACATGTTTGTCTGTCTATATCTCCAAAGCTCAGAATGCTCTGTTCCACCTTGTGATGTCATGAAGTGGTAGTTTTGAAGTTAACAGCTACATTTTACCTTTAGTTCAGTAGAGATTGGCAATTCCAGGGCTGAAATCAGTGGTGTCATGGGGATTTTTTAAGTGGGTTTATGCGATTCGTGACATCATCGCCCCTGAACTCACTTTCAGTACAAACATAAAGATGCCAGCCCAGTAAAAATCAGTAATATCTGATGTTTTTTTTACTCAAAATGATGCGGAATAATGTTATTAACATTAAAGGCGTTTATAATCACCAACAGAATGTAAATCATAGGCTACAATACATGAACCAGGACTGAACCAGGCCTAAAACAGGACTAAACCAGTGACTAAATCAGGTCTAAACCAGGTCTAAAACAGGACTAAAACTGGTCTAAACCAGTGACTAAACCAGGTCTAAACCATGACTAAAACAGGACTAAACCAGTGACTAAATCAGGTCTAAACCAGGACTAAAACAGAACTAAATCAGTGACTATAACAGGTCTAAACCAGGATTAAACCAGGACTAAACCAGTGACTAAATCAGGTCTAAACCAGGACTAAACCATGATTAAAACAGGACTAAAACAGTGACTAAATCAGGTCTAAACCAAGACTAAAACAGGTCTAAATCAGGTCTAAACCAGGACTAAACCATGATTAAAACAGGACTAAAACAGTGACTAAATCAGGTCTAAACCAAGACTAAAACAGGTCTAAATCAGGTCTAAACCAGGACTAAACCATGATTAAAACAGGACTAAAACAGTGACTAAATCAGGTCTAAACCAAGACTAAAACAGGTCTAAATCAGGTCTAAACCAGGACTAAACCAGGACTAAACCATGATTAAAACAGGACTAAAACAGTGACTAAATCAGGTCTAAACCAAGACTAAAACAGGTCTAAATCAGGTCTAAACCAGGACTAAAACAGGACTAAAACAGGACAAAACTAGGACTAATCTTGGAAAGTGAAAGCGAGAACCCCGAACCTGTAGAGCAGGGTGTCCACAAAGCTCTGAGTTGCGGTCCTGGGGTCACCTGACGGTCTACACGGGCCCGTCCCGACACTCAGTCCTGGTTTAGACCTGGTTCAGTCCTGGTCCAGTCCTGGTCCCGCATGTCTCAGGTCACTATAGGACAGTACTGCAGATATCATGAGCCTATGCAGTTTGTTTTCAGCATTGCCAAAAGCTCCGGTTTGACATTTAAGTTGTAGCTATTTTATATTTGTTATTTTTTTAATATCTCGTGTCGGTGGACGGCGTACCCCCGCATACCACGCCCACTACACCCCTGGCTGAAATGATCCAAATGTTTCCAGTGAAGTACTGTCTATGGAGTTTAAAATCACAGTGGAGCACTTCCTGTACTACCTCATGACATCACAAGGTGGAGTGTTTTCTCCTCTGTTTGTGTGTTAAACATGTGGGAATGAAACAAAACACAACTCCAGGTTTGTTTGTGATGAGGAAAGAACATTATAACATAGATCAGAAAAAAATTGTGGTGGAATTTGTGGAAAATAATCTAAATCTGCTTTACATATCAGCACAAAAATATAGGCAGAGCTGATCGGTCATTGTTTTCTCTGGATTCTCTGCCATGAAAAAAAAAAAACGATCGATCTCTACTGACAGCGTATAGACGTTTAGAGTTGGACTTGCCCAGACAGCAGAGACATGCCCGTCCTCTCCTCCATATTACAGTGCCATTACGGCTCATGCAGTCAGCGTATAAAAGCACTTAGCTCCATACGATCGGTGGAGTTTGAACTGAATCGGGGCTTCGGATCAACAATACGAGTTCTTCTTTTGGATTTTGCAATAGAAGAATTTTGTTGTTAGCGTGATGGGCAAGCTGTGAGGTAAATCTAACACTCTTATACCGGTAATACTTGCATGCGAGTTTGAACGATGGTTTTTCAGTAGTGTGGTTAACAAGATGACTGTACTACTTTCATATACATTTAGCAGAGGAAAGGCTGTATTGTCCCTGAATCTTAAAGGTGCATTGTGTAACTTTTCTGGTAGAGGGTCTGTCAAATGCTTTTCTCTGTGGAAATGTTATTGCTTTGCCTGGAATGTTTCACAGTATGGAATTAAACCTTTCTGTCTTCACGGAGACCAAATCAGACCAATTTACAGGTCAGATCTGTGGAGAGGCGACCCCGCTCACAGTCAGAATACCTGTTTTTCTAGATATTTTTGAGCTATAAAACCACTTGTAATTGAATAACTGGAAGGTAGAGCAGTTTAATGTCACACTGCGGAACATTCCAGGCAGAGCTTTGGTATATCCATAGAAATAAACAGGTGACAGACCCCCAACTAAAAAGTGACACAGTGCACTTTAAGTTGTGATTTATTTATTTATTTATTATTATTATTTCTTAACAAGCTGTAAGGTAAACATAATTTGAAAGATGGTTTTATAGTTTGTGGATGTTTTTTTGTTTGTTTGTTTGTTTAATTATAAAGCATACATAGCGGACAAGACAAGGTTCTAGTAACTTTCACGCTGCAAAAACTTTAAAATCTAAAAAGGTGTACTGTGTAACTTCTGGAGAGGGTCCGCAACCTGTTTGTCTCAATGGAGATGTTAATGCTTTGGTTTAAATTGTTCACTGTATGGTATTAAACTCCAGCCCGGTTCATCAGCTGGTTTCACTTCGTAAAAACAGTCTGACCTTACAGCATTAGGATTCGTTCACTTGACGGTAGGCAGGTACTTTTTTATTTAACCAATCGCTGCTATTTGGTTGTGACTAGAGATGCGCGGATGGGCTATTTTTTCATCCGCAACCGCGACACAAAACTCATCATCCGCCCGCTGTCCATTTTGCACCTAAGGTTTTCAAAACCGCACCCGCCCGCCATCCGCCGATTGATTTTAGATTTTAGAACAATCATACAGCAAACAAACTAAGGAGCCTCGATAAATGCAAACTATAGCTCATTCATTCCAAAATTCGCTCAGCGTGTATGTTCGCATTCTTAATTGTCCGTAACAACCCCAGACTTACCTGGTTTTCTTGCGCAGCTAATTAACTGACAACGTTTTCCAACTAGGCTATTTTTGAACCTTCTTGCCTTCGTGTTGGATGTTGTTACATTCTGAACATTCTGCCATTGCCCGATGTTATTTCAAAGTCATAGCCTCACTCCATCGGTCTTTCTTTAAGTTTTAAATAACCCGAGTGGTCGTCTACGCTATAATGTCTGCGTGTCTTAAAATATATCTGATATCGAAACAAAAAAAAAAACATAACTAAATAAATATGGCCCTATAGCCACTTACGTGTTGGCAAACAGCTGAAATAAATTAGAAATAATAAAATAAACTGCATATAATATGTGCCTCGTAAACCTTAGGCATCAATAACCCGACACAACCTTAACCTTCAGAACATTAAAACGAGGTCAAATGGGCTAATTAAGGACATGACGTACACATACTACAAGCACAGACAATGAGACTCGTCTTTTCAGATGTAGGTAACAATACTAACAATAACTTTTTTTTTTTTTTGTAGTTAAACCGCCACCCGCCCGAATTAAATTAAAATATAATTTTTCGTCACGTCATCCGCCCGACCCGCAGATTAACCACGGATACCGCGGTTGTAACCGCAATCCGCGCATCTCTAGTTGTGACGTATGTAATGCACCGCAATAACATCTTCCCCCTGTTAAAGAATCACTGGTCGGACCCAAATATGCAGAGGGGAAAAAAAGTATTTTATTCACAAAATAGTCTTGGCAGGAGGATAGATTCCAGGGGACACAGGACGGGTCTGGGTTGGCTGCAGATGGGAGGTCTGCGGAGATGGAGGCTGACCGGAGGCTTACAGAAACTGATGGTAACGGGAAGAGGCTGGCTCCAAAACGGAAGAACTGGGGAAAGAATAAAAAGGAACAGGTAAGAGTCAAAAGTCTTCAAAAAAGCTCAAAAACACAAAAAGCCTGAGCTGTTCACCACTTGGTTGACGAAACGATCTGGCACTGGAGAGCAGGTCAGCAGGTCTTTTATTGCAGGAGATGATTACTTGACGAGGATCAGGAGTGGAGCTCAGCAGGTGAGATGAATTGGGGACCCGCCCAGGAAAAGCCAAATAAGGTGAGAGAAGGGAAGAGGGAGCAGGGAAAGGAGGGGTAGGAGAGGCAGAAAGAAACCCTCACACCCCCTTGATAAAATTCACCAAACATTCTCTTTGTTACAGGTTTAAATCCTCGATCTCAGGAATCGTTGCCAACACAGAATATATGGCTGTTCGCTGACTGGCTGGTGCCCAGACTCACACTTCTGGGGTTCTTGCAAACCGTCTAGTGTATTTTGATTCCTGATCTAGTCGCTGAAGAGAAATGAAATTTAGCGGAGGCACTAGGTGGCACCAGTCTGGCTAATTAAACTAATCTGTCTTGCATTTATTCAGCTACAGGTGTTATTTATTGCTCAAAATCTATTCAAAAACATCCACAAATCTAACCTGTAATCTGTCTTGCAAATCTCCACAGAGTTTCGTAAATTTATGGCCGTACTGTGGAATATTCTAGGCACATCTTCAAGGAGACAAGCAGGTGACGGACCCTCCAGCAAACAAGTTACACAGTGCACCTTTAAGATTACTTGAATTAGGAAAGTTTTAACTACTTCTTCATGACATCAGAAGGCGGAACGGAGCATTTTGAGGTTTGGAAATGTAGACAGACTAATAATGAAGTGTTACACAAACGTGAATGAAACAAAACACAACTCCAGGTCTGTTTTTGATGACGTAACAACATTTTAACACGACTAAAAGCTCACAAGAGTCAAATTTGTCTAATATAAGGCTTTAAAACCACAGTGCAGAAATATAAGTCTGTACCGTTGTTTCTAAGAATACGCTACCCTTTCTTGTCTCTTTTTTGGGTAATTGTAAATAATAGACAGTGTACTAGACAATCTAATTTTGCATTTCACAAGAACAACTACAGCAACATCAATTTTTCATTCTATCTCCTCCCTCTAAAGCAACAACATGATCAATTCTTCACTTTGTAGGGTATCTGAGGTGAGGCCTGAACGTGGCGTTGATCTGTCCATAACCTAATCCACACTGTTACTGCCCGTCTGGAGTAACAGTGTGTGCACTAAAAGCTTTACGTCTATGCGAGGGAGGGCGCTGCTTAAACAGTAAAAAGCCTTTGATTGAATGATGCTTTTCAATGGACAAGACTGATTGCCGGCTGTCTGCACACAACCTCTGCATGTGAGGAGAGTAAACCCGCTGATTAACTAATTAGTGTGACTTTGGCAGCTAAATAAGGCTGTGGATACATAGAAAATACAAAGAAGAAAGGTTATTAGTTACTTTAATTTGCGTGAAGCTGCATTATGTACTGTATTTACCATTGTATTGCCTGAATGTTCCACAGTATAGCATTAAACGTACCCATTTTGGATTTTTATTGCTCAAAAATACCCCGAAAAACATGCATTCTTGCTGTCTGTGTGTGCATGGTCCACAGATCTGACTTGTAAGTTTTAGCATCAACAAAAAAGTGTCACCCATAGCGTTTGGCTCCAGTCAAATGAAGCTCATCGAGGCTTGCAGTTATAAGAGCGAATTTGGAGACGAGTTCTATATTAGGAATTGGAATATTTATGGACAAAAACACCAGGAGCATGTAGAGCGGGTTAATATGAACATTTGAAGACCAAAAAGAGGAGCCCGACAGCAGCAGTTACAAAGAGAGGGACGACGTTTTCTGAATACAAAGTGAAATGGAGTCAGAGTTCCATATTCATTTTTTAGATGAGAAAAAAGTGGTAGCAATTATATCAAAAAGTAGTAGCAGTTGTAGTAGTAGTAGCAGTAGCAGAAGCAGCAGTAGTAGTAATAATAGTAGTAGTAGTAGTAGTAGTAGTAGTCATAGTAGTCTTCATAGTAGTAGTATTAGTAGTAGGATTATTAGTTATAGTACTAGTGGTAGTATTGGAAGTAGTAGTAGTAGTAGTAGTAGTAGGAGAAGGAGGAATAGTAGGAGTAGTTTTGGTAGTAATAGTAGTCATAGTAGTCTTCATAGTAGTAGTATTAGTAGTAGGATTATTAGTTATAGTACTAGTGGTAGTATTGGAAGTAGTAGTAGTAGTAGTAATAGTAGTAGTAGTTGTAGTAGTAGTCTTGGTAGTAATAGTGGTCTTAGTTGTCTTCGTAGTAGTAGTAGGAGCATTAGTCGTAGTAGCAGTGGTAGTAGTAGTAGTAGTAGTAGAAGTAGAAGTAGTAATAGTAGTTGTCGTAGTAGTAGGCTTGGTAGTAATAGTAGTCATAGTAGTAGTAGTAGTAGTAGTATTAGTAGTAAGATTATTAGTCGTAGTACTAGTGGTAGTAGTGGAAGTAGTAATAGTAGTAAAAGTAGAAATAGTAGTCATAGTAGTATTAGTAGTAGGAGTATTAATTGTAGTAGTAGTGGTAGTAGCAGTGGAAGTAGTAGTAGTAGTAGAAGTAGTAAAAGTAGTCTTCATAGTAGTAGTATTAGTAGTAAGATTACTAGTTGTAGTACTAGTTGTAGTAGTGGAAGTAGTAGTACTCTTCATAGTAGTAGTAGTCGTAGTAATAGTAGCCTAGTATTAGTAGTAGTGGTAGTTATGATAATTCTATTAAAGTAATACATTAGTACATTTTTTTATTTATTTTTTTATTAGATAAACAGCACTGCAGTACACAGACCGTGTACTAGTACTTCTGAGCATGTAGCATCCACTCACATATACTAATATATTTCGAGCTAATAGGCGTGTTGTTCTATTAACGTGCACTTCACATCTCCATTTAGACGTAATGGCACGACTCTGGCCTGGTGTGTTCGACCATCACACAGGAGGAGCTCTTTCTCCGTAAACATCAGATGAACCGAGGTAAACAGGAAGTGAACGTCGACGGGGAAATTGTGTTATGACTGTTAACAGGAATCAATAATATATAACAGTTTGTATTTTTATTCCATTCTGACTAATTTAACCAAAAATAAATGCACTGAAGAGGCTAAAATAATGTCAGCTGAAGAAATCTTCCAAAATAATTTACAGTCAATGGAGAAAATACATAATATAAGCTGGGATTTGCAGGGTTATTCAGTGTAATAAATAATATATGACTAACAATACTCATAATTTAATAAGTGATATGATGACATTTTATGGCAATGCAGCTATAATGTATGTTTTGTGCATGTTAAAGTTGCATTCTGCAACTTTTTTTGGTGGAGTGTGCGCCAAATGCTTTTCTTAATGGAGACGTTATTGTTATTGCTTTGTCTGGAATGTTTCACAGTACGGCATTAAACCTTTTTACTGTTATGGAGATCAAACCAGACCAAGTTACAGGTCAGATCTGCGGAGAGACGACCCCGCTCACAGCCAGAGTCCCTGTTTTTATACGTTTTTTATATGTTTCCAAGTTATTTTTTGAGCTATGGGGTGACCATATTTGCGTTTGTCAAAACCAGGACAGCGTACGGGGGGTGGGAGGTGGGGACTCGTCATCGACATTGAGCTACTCACCTGGCAAAGCTTTTTCATGTTTTTCAGTGTCCTGGTGAGTTTTGAGGTCCCTGGCACCCCCCACTGGACACCGAAACATATGTGCTGCTTTGTACATTGTGCACACGACCTCCCACTTTTTTCGACCGGGATGGAAAGCGTGGAATTTCTTGTACAAGTCATCATTAAATGCGCATTTGCGTTTTGGCACGTTGCAGGCTGACTGACTGTTTGTGTGTGCTCGCTCCTGAGTGCTGAGAGAGCTACGAGAGACACTCAGTTTAATGACCCAATGAAAGATCATGAAAACCTGGACATTTGCATCAGTTTATAAAAAAAAAAAAAAAAAAAAAAAAAACGTGTCCGGGGACACGTCCGTGGTAAAACGGACGTTTGGTCACCCTACGCACAGCAACCTACATTCGGTTTGTCGATTAAAAATGAACATAACTGACGAAATTCTTAATGATCAATTATCGATTAATCGACTAATCATGCCCATCCCTAGTGTATTTATATATGAGGATTTATATAAGAATTGTAGAAATACAGTTTTTTCCTGTTTAAATGTCTTGATAAGATCTGTGAATTATTACGGTCAGAATAGAAAGAATTAAGATTTAAAGTGCTAAATAACAGTCATTTTGTCAAATTGTGTGCACTGAAATGGAAGGATCATGTTCTATGTAGCTCCCCTTTTTACTTTATTGTACTGTATATTACTGTAATATTTTAGGATACCATATCACAGTACTTCAATTACATCCAAAGTAATAAACAGAGAAGGGGGAGGGACATGTTTCAGTTTGTTCTTGTAAAATGAAGCACCTAAAAACATACTTTTTAGGAGAAGCATCAAATTTTCTTAAGTCACTGACCTTCAAGTCCAAGTCAAGGCCCAAATCTTTGTCCATTTTATCAAGTTCAAGTCTCAAGTCCTACAAACAGTGGCTCAAATCTGACTCGAGTCCAAATCACGACTAATCACAGTAGTACACATTACGTTTACATTACGTTACGTTTTCCAAATCTTCTTTACAGCAGACATTAGTGTGAGTTATAAATGGATCGCACATTTAGTTACATAATCATCCCAAATTAGACGTGATAAATATTTGAGGTGTGGACGCTGGTTTAAGCCTCGTGGACCACACAAAAAAAAAAAAAAAAAAACACAGGAAATTCTACAGACCTGAGACCTTCAGTGGAGAAAATAATCCTCCATAAGACTGCATGGGTTTAGTCAGAGATAGAGCTTTGTAAAATGCTGCTTTCAGGAATCAATTTGTTTCCTTTTTTGGAAGAACACATTAATTCTGTTTTGTTTTCTTGCAATTTTGAAGGTTAAAGTGTACAGGAGATATTACAGACTCACACTGAGACAACTTTATTAATCCCAAAAAGGAATTAGTTTGATCAGTAAGAAACACACATGCACAAATATTACACTATCTGGCAGACAAAAAGATTAAAAAAAAAAAAAAAAAAGGGAAAACGTAATGAATAAATGAGTAAATAGTAAATAATTAACAAAGGAACAAAGGGGTAATGAAAGGAGAGGAGACGAAGGAGAATGAACAGGGAAAGAAAGAACACAAATGAAGTAATTAAGTACAAGAATAATTATTTTTTCTTATTTTTAATTCTTTGTTTTGTTTTCCCTTCCGCCCTTACGCTCTGACATCTCTTCTGTTTTATTACTTATAGTCATACACACAGAAACACTCACACATCCATATAAGAACCACATAAGCCATTCTTATTGTCTTTTACTGTTTGTTCTCTCTCTAATATCACAATTAAAAAAATAAACATCCCACTGTGACTCTTAGTACTCCCAGTGCTGTCTCCCATCTGAGTTTTAACCAGGCCTAACCCCGTCTACTGTATATTTCAGGATCATTCAGGATGGTAGGAGCGTACATCCAATGTGTTGTTGTGTTATTAGAGCAATTGTACACCTTTGAGACTTTTGAATAGATTTTGACCAAATACAGGCTGAAATATGGTGACTACATAGAGAATATTCACAAATTTCCTCGTCAAAAACAGACCTGGAGTTGTGTTTTGTTTCATTCATACATGTTTAACTCACAAACCCTGCAGATTTAGATTTAGAGTTCTTCTCTCAAACAGAAAACACTCTGTTCTGCCTTGTGATACAGGAAGTGCTCCACTATGTCTTTAAACTATTCATTTTTATTAGATCAATGGGATGATTTTTAATTTACAGTCTCTATTAAACAAAAGGTAAAAAAAAAAAAAAAAGTAGCTGTTAACGTGAAAACTAACATGTTATGACATCATAAGGTGCAACAGAGCATTTTGAGTTTTGGAGATGTAGACAGACTAATAATAAAGAGTTACTCAAACATGTGAATGAAACAAAACACAACTCCAGGTCTGTTTTTGAGGACGGAACAACTAGGGATGGGCATTCGATAACATTTTTTAAATCGATTTCGAACGATTATAAAGGTTTTTATATTGTTGTTATATTGTTGTTGTTTATTGCTCGGTAAAGCATTTTGTGATTTTTTTATCCGTGAAAGGTGCTATATAAATAAAGACTTACTTACTTACTTATATTAAAATTTTCATCATTATTATTACTATTACTAATCTAGTATAAGTAGTAATAAATAAAAACTTTACAACATAGAAACTATAACCACTATAGAGCCACATCAGCCCGTTTGACATTATAATGTGTTTAATGCAGCTTTGACACATTTGTTTACGTTTTACAGAAATGAAAATTAAAACCACATGACTCATTTGCATAAACTATAAGCGCGAAAAAAAAACTGCTCTTTCCTTGTGCGCTGATGCGGTTCAGCTTCTGTTGAACTAAAGGACACGACTCAGTGGATTATGAGTGTTCTTTCTGTGACAGAGGGGTGTTCTTCTGATGGTGAGTCTGTTCTGTGTTTCTGTCGTGTTGGAGATGGTTCATGTTAAACTTTCCAGAGATTATACGTCTGCAGGTCACACGCATAGACCGTATATATGAACGGACATATATTCTAGCCTCTTAGTGTTTGGCGGTGAATTACTTCGCGGTGCATAGACCTACATCAGCGTATCAGCGTTTTCAGGCATTCACACAGTGTCAGATCAGATCTGTACTCAGATGAATTCGTGGGAGCTGGCGGCACCAGATCGTTCCATCTCTGGAGCTGTTTTCCATCAGATTAGTGTGAACGAACACTGCATCCACAACGAAAACAACTCGAATACGTACTAGTGTGGACGGGGCCTCAGTGGAATATGAGTGTTTTTCTCAGTGACAAAGGGATGTTAATGATGATGATGAGGACTCTGTTTTGTGTGTGTGTCGTGTTGGAGATGGTTCATGTTTTCAAAGATCAGACGTGTTCAGGTTTAGCGCAGATCTTTATTTCACATCATTTCACTCACTTTATTTATGTTGGTCACTTTATTTATTTTGGCTTCAGTTGTGATGAAAAGACTGAGAAGTGTTTGTCTTTTGGACACATGTGTACTCGACTTAGTGTTGCAGTAACCGGGATACTGCGTTTACATGCACCACGACGAAACCGTGATACTCAAAAAACCCGATCATACCCGAGACACTGATGTGCATGTAAACACACTCACTCCAGAGCTGAGGCGTGGGACTGTGAGGCCACAACTCCAGTGTTTGTGTCAGATGCAGCTTCGTCTCCTTACATTACACTACGCACAGCAACCTACATTCAGTTTGTCGATTAAAAATGAACGTGATTGACGAAATTCTTAATGATCATTTATCGTTTAGTCGACTAATGCCCGTCCGCAGTAATAACATTCTAACATTAAAGCTCACAAGAGTCAATTTTACATAATATAGGAAGTTTAATAATGCCACTGACTGTTTTGTTTGTGTTTTAGAGTCTGAATAGTCCACTTAAATGACTAGTAACGATTAACGATGATCAAGATTTGAAGGAGAGCATTTTAAACTTATGATAATATGATTTTAAACTGATCGATATTATGAATCACATGTGACGTTCTTTTTGCTCCGTTCACAGATGACTGCAGTTTTAGGCTGGGTACATCCTGAACCGAAGCTGCGTAAATGAGATCACTTTTATTCACCTTGAGGCAGTAACAGGAAGAAGGCACTTGACTCGTTTAATAGCTGTTATGAGTTAATACCCTGCCCGTTTTGGAGCTGTGTCCTTGGGCAAGACACTTCACTAAACTTGAGGGATTGGTGGTGGTCGCTCATGCAGTGTAAATTTGATTATATAAAGTAGAAAAAGCAGTGAATATTGATACGTTGGTTTATGAATATTAGGCTGGGGATGTCAAAATTATCGCAAATCAGATACTAATTGATACTAAAACTGATATCGAAACTAGATACTCATTTGAGCATGTATCGATACTAAAAAAATCACATTCACAGGACAGAAATGAACCTTTCCTGAATAGCTTTAGAATGATCTTGAGCTGTATCAGAACAAGCATCGAGTATCGAATATCAAGTCTATTCCTTAGTATCGAAATCAAGTTTGAAATTATATTGTTTAGTAGAGAATGGGGAGATAAATACAACGTGTGTCATTTGTTTATTCCTTTTACAGAATAAAAGCAAAAATATGAAAATAAAAAACAACTATTTTCTTCATTATTTGTCTCCAAAACCAAAATGAAAAAACACATAACGATTCGTTTTTTTTCAGTTTTCAATCGAGTTTGTGTTTAAATGAATAATGAAAAAAATAGATAACAGCCGTTTCTCGTTTCTGTGACTTAAACTGAGATGCCGAACTTTTGCACTGCACATGGACTGAACCAGAACCAAAACAGGACTGAACCAGGACTGAACTAGGATGAACACAGATCTAAACCAGGACGAGTCAGGATGGGTCTGGAGGTGCGCTTGCGTAAACTGTGGGGTGATCAGGACTGAGACCTGGACCAGACCTGGACTGAGGCCAGGCCTTAGACTGGGACCAGACCAGGACCGGGACTGAGACCGGGACCAGACCAGGACTGAGCCCGGGACCAGGACCAGGACTGAGAACTGGACCAGACCAGGAATGAGACCGAGACCGAGACCAGAGTAGGACCGAGACCGGGAGCAGACCAGGACTGAGACTTGGACCAGACTGAGACCAGACCAAGACTGAGACCGGTACCAGACCAAGACCAAACCGAAACCAGACCAGAACCCGGACTCAGACCGGGACTGAGACCAGGACCGGACCAGGCCAGGACTGAGACCGGGACCAGACCAGCACCAGACCGGGACTGAGACCAGGACCAGACTCGGACTGTGACCAGGACCAGACCAGGACTGAGACCGAGACTGAGATCAGTTTAGTTCTGTTTTAGTCCTGATCTAGTCCTGTTTTAGTTCTGTTTTAGTCCTGGTTTCGTCCTGGTTTAGTTCTGGTTTAGTCCTGGTTCAGTCCTGGTTCAGTCCTGGTTTAGTCCTGATCTAGTCCTGTTTTAGTTCTGTTTTAGTCCTGATTTAGTCCTGTTTTAGTCCTGGTTCAGTCCTGGTTCAGTCCTGGTTTAGTCCTGGTTTAGTCCTGGTTTAGTCCTGGTTCAGTCCTGTTTTAGTCCTGGTTTAGTCCTGGTTTAGTCCGACATCACAGTTTGCGGTCTGTCATTAATTCTCTATAGATTTAAAGGGCTCATCTGTTCCCCAAACGATCCTCTCAGAACAATAATTAATGTATGTTTTATTTCAAAAAGTAAACAAAAATAATTGCAGACCATTAAATTGCCAAAACCCATAATTTCCTCAGGTACAAGAACAAATTTAAATGTCATTTCCATTTTATTTTTTAAGCAGCGGCGATGCATAATGTTCCCGGACGTGGATCCACTCTACATGCAGACCCCCCCTCCCCTCCTCTCTCTTTCTCTTTCTCCCTCTCCACTCTCTCCATCTCTCACTCCATCGCTCGCTCACTCGCCCGGCTGGAATCTGACGACCTCGTGCAGTTAAAACCGTTTCCATGGCAACCGCGCTAAGTGAAACGGCGCACGCGGCGAGAGACATTATGGAAGCGAGGGGTAAATAATCATGCATAATAAGGAATATGCACAATGTCGGCATAATGTGGAATGGAGTTAAGAGGAAGTTAAGGTTTCAGTGGGACTTTTAAAAGCCTTAATTAAGCACAAACTAAGTCTTTATAATAATTCATAATAGACAAATATATCTTTTTAAGAATCAGGCTTAATAACCACATTTTTTTGGTTACACCCTTATGATCAGAAGGCCCCCTAGTCAGAAAATCATTACCTCTTCTATTGGTTTGTCAGCAACATATCTCTTGAACAATTGAATGTATATTTGATGAAAGCAACAAGGAATAATCCCTGGATATCAGGGAAGAATTAGTAAACTTTTGGATGTATAAAATGGCTGCAACATCAAAATTCTTTGAGATATTGACAGGAAAACACATAATCATGCATAACAG
This sequence comes from Boleophthalmus pectinirostris, assembly GCF_026225935.1. Classification (NCBI taxonomy): domain Eukaryota; kingdom Metazoa; phylum Chordata; class Actinopteri; order Gobiiformes; family Gobiidae; genus Boleophthalmus; species Boleophthalmus pectinirostris. The sequence goes on from NW_026571047.1 coordinate 23,044,672, forward strand.
CATTAAGGCCAGCATTACTTAATTTGTTGGTTTACAAACTTACCAATGCTATATTAAAAGAAAAAGATTTGAAATAAAATTGAAATGAAGGTTGTAGAGCTCGAATGACTGAACATTTTGCAAGTTGTTGCCTGAAAATCAGACAATTATTAACTCTGTTACACTTAAGACAGCCATTTCTACCCAAATCATGATTTCTTCAAACATTTTTGCTGTATTTTAAGGGTTTAATATATTTATTACTTTTAATATTTACTTTTTAAAATATTTAAAACTTGAAATACAATTTCATTTGTAACAATTTGTAACACTACCTGAACATGGATTTTCTGACTACAGGATCTTCTGATGATAAGGCTGACCCCCATTTGGTTAAGGAACTATAACGAAATTTCACCGTCTTAAAAATGTGTAAAACAGAAGTAGATCATTTTAAAAGGCCCGTATTACAATATTTTCTGATCTGTGTTATAATGTTCCTCACAAAAACAGACCTGGAGTTGTGTATTGTTTCATTCACATGCTGCTTATTTAGGCTGAGTTCTTCTTCAAACAGAAAACACCCTGTTCCACCTTGTGATGTCATGTAATACAGGAATCATTTGGGTGATTTCAGCTCTGGAATTGCCAATCTCTACCGAACAAACTTAGCTGTTAACTAACACTATGTGACATCACAAGGTGGAACAGAGCATTTTGAGCTTTGGAAATGTAGGCGACGCAATAATTCAGAATCATTCAAACTAGGGCTGAACGACTGAAAGTTTTGGACCGAAAATCGCAATCTCATACAGGGAGCGTCAAAGCCATGTTTTTCTGCAGTTCTCCTAAAACTCTATTTAACGTCGAAGTTTAGGTCTGGATCGACTCACTGCCGCCGTCGCCTTGTCGCTGTCGTTTTTGATTTGTGGATCTGCATCGAGGATCTTTGCGCCGCGAAATAATTCACCGCCACAACGCGAGGAGGCGAGGATTTAAACCTGGTGTTTGTGTAAAGTTCAACATGAATCATCTCCAACGTGATAGAAGCACAGAACAGATTCACCATCAGCAGCACATCCTCTGTCACAGAAAAAACACTCATATTCCACTGAGTCGTGTCTAGGGGTGTTCAAAAATATTGAAATATCGATATATTGTATCGTTTGATGTGATGATACAGTATCGATATTGTGGGCTCCTGTATCGATATATTGCCCAGAGTATTTTTTGGTATATTTTACTGAATTATTTTGTTACAAAGCTACAGTTTTGTCGTTTGTTTAGAGGAAGGAAACTCGTTTAAGCGACACATTTGACATTTTCACTGTTTTGATGATTAAAATGGGTGTGTTTCATTTGAACTTTGCACAAGAAGTGGTTTAACAAATGCTTTTAGTGTCACAGGCACAATTTAGACTTTATTTTTTATTGAACCGTATCGAATCGATTTGAAATGTGTTGTATCGAATCGAAAGCTCACTGTATCGAGATATGTATCGTATCGTGGCCTGTGCATCGAGGTATGTATCGTATCGGTAACGTCTTAATGATACCCAGCCCTAGTCGTGTCCTTTAGTCCGACAGAAGCTGAACCGCATCAGCAGCACAAGGAGTGAGCTTTTCTTTTCAGTGCTTATAGTTTATGCAAATTAGTCATGTGGTTTTAAGTTTTGTTTCTGTAAAATGTAAACAAATGTGAGCAAAAGGTCCAGCGTCAAATCATCAGTGCAAGACTCTGGTATGATAAGGTACATTTCTGTGATGTTTGCAGATGTTCATGTGCACTGAAACTTGATCTGAAAAAAATCGTGGATGAAATCAAAATTACAATATCTGCCAGAAAAAAATCGCAATTCAGTTTTTTCTTAAAATCGTTCAGGCCTAATTCAAACGTGTGAATGAAACAAAACACAACTCCAGGTATGTTTATGAGGAGGTAATGAGCATTCTCAAGCTCACAAGAGTCAGTTTTGCGTCATATGGGACTTTTAAACAGTTTGCAGTGGTCCAAAGTTATTCCTCACTTACTTTAAGTATTCAGAGCAACCTAATTATTTACCACGATGAGCTTATAAGTGTTTTTCACAACTCTCAGAAACAACAATGTAGTCACGGTAAAGCGAACATCGGACAATAAAATGCTTCCTAATTAGATGCAAACAACACGGAGCAGATTTATTTTGACCTCAAGAGGTGCTTATACAATATAACTGAACTGAAGTGAGACAAAAACAAAACTGGGTGCACTTTTAACACTTGTGAATTGCCATAAGATTGATCATGGGGTTGAATAAATCTACTTTGACATCTCTCGTATATTTTCCTTTCAAGGCTAATACAGTTCAATAACTCCTACAACCCATTACAGTGTCTATGTATAGTGTGTGGAAAAGCTGTGACGTGATTGGCTGCTCCTCCGAGGCGGCGTTCTCTGTGTGTGTTATGTAATCGCCCTGAAGTCGTGATGTCACCACTGAGCGCGTGCAGAACGCCATGGGGCTCTACTCTCCTTATCTCACTGGGGGAGCCACTGGAGCACACATGCACACACACATACACACACACACACACTTGATAGTAATGTATGTTACATTGCATCATCTAACACATGCGGTTTAGATGTTTGTTTCTTGTTTCATGTATCTCTGTCTCTCTTAATACAAAAGCAGCTGAATGTCATCGTAACCTTTTCCTTAAAGGTTGTAATTTCTTGCTCAGGGTGCTGTGTGTGTGTGCATGTGTGTGCGTGTGAGTGTGCGCGTGTGTGTGTATGTGTGCGTGAGTGTTGGTCAGGCACGTTGTTAAGATGAAAAGAAGTACAAAGAACAGATGATGAAACAAATCCGGGCTCTGCTGTGCTATTGTGGTCCCAGCCTTTGAAAGCTGCAGGAGTCAGACCACCGTTCATGGAGAAGGTTAAGGTGAGGTAAAGTTGTCCTCTGCATTTGACCCAGCCTTCAGTGCGACTGGGGCAGCAGTGGTCAGGACTACCTTATCTGGAGAATTTTACCTGTGGTGAAACTGAAAATGACTCGAGACCACCGCGGCCCCTCCTCTGAGGATGAGCTCCTCTCATTACATTTAATTATTTGGATTCCTTACAGCCTCTGCGCTGGAGCTGTACCGTGTGCAGTCTGAGGCAGAGGTCACTGTTAGCAGGGTCCCCTCTCCATTAACCTGATTTGTAACTTGACCAGTAAAGTCACCTGCTCCTTGGTCTCCATGGACTTGTCTCCTTAACCTTAAGACTGTGGAACATTTCAGGCAAAGCAAGAATATCTCCACAGAGACAAGCATATAGTGAGACTGTTCTCCAGAAAATGTACATAGTGCGTCTTTAAATGGCCCATTTTATGCTTTAAAAAAAAAAAAAAAAATGTAATGTTGAGACACAAACCCTGCATATTTAGGCTGCTTTTAAAAAACAGTTTTTAATCTCCGTAGAACTTCACTAGAATAAGAGCATTTTGAGTTTTTAAGATGTAGACAGGCTAATAATAAAAGACATTGGAGGGCCCAAGTATTTGTTTTGCAAATCTCAAGTAAGTCTCAACTTAGTCTTTGACCTCAAGTCCGAGTCAAGTCCCAAGTCAAGTACAGGCAAGTCCAAGTCGAGTCTCAAGTCACTGGCCAATAAGTCCAAGTCAAGTCCAAGTCGTCTGCTTTGAGCTTCAAGTCATTTCAAGTCTTTAAACCAAAGCACAGCTTAGATTTTAGCAATTTATATGATTTTTAAGATAAATTATACTTAAAAAGTCTTGGTTTATTTATTATATGAATATTTATAGAGTATGTAAAAGTTATAGAAATTAATTTAATTAAATTTTTCCTTTTTAAATGTCTTGACAAGTTCTTAGAGTGAATCATTATTAGAGCCCGACCGATATGGATTTTGTTGTGACCGATATGAAACCGATATAATGGGAGTTGGGGGCTGCCGATAGCCGATATAATCGCCGATATATTTAGTGATGTAAAAATTCACTGTAAATCTTGAATTGATTAAAAAACTTAGGTTTGGCTCTAGTGAATTCTAAATTGGATTTATTTAGGCAACATTTATTGTTATTTTGACTCTTTACATCATATTTACAGACAGTAGATTTGCCTAATGACATTTTTGCATCACATTCTAGCTACTGTTACTGTCACTGCTAGTGATGGGTATTCCAGTTTTTTTTTGTTTGTTTTTTTTTTTTTGGAGAACCGGCTCGGCTCACTAAAGCAACTGGCTCTTTTGGCTCCCAAGCGACTCTTGAGATTGTTTTGTTGCAAGCAGGACTAAACCAGAACTGAACCAGGACTGAGTGTCGGGACTCGGTTTCTATCTCTCTCCTGCACTCGAGCCCAAGATTAGTCCAGGTTTATTCATTTTATGCTGAACTGCAGCCAAATATGCACTTTTTTTATCCTATGCACACGCAGATTTCTGAAAGTTTCGTTTTCAGCCGCTGCTGCTGTCAAACTACGGGTCTACATGCGGCATGAAAAGAAAAAGTGAGAAAAAGAGAAAACACGGCTCCCAAAAAGAAGCAGGCTCCTGTTGTTCGCTTCAAAGAGTCGGCACTAAGAGCCGCTTCGATCGCGACCGACCCATAACTCCAAGCTAGTAAACTATCGCTATTAGCCTTTAGCCGTAAAAACGTGCGCACCGCGGTAATTAATTATATGCATAAATGTGGATCATTCACACGTCTATTCACAGCTCATTTACATATCAGTGCAGGTCCAGTAACAAATATACGGCCAATGTAGTCACTTTACAATAGACCAATAGAAAACAGCCTGTTTATGTGTGGGAGCTACAGCAGCTAATCGCTAACAAAACCTAAACTAGCTTCAAAGTCGATGTATTTCCAACACTCACTGCTCACACAGGCTCCTCCTCACATCACAAGTCTGCACTAATAAATGTCCTTTTAATCCAGACTCAAACCGATTGTCCGAAAAAAGAATATAATCTCAGTGTTACGCACTGCTGCGGGTGTAAACAAACACACGCGAGTGAAGTGACGTCAGTCTGGTGGTGTGTTCAGGGACAGTACGGACACAGACAAATTACACCGTAGATAAATACTGATGCGGAGCCACATATTAGGACTTTTATCTGTCTGTAAATTGGATTAAATGAACATTATGTAGAGAGTCTAAACTTTATAACGAGGTATAACATGCCCACGTGAAATATCGGCCCATATCAGCAAGCATATCGGCCGATAGCCGATATGTCTCCAGGTGCCCATATTGGCCGATAATATCGGCCAACCCATATATCGGTCGGGCTCTAATCATTATGGTCAGAATATTCAGAATTCAGAGAAGTGCTTCTCAAGTCTTCTCAAGTCACAGGCCTCAAGTCCGAGTCATGTCCCAAGTCTTAGTCCATTTTATCAAGTTCTAAAAATAGTGACCCCACTTCTGATAAAAGATTACTCAACATGTGTGAATGAAACAAAACACAACTCCAGGTCTGTTTTTGAGGCAATAACAACATTATAAGAGTCAATTTTGAGTAATATAAGACCTTTAAACCTCAACTCAAACCTCAACTCTCGCCCTTGTATATTTTAGTATTTTTGTATTGTACGTTTCTGTGACAGACAGCTGTAGCAGAGGTGTGCTCCCTGCGGGGCCCTGTCCACAGACCTGCTCTTCCTCCTGAGTGTGAACAGCAGATAATAATGAAGCTGAGCCTGTCTCCTGCCCTGTACAACACAACAATGATTTATAGCCCTGGCCTACATACAAACTGCTGTATCACTGCTTTTGCTCCACTGTTGTTTCCGGTGAATCTTGTCCCCATGTGGCCCACAGCTACATACAGGAAGAGTTATGGAGAAAACCAACTCAGCAAACTATACTGTCCATGTTGCTAATTGTAAAGAAAGTAACGAGTTGTAATATACTGCAGTCATTTATTTAATTGGCAATGTTTTTTATTAGCGTTGTCATGATAATAAAATTTCAAACTCAATTTCAATACTAAGGAACAGACTTGATACTCAATACTAATTCCAATACCACAGTGAAATTAACACTCTTTCTTTAGACATTAGACTGTGAGTTTCAACATTAAATTGTAGTACCAACTAGGGATGGGCATTCGATTAAATTTTCTTAATCGATTGTCCGGAGAATTAACGATCGATTATCGATTAATCGTTAACGTTTTTATATTAAAATTATCGTCATTATTATTACTATCTGCACTACTAATCTGCATAAATAAATTCAACTTAATGACATATAAACTGTAACCACTCTAGAGCCACATCAGCCCGTTTGAGATTTTAATGTGTTTAACGCAGCTTTGTGCATGTCTCACAGAAAGAAAACTTAAAACCACATGATTAATTTGCATAAACAAAGCGAAGGAAAAAAAGCAGCTCTTGTGCGCTGATGCAACACGACTCAGTGGAATACAGGTTAGTGTGACCATATTTGCGTTTGTCAAAACCAGGACACCGTACGGGGGGTGGGAGGTGGGGCGTCGTCATCGTCAGTGCGCGACTCTCACCTGGCAAAACTTTTTCCCCACTGGACACTGAAACATATGTGCTGCTTTGTTCACTGTGCACATGGCCTCACACTTGTCTCCACCGCAATGGAAACCGTGGAATTTCTTGTACAAGTCATTGTTAAATACACATTTGTGCTTTGGCACGTTACAGACTGACCGAGTGTTTGTGTCTCGCTCCTTCTGAGTGCAGAGAGCCACATGTACAGACCCCTGTTTGGTCACGCTACGCACAGCAACCTACATTCGGTTTGTCGAATTAAAATGAACGTAATCGATGAAATTATCAATTATCGATTAATTGACTAATCATGCCCATCCCTATTACCAACCCTTTTTAATCTGTACATGCTGCCACTAGGACAGGTCATCAGGAGACACGGTGGTAACTTTCATAGCTACACTGATGATACCAAACTTTATATCGCCGTGTCTCCTGGTGACCTAAGCCCGATTGATTCCCTTTTTAACTGCATTTTAGATATTAAGTCCTGGATGGCAGCAGACTTCCTCCAGCTCAACCAGGGAAAAACCAAAGTTTTAATTATTGGTCCTGAAGCTCAGAGAGAGAGGCTCACTGAACCCTGTGAGACAGTCAAAAGTTTAGGAGTTACTCTAGATAGTGAGATTAGCTTTGAGCCACACATCAGGTCTATCACTAAATCTGTTTTTTTTATCATTTAAAAAATATTGCCAGAGTCAGATCATTTCTCTCTCAGGCCAGTGCAGAGACTTTAATACATGCTTTTATTACAAACCATGTTGATTACTGTAATGCTCTCCTTTCTGCTTTTCCAAAGAAATCCAAAACTCTGCAGCAGGAAGAGAGCACATCACCCCGGTACTGAAGTCTCTGCACTGGCTTCCTGTGAGCTTCAGGATAGATTTTAAAGTTCTTTTATTGGTTTATAAAGCTCTTAATGATCTTAGTCCTATTTATTTATCAGATCTGCTTTTATCATATGAGCCTCTCGGACTCTCAGGTCCTCAGGTAGTCGTCTTTTAACTGTGCCAAAAGTCCAAACTAAAACTCACGGTGAGTCGTCATTCAGCTTTTATGGCCCCAGTTTGTGGAACAGTCGACCTGAGGATCTGAGGTCATTTCAAATGTATGAAAAGTACTATACAAATACAGTTTGACTGATTGATTGATACTGCAATTTCCGGACCATTGAGTGCACCTGAATATAAGCCACATCAACTCAATTTTAACTAAATTTTAAACTTGTACATATAGGCCGCACATGAATATAAGCCGAAGATGTTTAATTCTTGAAGAACATTTTCAAGTTCGGGTTGTCTGCTTTTATCGCCGCTGAAAGTTTGTGTCGTCTTTTTGCGTTGAGTCAGTTCGTCACGCTGCCTTCACCAAAATCTCACCATCGACTCACTGATGCCGAGCTCACGTGCAGCAGCTCTGTTTCTTTCTTCGACCGCCACATCAATCGCTGTTAACTTACCGTAAAATCCGGACTATTGCGTGCACCTGAATAAAAGCTGCATCAACAAAATTTTAACAAAATTTTAAACTTGTACATATATAGGCTGCACCTGAATATAAGCCGCAGGTGTTCGTGTCTTCAAGAACGTTTTCAGGTTCGGGCCGTCTGCTTTTATCGCCTCTGAAAGTTTTTGTCGTCTTTTTGCACTGAGTCAGTTCGTCACGCTGCCGTCACCATTGTCTCACCATCGACTCACTGACGCGGAGCTCACGTGCAGCAGCTCTGTTTCCTTCTTCCACAGCCACATCAATCGCCTTTAACTTAAAAGCTGCATCATCTGTATTTCTTCGTGTGTTTTCCATGAGGAGGGTGTGTGTATGAAGTGCAAAATAACTCAACATCAAACTAGAATCATCCTTGGCGCATCACCCCCGTCTTTCCCCAGGCTCTACTGCACATGTCTCCTGCAGAAAGAGCCACTGTCCTGTCAGTGTCTTGGAGGATTTCAGCAGATTTCAGACTCTCTCGGGGGCAGGGTTAGTTCTATCAATCAGTTTTGAATGGATGCCCGGCTACTGAAGTTTGAGACGTTTCTTCTCGTCATTTACACACACGGGTAAGACGTAACCCTTAACCCTAGATCCATGCACAGACAGCGGCGTTTTTCGCACTCAGGCTGCGTGTATCCTCCGTGTTGCCAAACCATAGACCGTATATATGAATGGACAATGTGCCAAACAAATAATCCGTCCATATATTCGCCGCATCGTTTTATTAGTCAAAGTGTTAGAAAAAAGTAGCTTCTTATAATCTGGAATTTATGGTACTTTCGTGCTACTGTGACTTCAGATCGAGAGAAGAACTCTACACATCTCCAGGTCTGTTTGTGATGAGGAAACATTTGAACATCGATCAAAAAATAGCGTAATATTGGCCCTTTAATGTTACTCTGCTCAAAGAAGTAAATTTTGCTAAATGTCGCTCTCACACTTTCGCTTGTCAACCCTGAAAATGTACGTTAATGGAAACTCATTACGTTATTACCTCGTCCTGAACTGTAAATATAATTCTGACAGGCTCCTTCCCCTTATCAACATCCGTCACCATTTCTAAGCGCTTCCTGTTCCCTAAACAGCCTTTAAACCTCTCTCTGTCTTCATTTTTCTCCTTCTTTCTCTCTGTCCTCCTATCATTAACTCCTTCCTCTCTTCTCTCCTCTCTTTCTCTCTCTGTAGTGATCATTTTTTATCTATTTCTTTCTCTCCTCTCATGCTCTCTCCCTCCTATCACTCTTTCTCTCTGTCTCCGTGCTTCTCTCTTATTCTCTTTCCCTCATTGCTTCTTTTCATTCTCTTCGTCTCTATCTCTCTCCCTCCCTAATTCTCTCCCTACCTCTCATCGCTCCTTCTCATGCTCTTCCTCTCTTTTCTCCTTCTCTCTGTCTCCTCCCCTCTCTCCCTCTCTCTCTCCTCCCTGTCTGGTCGGTGATGTGTTTGTTCTCTTCACGCTGGATGGATTCTCTCTCCTTCTTCCATCTCTCCTCTTTGTCCTCTCTCTCCCCGCTCTCTCCTCTCTCCCCCGCTCTCCCTCCTTCTCCCCTCTCTCCTCCCTGTCTGGTCCATGATCAGTTTGTTCTCTCCACGCTGACTGTATTCTCTCTTCCCCTCTCTCTCTCCTTCTACCCACTCTCCTCCCTTCTCTCTCTCTCCTTCTACCCACTCTCCTCTCTCCCTCTCTCTCCGTCTCCCCTCTCTCCTCCCTGTCTGGTCTGTGATGAGTTTGTTCTCCGTATTCTTTCTGTCTCCCCTCTCTCCTCTCTTCTCTCTCCTCTCTCCTTGTCCCCTGTCCCCTCCCGCCTCTCTCTCCTTCTCCCTTCTCTCCTCTCTCTCTCCCTTCTCCCTTCTCTCCTCTCTCTCTCCGTCTCCCCTCTCCTCTCTCTCTCATTCTCCTCTCTCCTCTCTCTCTCCTTCTCCTCTCTCTCTCCTTCACCCCTCTCCTCTCTGTCTCCTTCTCCTCTCTCTCTCCTTCTCCCCTCTCCTCTCTCTCCTTCTCCCCTGTCCTCTCTCTCTCCTTCTCCTCTCTCTCTCCTTCTCTCTTCCTCTCTCTCTCCTTCTCCCCTCTCATCTCTCTCTCCTTCTCCCTTCTCTCCTCTCTCTCTCCTTCTCCTCTCTCCGTCTCCCCTCTCCTCTCTCTCTCACTCTCCTCTCTCTCCTTCTCCTCTCTCTCCTTCACCCCTCTCCTCTCTCTCTCCTTCTCCTCTCTCCTCTCCCTCCCCTTCTTCCCTGTCTCTTCCTGCCTCTCTCTCTCTCCCTCCTTTTCCCATCTCTCCTCCCTCATCTCTCTTTCTCCTTCTACCCTCTCCTCTTACTCTCTCCTCTCTCTCCTTCCCTCCTCTCTTTCTCTCCTTCTCCCCTCTCTCCTCCCTCTTCCCTCTCTCTTCCCTCTTGTCTCTCTCGTTCTCCCCTCTCTCCTCCCTCTTGCTCCTTCTCCCCTCGCTTTCTCTCTCTCCATCTCCCCTTCCTCCTCTCTCTCTCTCTCTCCTTCTACCCTCTCCTCTTACCCTCTCCTCTCTCTCTTTCCTCCCTCCTCTCTCTTTCTCCTTCTCCCCTCTTTCCCTCCCCTCTCCTCGCTCTCTCTCTCTCCGCTCCTTGTCTGGCAGGTGATGAGTTTGTTCTCTCCGCTCTGGCAGTATTCTCTCTCTCACCCCTCCTCCCCTCTCTCTCCCTCTCTCCTGTCTGGTGGCTGATGAGTGTGTGTTTCTCTCTCTCTCTCTGGCTGTATTCTGTGGATCATGGAGGTGTGTGTGGTGGGACAGGGGGGCTCTCCCTCAGCAGCTGCCCACGTCGTTCAGCTAATTACAGGGAGCTGTGAGCCGTGTGAGCCCCGGTCCCTGGAGGACGCTCTTATCTCTGTGTTATCCCATCAAACACCGAGGCAGACCGCACACGTCCACTGCATCCACGCCAAACTACTCATCGCAATTTGTAGTGACTTATTTGGGAGTGTTTAGAATCTGATGAGTTGTAAAAAATAAAATAAAATCAATGCCCTGCTTTTCCTGGAAGTGCCCACATTATGGCAATAGTCTGTCTTGCGTTTTGGCTTGATATTTGCCTCACTGTGAGTCTCCTTTCCACTAGGAACGTAACGATATCCAAATCTCTCGGTTTGATATTTATTTTGATATTTTGGAGAGGCTGATATAATTGTAGATAGGACACGTTTTTGCTTTTAAAATACCTTGACAAGATTTTGGTGTGAATTATTTCCATCATAATCCCAAGAATTCTAGTAAAAAACATATTTCTTCATGTTGTCCGTGCTGAAATGAATCATGGGATATGTAGTTTCTGATGTTTATAAGCTGTTATTACTATAAAACCATACATTTATGCAAAATAACTTGTAATTTGATATATTGTGACAGCCCACGATATTATTGTGAGACTTTTGATGATACGATATCACAATATTTTGGTTATTGTTACATCCTCTGCTCTACTCTCCACAGTAAGTAACTAAGCAAGTCATACAAAATTTCACCAGATCTCAGAAGTTAAATATGACTAGTGGTGATGGAGTAATGGTTAGTACTTGGATGGGAGACCAAGGGCAATACCAGGTGCTACAGTGGGGCATCAGTAACTCTAATGGGAACTGCCATTGTGTCCTATAGAAAGACACTTCACCCACATTGCCTCACTTCCATCAGTCTGTCCCAGGGCAGCTCTGGCTACAATAGTAGATTACCACCTCCAACTGTGAAGTGAATGAATAAAGCTCTATAAAGTGCTAAAATCTAATGCCATACTGTTTAAACTAGGGATGGGCATGATGATCCAATAATCAATAATTGATCATTAAGAATTTCGTCGATCACATTCATTTGTATTCAACAAATTGAATGTAGGTTGCTGTGCGTAGTGTAGTGTAAGGAGACACTGGAGTCTCATGTTTGGGCTCTGGCTCGTTGGAGACACTGCACCACTCAGTGAGTGTGTTTACAGCACATCAGTGTCCCGGGTATGATCATGTTTTTTTGAGTGTCCCGGTTTCATCATGGTGCTTGTAAACGCAGTATCCCAGTTACTGCAACATAAAGCTGAGTTTCATCACAATAGTAGCCAAAATAAATCAAGTGAGTGAAATGACTGTTAAATAAAGAGCTGCCCTAAACCTGCACATGTCTGATCCCTGAAAACGTGACACACACACAGAACACTTCTCACCATCAGTATCATCAACATCCCTCTGTCACAGAAAGAACACTCATATTCCACTGAGTCATGTCCTTTAGTCCGACAGAAGCTGAACCGCATCAGCGCACAAGTTTCGTTTTAGTAAAATGTAAACAAATGTGTCAAAACTACATTAAACACATGATAATGTCAAACTGGTTGATGTCTCTCTAGAGTGGTGATGGTTTATACGTAGTAAAGTTGAATTTATTTATGCAATTTAGTAATAGTATTAATAATGATGATCATTTTAATATAAAACATTAATGATTAATCAAAAATCAATTGTTAATTCTCTCAACAATCGATTAGAAATTTTAATCGAATGCCCATCCCTAGTTTAAACTCTTTAGTCTATGGGGTCAAAAATGATAAGAAAGCATCAATATCACAAAACTCAAAATGCACTGTTTCATGGATATACTCAACAACAATTGTCACAACAACAATAATTGTATGTGTCCGTGTGTCCGTGTGCATGTGTGTGTGTGTTGTGAGTTGTGTAATAATGCGACTTTATGCAGTGAATCATGAGCCCCAGGTGCACAGAGACAGAGAGAGGACACTGCATCTCAAACAGCCCATTAGGTTGAACACACACATCTACATCTCTTCAGTTCACTTCAGTTCACTTCAGTCAGTGTGCTGTCCAGATGGGAGACTCTATTTTCAGGAAAGAATAGAAACATTCAAAGCTCTTTCAAAAATGACCCTAAAATGTCAGATGGACCGAGCACCAAGTTATAAATACAAGAATCATATTTTCACGTCCTTGAAGTTGCAATGAAGTTTAAAACATTGCATTTGTTTTAAGAAATAACTCTAATGTAGTGTTACACTTCAATATTGCGATTGTGGACTAAGTAGTATCAATAATTTTGGCTACCCAAGTTCATCTATTCATGCCTGTAATTCAGTTATTTAAATATATCATGATACATACACGTTTCTCTCATTCTAAGTACAATTCAGGGGTGTCAAACTCAAATTCACAGAGGCCAAAAGTAAAAACTGGGACTAAGTCGTGGGCCAAACTAATATCTGATGGAAAATTTCAACAACATCTGCATGTTTTCTCTTCTTTCAAGGTATGTAAAGTTAACCTTTTTCTGAATAAAATAAATGTTTAATAATAGTTTTGCTTAAAAATTGAATCCAGTACAAGCAAAATATAAAATACTAACAAAATTTAAAATAAATAATGTCTCTATAGTCTATCTGTAGCCGGCGGGCAGCTCTAATACATGTTTGATATGATCTCGTGGGCCAAATTTGGTCCCAGGGCCTGAGTTTGACCTGTCTGTAGTATATGAACAGACCCAGCCTCATGTGAAAACTCAGACTTCCTTCACTGAGCTGCAGAGGCTCCACTAGCACTGACTCATGATGTCTGCACGTGCTGGGGTTTAGGTAGCGCCCATTCAGATCAGAAAGAGGCATTTTAGGTTTAAACCAACTGGATTTCAGCATTGGAATTGGCAACTCAAATAAGAGGCACATATGAGGCTCCATCTGTTTTCTGATTGGATAATCGTCTTGAGAACAAAAAAAAACCAAACCAAATTATAACATAAACAAGCTGGCTATCATGCCCAATCATTTTGTAATTAAGAATAAATCAGCATCACAATTGTTACCAGTGAAAGCGATATTTGATTTGAACATGTTTACTTTGTATCTGGGGACACAGTTAGGTCATGTTTATGAAAGTAAATACTTACACACTGTTCCATTAAAGAGCCCATATTACACTATTTTCTGATCCATTGTAATGTTGTTTCCTCTTCACAATCATGTTTTGTTTCAGTCATGCATGTTGAACACACAAATCCTGCATATTTAGACTGAGTTCTTCTCTGAAAACAGAAAACACTCTGCTCCACCTTGTGATGTCATGTGATAAAACTACTGAACAAAAGGTAAAAATGTTGCTGGTAAGTTGAAAACTACCGCTTCATGAAATCACAAGCTTAGGGTGACCATATTTCCATTTGTGAAAACCCGGACACCTTACCGGGTGCGGGAGGTGGGGCCTTGACATTGAGCTACAGTCGTCCCTCACTATATCGCGGTTCACCTTTCGTGGTCATTTTTGCATGTTTTTTTTTTTTTTTTTTACAAACGGGTGGGTCAGGACTAAACCAGGTCTAAACCAGGACTAATTTTGGACTTAAAAGAGAGAACCCGAGCAGTTTGTCCACAAAGCGCGATCGGGCAATTGCCGCGTTTACCTCCGTGAGGTGCGAAACTCTCCATCGGTCCTTTCTTCTGTGGTCACCTCCGAGCCCGCCTCGACAGTGAGTCCTGTTTCAGTTCTGGTTTAGTCCTGGTTTACTCCTGTTTTAGTCCTAGTTCAGATTTGGTTTAGTCCTCCTCTTCAGTCCTGGAATCAGTCCTGTTTTAGTCCTGGTTTAGTCTTGGTTCAGTCCATGGCGTAGGCAGCGCAAAAGTTTGATATAATCTCGGGTTAACGGGCAGGTGCGGTCCTGTCCTGCGCGGGTGCGGTGTTGTACTGGGGGTCTCCAAAAATGGACCCGTGCAGGACTCTGCGCTGTAGGGCTCCATTACAGAATAAATGAATCTTGGGTTCGTTACATAAAGAAGGAGGAAAATAACAAAAGGACGACAGCATCAATAAGTTTTAAGAAGGATACAAAAAGGGTTGTAACTGTCCTGTGTGAGAAAAGTGTATGAAGTGTGTCGTGAGGGGTTTTACAGACTTAAAACAGATATAATAATTGTAAAATATAAAGTTGACTATTTCGCGGATTTCACCTATCGCGGGTTATTTTTAGACCATAGCCCCGCGATAAACGAGGGACCACACTTCGCAACCTGTGCACATGGCCTCCCACTTGTCCCGACCAGGATGGAAAACAGAGAATTTCTTGTCCAAGTCATCGTTAAATGCACATTTGCGCTTCGGCATGTTGCAGACTGACCGACTGTTTGTGTCTGCTCGTTCCTTCTGAGTCATAGAGAGCTACGAGAGATGCTCAGTTTAATGCCCCAATGAATGTTAATGAAAACCCAGACATTTCCATCACTTAAAAAAACCCAAAAATGTTTGGTCACCCTACACAAGCTACAGACTAATAATAAAGGGTTACTCAATGAAACAAAACACAACTCCGGGTATATTTTTGATGAGGTAACAACATTCTAACATGACTAAAAGCTCACAAGAGTCAACTTGGTGTAATATAGTATAATTAAGTTTGTCCTGCATTAGATCCATAAACAGGAGGTCCAGTGAGAACAGCTAGTCTTATGTGAGATGTCCACAGGCTTTGAATCATGCTCCGTCGCATGATCCATAAATGAGCAGAAAATATGAATTAATTAAAAACGTTCCAATTACCAAATGGAAAATGTACATTGGTAATCTTGACTGTAAACAGGCTGTAATCTCGGGGCAGCTGTCCTCACACAGCTCAACACAAGGGGCCCATATGAGCAGAGCGCTGTGTTCTGACCTCCTCTGCTCCATCTGTGGACCTCCTGTCGCCAAAAGAACCAAAACAAGACCATAACAAGACCAAATCAACACCAAAACAAGACTATAATATTACCACAGAGCACCTGGGTCATGCATTGTTCAAAGGGGCCATATTACGCTATTTTCTGATCCATGTTATGATGTTGTTTCCTCGTCAAAAACAGACCTGGAGTTGTGTTTTGTTTCATTCACACAAACTCTACGTATTTAGGCTGAGTTATTCTCTTCTGTGGAAATACAAAAAGTGCTCAGGTGTGTTTTTAAACTCTATACACCTTCACTTAAGACTGTGCAATTAATTGAATTTTGATCGCAATTGTGCGTCAAACGATCTTCAAACTCATATAATCGAGTTGAACCGATTTAAAGCTTGTTTATTTTAGGATATTTTTTTTATAAGTAAGTGCATTTATTTATTTTTTTTATATATACAGTTTATTTTGGATACATTTATGTTTTTCTATGCCTTATATCATGTTCAAAGTATATTTTATTCATTTTATGTTTCATACATCACAAAACTGCTCTAAGGTTCATATTTGTAGCCTATATTTATTTTAAATTTGAAAGTTTAGTGTAAATTATCAGTAACAAAGTCTTTTTGTTAAAGAGAGAAATGCTGAATCAATGCATCGTGTAACTAAAAAAAATAATTGTTTGCATAATCGTGATTTCACTGTCGACCAAAATAATCGTGATAATGATTTTTTTCCATCATCGAGCAGCCTCACCTTCACTAGAATCACTTAGGTAATTTTAGCCCTGGAACTGCCAATCTCTACTGAACAAAAAGTAAAACTGTTAAGGGTTAGTAAGCTTAACTTGAAAAATATCGCTTCATGACATCACAAGGTGGAACAGAGCATTTTGAGCTTTGGAGATGTAGACAGACTAATAATAAAGCTTTACTTAAACATGTGTGAATGAAACAAAACACAACTCCAGGTCTGTTTTTGATAAGGTAACAAGTTTATAACAAGACTTTTTGGTCCATTACCTGCTTGTTTTTATTTATATATGTCATTGCTTTGCCTGGAATGTTCCACAGTATGACATTAAACATTACATTTAGTCAATTACAAGTGGTTTTATAGCTCAAAAATACTTTAAAAACATGTATTCTGACTGTGAGCGGGGTCACCTCTCCACAGATCTGACCTGTAACTTGGTCTGGTTTGGTCTCCGTGAAGATAAAAAGGTTTAATGTCATACTGTGGAACATTCCAGACAAAGCAATAACATCTCCACAAAGAAAAGCTATGGACCCTCCACCAGAAAAGTTACACAGTGCACCTTTAAATCTCACAAGAGTAAATTTGTGTAATCTAGGACCTTTAATTGATTCCCTCTTCCTAAAATCAGTGTATCTTTGCAGTAGTGTCTAAACCTGCTGTAGCTGCAGAAAGCTCACGAAGTCTCGAGTGTAAAAATAAAACTGGTGCACAGATGAAAGCTCAGAACAAACACGCAAATACGCCTCTGAGCTTCAAACCAGACGTGGTCAGACTCTCACAGGAACGCTGCTCCTCTTCATGATTCACCAAAGGGTAAAACAAAGATGGCCGCCTCATAGTATGTGAATAAAAATATAAAAAGGTTGTGTAAAGAATATGTAGTTTTTAAAGTCGCTTTTTTTTTTCCCCCATGTGGCCAGTCCCAGTACACCTTTATTGTAGTCTATAAGCAGCTCCTGAGGTCAAAATCTGTTCACTGTGTACTGACGGCATCTCATTTCGAAGCGTTTTATTCGTCCGATAATCAGGAAGTGCACTGTTAGCATGCTAGTTTAAGGGCTTACTTAATGCTTTGATCCGTGAAGTAAGGCTGTGCAGTTAATTGAATTTTAATCACGATTTCGATTTCTGTGTCAAATGATCTTCAGACTCATATAATCAAGTTGAAATGATTTAAAGCTTAACAATGTTTATTTTGGGATTTTTAAAAATATAAATAAGTATATTTATTATATTTTTTAAATATACAGAGATTGTAGAACATCTTATTTTGGATACACTCATATTTTTCTATGTTCAAAGTATATTTTATTAATTTTATGTTTTATACATCGCAAAATTGTTCTAAGGTAAATATTTGTAGCCTATATTTATTTTAATTTTGAAAGTTTTGCATAAATTATCAAGAGAAATGCTGAATAAATGCATTGTGTAACTAAAAAAATAATTAGTGATTTCAATATTGACCAAAATAATCATGATAATGATTTGTTGCATAATCGCACAGCCCTAGAGTGAAGATGTTATTGCTTTATTATTGAGTGTTTCCCAGTATGGGATTAAACTCTTCTATCTTCATGGAGACCAAACCAGATCAAGTTACAGGTCAGATCTGTGGAGAGGCGACACATACCTGTTTTTCTAGGTATTTTTGAGCTACAAAACCTCCTGTCATTGAATAATTGTAAGGTAGAGCAGTTTAATGTCATACTATGGAACATTCCAGGCAGCACAATGACGTATCCATAGAAACAAGCAGGTGACGGACCCCCCAACCGAAAAGTTACATGGTGCACCTTTAAAAAGCATGGCGTCTTAAATGAAACGAGATCTGTTTTTCATTTCCAACTATAAATAATAACCGGAATTATGAAACATTTTGAGATCAGACTTGGACTTCAAAAAACCTTTTATTGCAGAGTTTGAAACCTGTCTCTGCTGGCTTCTGTCTCCGTGGTAACCATTACGTGTGCGAGCTGCCATCTTGAAGAGCTGTATTTGCTAAAGGCTTTTTTCCTTTGGCTTTTTGCCTGCAGAAAAACAACAATTTGAAAGGAAATGATTGTATTATATGAAGGAGCTTTAGTACTTTAGTATAACATGGATGCATCTTTAAATGGAAGCTACTTGTGGCTACCAAACTACCACATGTACATCCATTAGACTAAAGATTAAAGGGGTCATTTTTGGTAGGGAGTCACTCAGTTATTGTTCTGTCTGGAATGTTCCACAGTATAGCAGGAGATTTATGGCATTTATTCAGTTACAGGGAAAAATAAATAAAACATCCATTCTTACTGTGAGTAGGCTTGCCACTCCATAGACCTGACTTATAACTTGGCTTGATAGACTCACTTGCTTGACTCAAGGAAGATAGATCGAGTTTAATGCCGCATTATGGATCATTCCTAGTCAGGCTGGTGCTACCTAGTGTCTCCGCTCAATTTCATTTCTCTCCAGCGTCAGGAATCAGAATACACTAGACGGTTTGCAAGAATCCCGGAAGTTGTAGACCACACACCAGCCAATCAGTGAAGATCTGTGAAGCCATGATGTCAAACTCAAACATCTGTCTGGGTCCCTTTTGTGGTACAGTGCAACAGTAAACAAAGCGGTCGAGATGGATGTAGACGAAGACAGACATTCTGTGTTGGCAACGATTCCCAAGATCGAGGATTAAAAGCCGGAACAAAGAGAATGTTTGGGGAAAAGGGTAAAGACATTATTGCCCTTCTTCCTACAGGATTTGGCGCATTACATACATCACAACCAAATAGCAGCGATTGGTTAAATAAAAAATCTACTCTCTTACCGTCAAGTGAACGACTCCTAATGCTGTGAGGTCAGACAGTTTCCACGAAGTGAAACTGGCTGATGAATCAGGCTAGAACATTCCTGGCAAAGCAATAACATTTCTCTGGTGGTGAGAAGACCCTTCACCAGCACGCCACACTATTATGGCTGGGCTATATCCAAGTTAGAAGTGCACTGTGTAACTTTTAGCAAGCAGTTGATGGACTTTTAGGGGTCCAACACCTGCTTGTTTTATGGATATGTCACTGTTCTGCCTGGAATGTTCCAAAGTATGACATTAAACAGCTCTACCTTACATTTATTCAATTACAATTGATTTTACGGCTCAAAATACCAAGAAAACTGACATTATGAGCGTGAGCGTGGTTGCGTATTCACAGATCTGACCTATAACTTGGTTTGATCTCCATGAAGATAGAAAGGTTTAGACAAAGCAATGCCATCTCCACAGAGAAAAGCATTTGACGGACCCTCCCCCAGAAAAGTGACACAGTGCACCTTTACCAAGTTCAATCTATTCAAATCTATAAACAGCCTTAACAGCATCATATTTATTTAGTATTTCTGAAATCGTCTGTACAAATCCATTAGCCGCAGCTTTTCATTGTGTAAAAACATTGACCTCTGCAGTCGCTTTCGTGTCTCTCAATGATAATTTTGTCTCATCACAGCTCCGTCTCCATGGCAACAGAGCACTTAATCAAAGCGCCTCAGTCTCCTCCTCAGAGCAGCTTAACGTCGTTGTTTACATCTGTCACCTTCTCTAGAAATAGCTTATAATAGACAAAAGCTTAAAAGTCACTTTCTCGACAAATATTTCAATATTCAATAAACTGTGATTAATCTGACCTTAATACAGTCAATGGAATAAGATTAAAAAGCCATTTAAAGGTGCACTGTGTGACTTTGTGGAGATGATATTGCTTTGCCTTGAATGTCCCATAGCGTAACCTTAACACTGAATCTTACATTTATACAGTTACAGGTGTTTTTGTTGCTCACAAGTGCAACATAAAACATAAATTCATACTGTAAACAGGGTAACATCTCCACAGATCTGACCTGTAACTTGGCCTGGTGGCGTTACTCGTCTGTTAACATGGAAATAAATATGCTTAATGACCCCCACCACAAAAGTTACTCAGTGCTAGCCTGATTCATCAGCTGGTTTCACTTCTTGGAAACCGTCTGACCTCGCAGCATTAGGATTCATTCGCTGGACAGTAGGCGGGTACTTTTTTTATTTAACCAATCACTGCTATTTGGTCCTGACGTATGTAATGCTCTAAATCCTGTAGAAAAAAGGGCAATAACATCTTTCCCCTTGATAAAATTCACCAAACATTCCCTTTGTTTCGGCTTTAAATCCTCGATCTTGGGAATCGTTGCCAACACAGTCTATCTTCGTCTACATCCATCTCGACTGCTTTGTTTACTGTTGTGCTGTTCCACAAAAGGGACACAGACAGATGCTTGAGTTTGACGTCATGGCTTCACAGCTCTTTGCTGATTGGCCGGTGTGCGGTCTACAACTTCCGGGGTTCTTGCAAACCGTCTAGTGCAAACGTGGGCAAACTTTTTGACTCATGGGCCACAAAGGGTTCTAATATTGGACGGAAGGGCCAGACCAGGGGCAGATGGATGGAGTTTTCTTGGTAATCCATCTCATAAGAGAAAAAAATATCCTATGTTATTGAAATATCACATAACTGAAAATCATCACAAAGCATTACAACAAAATATCTGTCTTTCAAGTCCCACGGTATTTACTATTTATTGAAGTGACTTTTAAAACACTGAAAATTATTATTATTGTTCAAGTTCTGTGAGTCAGATTAAAAAGAATAAAGGGCAACATATGGCCCCTGGGCCTTAGTTTGCCCACTGCTGATCTAGTGTATTCCGACCTAGTCGCTGGAGAGAAATGACATTGAGCAGAATGCACCTTTAAAGAGAAAAATGATGAAATATGATTCTGTGAAAGGGAGTCCATACACACAAACTGTCAGATATGTTGCTGGGAAACTGTTCTTCTGTCTATAACAAGGTCTACTCAAAACTACATTGGTGAAAACAAACTTGGGTGGTTAGAAGTATTAAAATTCAAGTACTAATCGATGACAAAAACTAGTATCAAAACTAGTTACTCCTTTGAGCAGGTATTGATATTAAAAAGCCACGTGAACCAGACACAAATTAAGCTTTTCCTGAACAGTTTTAGAATGATCTTGAGCTGTATCAGAATAAATATAAGAGCACATAGACTAGTATACACCCATAAACGACTGAAGGATTACACAGATATAAGACCACATGGAAATCTAAAAGAAAGTACTATGATTTAATGTTGAAAATCACATTCTATTATCTAAAGAAAGTGTTTTTATATACTTGTGGTTAGGGGTGGGCGATATCTCGATATTTTTAATATATCGAGATTTTTTTTAAACTCGATATGAATTCTGACATATCGTATATATCGATATAATGCTTATATTCAATTTTGATTTCGCCGCTTTGCTTGTTTGTCTTCTCTGTCGTCACCCGCGCGCCCCTGCCTTGCCTCCCTGATTTTGTTCGCTCGTGTCTCATTCACTCGTCACTATCGCCGTGAACGCCGAAAGTTGGTGCCAGTGAAAAGCTTCTAGCGCCACGAAACTTTTCCACCATTTACAGACAAAACCATCAGCAGCACATATTCCACCGAGTCGTGTCCTTTAGTCCAAAAGAAGTTGAACTGCAAGAGCGGCACGTGGAGTGCGCTGTTTATGCAAATTAGCCATGGCTTTTTAAGTTTCGTTTCTGTAGAACGTAAACAAGTCTGCACAAAGCTGCAAAAAAAATAAAATAATAATAACATAAAATAATTATTTTATATTTCTTTTATTTGACAGTTAAATTATTATTTATGTAATTAGGGTTTTTTGTAATCTTAAATGTTCCTATATGAACTGCTGACCTCTTACACTTTAATTTAAAAAAAAAGGACCTTGTGGAATTTGGCATATTTGTTTTTGCAATTTTCCGTTTTAGGGGGTTATTTTTTCCTGTACAGATATCGAGATATATATCGTATATCGAGATATAGCAAAATATATCGAGATATATTTTTTGATCCATATCGCCCAGCCCTACTTGTGGTCTTGGAATCTGTATTGAGTATCAAGTCTATTCCTTAATATCGAGATCGAGTTTGAAATTTTTGTATCGTGACAACACTTTTGTTTCATTATTTGCAGCTAATTCATCTACACTGTGTTCTTGGTGTGTTTTGAGCCTGTATTTCCTGTCTCTTCCTGCAGATGGCGCACCTCTGAGCGAGCTGTCCTGGTCCTCGTCTCTGGCTGTGGTAGCTGTCTCTTTCTGTGGACTCTTCACTCTGGTTTTCCTCATGCTGGCCTGCCTCTGCTGCAAGAAGCGCACCAAGGGATTCAAGGTAATACTGTAAACGAATCTGGAACGCCAAAAAAAAAAAAAAAATGTGGTTAAAGCTTCTGAAATATTTGATGAGAAGGACTGGGAATAAAAGGGATGTAAGGAATGCTGTGGTGAGTTTACAGGAGATGCAAAAATGTATTCCCGCTCAAATTACTTTTTGGCATAGATTTGTCCTCAGAGATACATTTTCACAAACAAAGAGCAAAACATGTAAAAACTCCTTAAAAAAATTAAATAGTTTAATGATTTTATACCATTTCTGCAGTAAAATTAATTCTAATGATAAAAGACTGGGCTTTTTTCTTTACGAACAACCAGTGGTGGAAGGAAATGAGGTACAAAAGTAAAAGTATAAGACTTGCAATACAAATTTTGGGTATTTGTACTTTACTTAGGTACATTTTACAGTGGATACTTTTTACTTTTACATCACTACATTTGAGAACATCTATCTGTATTTTCTACTCCAAAACATTTTAGATTAGACTGAAAAGTAAAAAAATACTTTTCTTTAAGGCTTGGGACTTTATTTTTTATCACATTTAATTTTTGTTTTTAGTTTAGTTTTAGTTTTTATGTCCCAACTTTGAACAAACCAGATACACAAAAACAAAACAAAAGAGCTAGAAAACTTAAGAAATCAATTGAATCACTTAAAATCAGCTAAATTCTTGATCAGAATCACTCAATTTCCTCCTTAAATTGTTCTAAAAATCTCAGCAAAATACTTTCATTTTTATTTTTTATTTTTACAATTTAAGTACCTTTATTTAATACTTTTACTTAAGTAGATTTTCTCATGTGATGCTTTTACTTTTACTTGAGTAACTTTTTGCTTCTGTATCTGTACGTTTATTTAAAGGTACACTATGTAACATTTTGATTAGGGGTCCGTCATTTGCTTGTTTCTATGGATATGTCATTGCTCTGCCTGGAATGTTCCACAGTGTGACATTAAACAGCTCTACTTTACATTTATTCAGTAACGGGTGTTTTTTTTTGCTCAAAAATATTTTGAAAAACAGTTATTCTGAATGTGAGCGGGGTTGCCTCTCCACAGATCTGACCTGTGACTTGATCTGGTTCAGAAAGGTTTAATGCCATACTGTGAAACATTCCTGATAAAGCAATAACATCTCCGTGGAGAAAAGCATTTGACGATCCACGAGAAAAGTTACACAATGCAAAATCAAGTAAAAAAATTAGTTTATCCACCACTCCCAATAACTAAACGTGAATATTTTAGTTTTTTGAATACTTTAAACTACATTTTTATCCCTGTATTTGTACCTTAATACTAGCGAGTTTTAATGTAACAGTCGCCGGCCTGTTGTTGATAAAATGGACACATGGAGCTGAATATTTATGTCAGCGTGTCACATACCATGAATCATTGTGTGTATCGTAATCGAATGTTCATGCAGACTCATCCAACATCACAGGCCTGTTTACAAATGATCAGATATAATAAGAAACTGTAATCTATAAACTATATTCCAATTTAAGAGCACTTTATGTAACTTTTTTTCTGGTGGGGGGTCTGTCACCTGATTGTCTCCAAAGAGGTAGTTAGTATTGCTGGATTTCAGATGCATCACAACATCCTATAGGCCAATAATATTTAATACAGATGGGTGCAGCTCAAATAAATACAGTTAAATGTAGGTTTTTGTTGTAATATATCAAGGTATTGGGTCTAGTAACCGATAGAAAAGATTACATTAAACATTTGTGAATAAACTTTTTGGATATTTTATGACAAAGTACAAGGGAAAACTGTTTCTTGTCTGGAATCTGAAAACCGTCCATTAGAGTTATTGCCCTGTCTAGACATTAAACTTCTCCATCTGAGAAAATGACGCCACGGGGCCATGTCACAGGTCATATCTGCAGAGACGATGTGCTCACAATAAGAAAGACTGATTTGTGAGGTATTTCTGAGCAATAAAACTGGGCTGTGATTAAATAAGTGCAAAAAAAAAAAATCCTAATGTGTTCTGTAACCGTTATATCTTGTTTAAACAACTTTGAAAAAATATATATTACTGTATTTTTTGGACTATAAGGCGCAATATCAATAATGTTGAATTTTCTCATCCATTTTCATACATAAGCTGCACCGGATTATAAGGCAAAACAAACGGACGGCACTTGAGACTGATCCTTTAGCCCAGGCGTCCACGATCCATTGGCAGATCGTGGTGTAATTTGCCCGATGAATGTGGATTATGAATGTGAATGTGGGTGGATCACTTAAGTTTGTTTTTTTATGTCCTACAAGGAGGACTCAAATATACACTGAGTAATAATGTGTTTAATGCAGCTTTGTGCACGTTTGTTTACGTTTTACTGAAACAAAACTGAAAACCACATGGCTCATTGGCATAAACGATAAGCGCTGAAAAAAACTGCTCGCTCCTTGTGCGCTGATGCGGTTCAACTTCTGTTGGATTAAAGGACATGATTTACACCGCAAGACTCCTGACTGCAGTAGCTGTAATGCTCAGACAATCCATCAAGCAGAGCAGCTTTGTAGTTTACCAAAGTTGTACTAAAACATTTTGACAGCTTTTTGAGCGCTGTGTACCACATAAAATCAGTTTGAGGTCAGTAAACACAACCAGAATTAATACATAAGGTGCACCGGATTATAAGGCGAACTGACGATTTATTTATTTATTTTATTTATATTTATTTATTTATTTCGGTCACAGGTATATTTTGACATTAATTCACAGACAGTTATATTTAACATACACAGACCGAAAAGGAGCAGGCTGAAGCTTAAACTTATTATGCTTACCCTTTATTCCTTTGTCAGAGCGTCATCTTGACACCAGTTCATCTTCAAAAATACAGCAGGAGGAAACAAACTAATCAGTAACAGAACAACAAAGTGCTACAGCACAAACTAAGTATCATATTTCATGTAACTGACAATTTTTGAGAAAATTAAAGGATTTTAAGTGCACCTTATAGTCCAAAAAATACGGTAGGTGTTTATTCTAGCATTTTTCAGTAAATCGTCTCATTACACACATTAATAGACCAAATTAGGACGTCGACGGAACTGAACTGAACTCAAAACTATAAAAATGTTCACTATCTACGCTGATATCTGGTAGCAGTACTGTATCAGCGTATCCCCAGTATTTTAGTGAATTACTGAGATCGAAAGGGCATCTGACATAAAAAAAAAAACCTTCCAAATCATTGTGCATCTTGACTTTGCTGTTATAATCAATCTTAAAACATATGGGCAGCCTGTGGTCCATTAAAATATGTAATTCCCCCACTTTTTCATTTTGGTGAGAACTGCCAGCTATTATTACACAGAGTAGGTGTCCTTCGTATCACATCTGTGGGTCCAGTCGGGTTGGGTGTGTCGTGTGGAGGTGGGGTGGGAGAGGGGAGGCAGATTTTGGGGGAAGGGGGCTGGGGTTGGGGGTTGGTTACCCATGAGGCCGTGGTGCATCCGGCCTCGGGGCCTCATCTGGTCTTAGACTGAGCCGCTCCCAAAGCAGGAAATGGGAAAATCAGAGAAGAAAACAGCTCTCTGACAGTGTTTTATTGAGGTTTGGGGAATTCTTAAGATTTCAAGACAAAATCCCCCAAAATACAAGAACAGTGTTAGACATAAATCTGACTTTTGGGATGTATTTTTGCATTTCAGAGTATAGTATAATGATCTGTAGCCTTCCTTGGGCCTGCGGGTACAAGACAGAGTGAAAGAGTTCATTGTTGAGGTATTAGTATGCAACAATCTCCAAATCTCTCGGTACGATATTTATTGCGATATTTTGAGGCGGTTAACACAATTTTTCACACTTTTTCCTTTTAAAATGTCATGTCAAGCCTTTGGAACTGCTATAAAACAAAGAATTAAGATTTAAAAGTGCTTAATAGCAAAGGATCATGGTCTATGTAGTTCCCTCCTTTTTTTTTTAGCCATTACTGCACCACAACAATGAATTTAAGCAAAGGGACTTGTAATTCGATATATTGTGATGGCCCACGGTATTATTGTGAAACTTTTGACGATACGATTTTCGATATTTCGGTTATTGTTACATCTTTAGTTATGAGCATTAGCGATCGACTGACGTGATATACGCTGTTTAGAATCCAGAGCGACCAATGAACGATAAACTGTGCAGATATTTTTGGGCTGATATATGGATAAGATTTTGATTATTTTCCACAATTTATATAATTTAAATTGACTACAAACTCACCCACAGTCTCCTTTCACTACAAACCTTTTAGAGAGCTGTGTAGTTACAGTTCTGTTTTGTGTTCAAATTAGAATAAATAGCATTTTGGGCCCCAGGTTATGGTTGATGGTTCAGTATTTAATAACAGGGTAAGAACAATTTTACTGACCTTATAGGGGAATTTGTCATATGTGTTTTGGTATGCAAGATTTTGAGGTATGTTTGTGGTTGGGGTGTCCAAAAATATCAAAATATCGTATTGCTTAATGTGATGATACAGTATCGATATCATAGGCTGCTGCATCGACAAATCGCCAAGAGTATTTTCTTGGTTTATTTTACTTATTTTTCTGTTATTATTCAATGCTTTTCTGCTAATGATTAATATTTCATTTTTATTATTATTACACTGTATGTTGATTGTCTTTGTTTTTTGAATTATGGGGTTTTGAGTGCACTGTTTCACTCTTGGGTGCTTGCCACACCCTATTTAAGATGGCCAAATGAGCTCTCATTCGGTTTGCCTGATGAAGGTCTAGTGCCGAAACATTGTACGGTTTGTCCTAATAAATCTCACAATTTGCAAGTAAAACGGTTTTCTCTATGGTTTATTTTACAAAATTATTTTGTTACAGCGCTACAGTTTTGTTGCTTTTTCAGAGGAAGGAAACTCGTTTATGCGACACATTTGACATTTTCACTGTTTTGATGAGTAAAATCTGAAAAATGTGTTTCATATGAACTTCGCCTAACAAAGACTTTCAGTATGACAGCCATGATTTAGCCATTATGTTTTACTGAACCATATCGAATGGATTTTAAATATATCGTATAGAATCGAAAGTGCACTGCATCGAGATAAGTATCGTATCGCCAACTTCTTGATGATACCCAGCTCTATTTGTGGTCACAACTAGATACTCCAGCTTTGAGTACCTGCGTGGGGGATTGACCTATTGTGTAGGAATGCATACTAATACTAATAATATTCATTCATTTTCTACTTCCTTTTTGCCTAGTATGAAAGAGGTGAGTAGGTGAATGATGGTGGTGGTTAGAGGGGCCAATGGAGCTGATTCGCCTCGCTTCCATCAGTCTACCCTAGGAATTACTAATAATAATAATGCATATAAGAATGTTTTGAAGTAGGCCTGTAAAGCAGATTAAAGGTGTAAGGCATTAGAATAAATACAGTGTGTGAGTGATGACGTGTTTCACCTTTAGAATCAGACAACAAGCGAAATTTAGCCAACATTTTGCCTGAGATCCAGAATACACACTTCAGTACTTTACGAAGATGTGAGTCTGGTCACTGGTGAATATCCATGAGTTTAGGTGGGCGTGATTGATGAATCAGAGACACACATGGTCCGTCTGTATCAAATATGGTTGCTTAGTGTTTACAAGGAAAAAAGAAATGAAAAAATATTCACAGGGACCAGAAAAACATTATGGATTTCTGCAGAATCAATGAGCAATGCAATAAACTCGGTAAATAATTGTGGGGGTTTTGTGTGTGTGTGTGTTTGTCTTTGTAAATAATGTGACCAATGAGCTCCTTCATTTCACAAACGAATCTGATTCCACAATCAAATCACGTTTGGTTCTGGCTCGACCAAGGGCGTGCGTGTGGACCAGACTGGTATAATTTTATATAAAAATACAGAGAGCAGGGTTCCCACTTTTTTTCACTTACAAAATTTCAAAACTTTTCCATCACTTTTTCTTGCCAGGCTGGCCCACCTAGTGCCTCCGCTCAATTTCATTTCTCTCCAGTGACTAGGTCAGGAATCAGAATACTCTAGACTGTTCGTAAAAACCCCAGAAGCACGAGTTCGGGCACCAGCCAATCAGTGAAAAGCCATATATTCTGTGTTGTCAACATTTACTGAGATCGAGGATTTAAAGCCGGAAGAAATAGAATGTTTGGTGAATTTTATCAAGGGGAAAGACGTTATTGCCCTTCTTCCTACGGGATTTGGGAAAAGTTTAATAAACCGATTACCAGTTATTACATACATCATGACCAAATAGCAGCGATTGGTTAAATGAAAAAAGCACCCACCTACCATCGAGCAAACGAATCCTAATGCTGCGAGGTCAGACAGATTCTATGAAGTGAAACCGGCTGATGAATCAGGCTAGACTTTTTCATGACCTAAAGTAGGGCTGGGAGAAATGGAGCAAAAAATATATCTTGATATATTTTTGCTATATCTCGATATACGATATATATCTCTATATCTGTACTGGAAAAATAACCCCCCCAAAACTACTGCAAAAACAAATATGCCAAATTCCACAAGGTCTTTTTTTAATGAAGTGCAAGAGGTAGGCAGTTCATTTAAAGCATAACGACACTAGAGCCACATCAGCCCGTTTGAGATGATAATGTGTTTAATGCAGTTTTACGCACATTTGTTTACCTTTTACAGAAACAAAACTTAAAACTGCATGGCTAATTTGCATAAACAGCACGCTCCTTGTGTCTCTCACATGGTTCAGCTTCTTTCGGACTAAAGGACAGGACTCAGTGGAATATGAGGTTGTGCTGCTGATGTTCTTGTCTGTAAATGGTGGAAAAGTTTTATGGTACTAGAAGCTTTTCACTGGCATCAACTTTGGGCATTCAGCGCTATAGTGAAGAGTGAATGAGACACGAGCAGCAAAATCAGAGAGGCAAGAGCGACGGCAGAGAAGGTAAACAAGTGAAGCGGCAAAATCAGAATTGAATATAAGCATTATATCGATATATACGATCTGTCAGAATCCATATCGAGTTTAAAAAATATCTCGATATATTTAAAATACCGAGATATTGCCCACCCCTAGAATTGATCAGACTTTTAGGGCTAAATATGAAATGTTAACAGTTTCCACTCACCTTATGGTTTGAGATTATAGTTTTTTAACATTCAAAATCCTGTCAGTGCATTTACTGTCATTTCTTTTAAACATAAGTTTAAAGCAGACGTTTGGAAATAATCATAAAATCCTAATGAGAACTTAACTGACCGCTGTAGTTGCGTCTTAGGCTGTGCTCAGACTGCAGCCTGAAGTGACCCATATCCGATTTTTTGGCCCCTATGTGACCTGTATCTGATCTTTTCATGACAGTCTGAACGACACAGATCCGATTTTTTCAAATGCGACCCAGGACACTTGGATATGTGCTCCTGAAACCGATACATATCCGATCTTTTGACATGCGACTTCAGTGTGAACGGCCAAAGCGCATTCATCCGACCTACACGTTATCAACAAGCCACAAACGTCACTATTCTGCGCTGAAGTAGGCGAAAATTGTTAATGAACTCCATGTCACTGAAGCAAAGCACATCACCACTCACCACTCTTGGCTACGTCTCCGCATCCACACGTTCCTTTCAATGGACGTCGCTGCCGCTGTCCCACAAAACACCACGGCCAAAAACCTCGTCCTTCTCCTTCTCAATCTCCTCTTTAAAACAAGTAAGTTGTACATGTTCTGGCTCCGGTACGAGAGGAACTTTAAAATCGCCAGGTGCTCAATGCTCGCGATCGTGTTTGGACAACTTCCGTAAACACAGAGCACACTCGCTGCGGTTGACGTCACCGTGTCCTCCAGTTCGCATGCGGGACACTTTAACTAGTTTAACGTTCACACAGGGGATCACATACAAGTCGTATTTAATTGGAAATGTGAGCGACCTCGCAAAAACATCGGATTTCACAAAAAAAAATCTGAATTGAGCCTTAAGCCCTGCAGTCTGAACGTAGCCAAAGAGATACTAAAATTCCAAGACTTTTCCAAAACTTTAATTGAATTTACAAACATTTATGACTTCTCCCAGCCTGGAAAATGATATATTCAATTTCCATGACTTCTTCAGGATTTCCATGACCGTGGGAACCCTGAGAAAGATAAAGAAATAACTTCATTTTGGGCATCCTATACATTGCTGTACATTGCTGATAATGAATGGTGGTCTTTATATGAGCCCTGAAAGTCCAGCCCGTTGTTGTGGGAGTCCCCTCTTAGGCCCGTATAGATTCCATAATGTCCAAGTGTAGCAGAATATTAATGTGTGAATATCTGAACATGAAAAAGTGTGCTCTGAAAACATGCAAGCTCACTATCTCACTGCTCATTCTTGGAGTGTTTGTAGCTGGGGGGGCAGTGCAGATGTTCTCCGGCTTTCTGGA
The DNA here is from genome assembly GCF_026225935.1 of Boleophthalmus pectinirostris. Classification (NCBI taxonomy): domain Eukaryota; kingdom Metazoa; phylum Chordata; class Actinopteri; order Gobiiformes; family Gobiidae; genus Boleophthalmus; species Boleophthalmus pectinirostris. The sequence goes on from NW_026571047.1 coordinate 23,075,735, forward strand.
CAGAGGAAAGAGAGACGAGAGGAAGGGAGGGAGGGGGAGGGAGGGAAGGACAGAGAGAAAGAAGAAATAGAGTGAGGGAGAGAGAGAGAGAATGTGAGAGAGAAGAGAGAGAGAGAAAGAGATCAAGAGGGGGAGAGAGGAGAGAAGAGAGAGAGGGAAAGAGAAGAAATAGAGAGAAAGTGATACAGAAAGAGAAGAGGGAGAGAGAAAGAGATCAAGACAGAGAGAGAGAGGAGAGAAGAGCGAGAGAGGGAAAACACAGAGCAAGAAAGAGAAGAAATAGAGAGAGAAAGAAAGAGAAAGTGAGAGAAAGAGAAGAGAGAAAGAGAAAAGAGAAAGTGAGAGAGAAAGAGAAGAGAGAGAAAGAGAAGAGAGAGAAATTGAGAGAGAAAGAGATCAAGAGGGAGAGAGAGAGGAGAGAAGAGTGAGAGAGGGAAATGCAGAGCGAGAGAAAGGGAGGGAGAGAAAAAGAAGAAATAGAAAAGAGAAAGTGAGAGAAAGAGAAGAGAGAAATTGAGAGAGAAAGAGAAGAGGGAGAGAGAAAGAGATCAAGAGGGAGAGAGAGAGGAGAGAAAAGTGAGAGAGGGAAAAGACAGAGCGAGAGAAAGGGAGAGAGAAAGAGAAGAAATAGAGAGAGAGAAAGAGAAAAGAGAGAGAAAGTGAGAGAGAAAGAGAAGTGGGAGAGAGAAAGAGATCAAAAGGGAGAGAGAGAGAAAGAGAAGAAATAGAGAGAGAGACAGAGCGAGAGAAAGGGAGAGAGAGAGAAGAGAGAGAGAGTGAGAGAAAGTGAGAGAGAATGATAAGAGAGAGACAAAGAGAATGAGAGAAGAAAGAGAGGAGAGAGAGAGAGACAAAGCGAGAAAAAGGGAGAGAGAGAAAGAAGAGAGACAGAGATTAAGAGGGAGAGAGGAGAGAAGAAAGAAAGAAAGAAAGAAAGAAAGAAAGGGGGACGGAGAGAGAAGATAGAGAGAGACAGAGAGAAGAGACACACACAGAGGAAGAGAGAGGAGGCAGAGAGAGCGAGAGAGTGATGTAAGAAGAGGGGTATGTGACCTCCTCCTCCCTTGCCTCCTATTTCCTTCTCTCCTCTGTCCTTCCCTCTCTCGGTGAGGATCCAGTTCTTTAGACACAGGACTCTTATCGCGCACAGACCTCCTCCTCTGAGCGCGTGTGTGAAGATGTGTGTGAAGGTGTGTGTGCTGTCGTCACCTGTGCGCTCTCCACGAAGGTAAGACCGGGGAATACAAGGAGAGACTGGTGTGAGGGAGGGCATCTGACTCAAACTAGACCATCAATAAATACGCAAATCTTAGAAAACAAGGAGAGAGACGATTTGTTTGTGTCTATAGCATAAAAAAGGCAATAAAACGCTGCTTACTTATTGGGAGAATTTTTGTTAGTTAAAGTTGCACTGTGTAACTTTTTCTGCCAGATGCTTTTCTCCGTGGAGATGTTATTGCTTCGTCTGGAATGTTTCACAGTATGGGATTAAGCCTTTCTGTCTTCACTGAGACCAAACCAGACCACGTTACAGGTCAGATCTGTGGAGAGGCGACCCCGCTCACACTCAGAATGTCTGTAAAACTACCTGAAACTTTATAAATGTAAGGTAGAGCTGTTTAATGTCATACTGCGGAACATTCCAGGCAGAGCAATGACATCTCCATAGAAACAAGCAGGTGATGGACCAACAGCAGAAAAGTTACACAGTGAAACTTTAAGTCTTTAGACAGATTAAGCTCATAAAATGTTACACTCCAGCCCGTTTCCACCTGTATTTTAACACTTAAAACACGTAAAAGATAAGGAGAACCCGTAACTCCTAAGATGGAGGGCTTGCCATTTGCTTGTCACCATGGAGATGTAATTTCTTTGCCTGGAATACTCCACAATAGAGCATTAAACATATCTCGCTTGCATTTGTTCAATTACAGGTGTTTTATAGCTCAAGAATACTTAAAAATCATGAATTATTTACATGTGCAGGCTTGCTTCTCCATAGATCTGACCATTAACATGTCTCCGTTGTGATTACCAAATTTATTTTCATTCTATGGAGTAATAAAGGCAAAGCAGTATTATCTCCTTGGAGACAAGTGGTGACGGATCTTCCACCAGAAAAGATACGCAGTGCATCTTTAAGAACTTGTGGTACATTATCTTTAATTATCTCCTTATCAAAGTAAAAAAAAAATTAATAAATCCTGTGCGTAAATGTCCTCACAAAACAAATATAACAATAACAGATTACATAAGTCAAACTGAATCAAATTAAATCATAGCAATGTGAGAGCTCCAATGTAAACACCTGTCAAAATAATATATATTCCACTTAACTTATAGTTGGTAGTAATGTAGAAGTAGTAGTGGTAGTAGTGGTTGTAGTAGTAGCGGTAGTGGTGGTAGTAGTAGTGCTGGTAGTGGTGGTAGTAGTAGTAGTAGTAGTAGTGTAGTAGTAGTAGTAGTAGTAGTAGTAGTAGTGGTAGTAGTAGTAGTGGTAGTAGTAGGTAGTAGTAGTGGTGGTAGTAGTAGTAGTAGTGGTAGTAGTAGTAGTAGTAGTAGTAGTAGTAGTAGTAGTAGTAGTAGTAGTAGTAGTAGTAGTAGTAGTAGTAGTAGTAGTAGTAGTAGTAGTAGTAGTAGTAGTAGTAGTAGTAGTAGTAGTAGTAGTAGTAGTAGTAGTAGTAGTAGTGGTAGTAGTGGTAGTAGTGGTAGTAGTGGTAGTAGTAGTAGTAGTAGTAGTGTAGTAGTAGTAGTAGTAGTAGTAGTAGTAGTAGTAGTAGTAGTAAGTAGTAGTAGTAGTAGTAGTAGTAGTAGTAGTAGTAGTAGTAGTAGTAGTAGTAGTAGTAGTAGTAGTAGTAGTAGTAGTAGTGTAGTAGTAGTAGTAGTAGTAGTAGTAGTAGTAGTAGTAGTAGTAGTAGTAGTAGTAGTAGTAGTAGTAGTAGTAGTAGTAGTAGTAGTAGTAGTAGTAGTAGTAGTAGTAGTAGTAGTAGTAGTAGTAGTAGTAGTAGTAGTAGTAGTAGTAGTAGTAGGTAGTAGTAGTAGTAGTAGTAGTAGTAGTAGTAGTAGTAGTAGTAGTAGTAGTAGTAGTGGTAGTAGTAGTAGTAGTAGGTAGTAGTAGTAGTAGTAGTGGTAGTAGTAGTAGTAGTAGTAGTAGTAGTGTAGTAGTAGTAGTGGTAGTAGTAGTAGTAGTAGTAGTAGTAGTAGTAGTAGTAGTAGTAGTAGTAGTAGTAGTAGTAGTGGTAGTAGTGGTAGTAGTAGTAGTAGTAGTAGTAGTAGTAGTAGTAGTAGTAGTAGTAGTAGTGGTAGTAGTAGTAGTAGTAGTAGTAGTAGTAGTAGTAGTGGTAGTAGTGGGTAGTAGTAGTGTAGTAGTAGTAGTAGTAGTAGTAGTAGTAGTAGTAGTAGTAGTAGTAGTAGTAGTAGGTAGTAGTAGTAGTAGGTAGTAGTAGTAGTAGTAGTAGTAGTAGTAGTAGTAGTAGTAGTAGTAGTGTAGTAGTAGTAGTAGTAGTAGTAGTAGTGGTAGTAATGGTAGTAGTAGTAGTAGTAGTAGTAGTAGTGTAGGTAGAGAAGTTTATATAAACATTCCACTTTTTTTGTCATGGTTCGGTTGTTAATTGTTTGTTATTTCATTTTGTGCTTTTCCATGTACAATAATACACAATATCTTATCAAATATCATGTACTTATACTTCACTATAATGTTCTAGAGCTGATAAATGATAAATTAAATAATTATATTACACATAATACGGATATAACGATTCAAAGTACTCGTATTTTGATCACTGTAATCGGTATCAGGATAATACAGACTCTAGAACACAACAAAAACAACTTTTACAATAAAGATCGTGCTTTTATTAAATCAAAATGACAAAAAAAAGAAAAAAACATTTCAAATTTTCATCAATAATACACTCTAAATATTCTCTATTTGTAAACCTTAGTTGAGTCACCATATTTCAGCTTTTATTTGGTGGTTAAAAATGTATTCAAAAAGTCTCAATGTACAATAGAAATAATTGACTAGAGTCTAGAGTTCTCTCGGAAAACAGAAAACACTTTGTTCCACTTTGTGATGTCATGTGGTAATACAGGAAGTGCTCCACTGTGTTTTTAAACTCCATACACCTCCATACACTAGAATTATTTAGATAACTTCAGCCCCAGAATTGCCAGTTTCTCCTAAACGAAAGGTGTAAACTTGAAAACTACAGAACAGAGCATTTTAAGTTTTGGAAATATAGAGAGACTAATAATAAAGCTTTACTCAAACATGCGTGAATGAAACAAAACACAACTCCGGGTATGTTTTTGATGAGTTAACGACATTATAACGCGGCTTAAATCTCACATGAGTCAGTTTTGTGAACCTCAAACACACGATTCTTTTGGTCTCTGTGTCTGTTGTTGTTGGTGGGAAAGGTCTTGCTCTGTGGCTGCTCTGACAGAGTGTGAGTGAATGAAACCACATGTTCGGCCCCGGACCGTGTGAAGATGGGGGTCCTGAGCCGTTTCTTAAGTGTGTGCGTGCATATTTGTGTGGGAGAGTATTTATCACATTATGGGGACTAAAGTCTGTACACATGGGCAAACTCAAATTCATGGGACAAACCCTGCACATTTAGGCCGAGTTCTTCTCCCAAACGGAAAAAAGTCACAAATTCTCTGCTGTTTTTTAACTTTCACGCACCTTCACTAGAATCATTTGGATGATTTCAGCCTTGGGATTGCCCATCTACTACAAAAAAAAAGGGCGATAGTATTAAATAAGGAGTTACTAAACCTGAATCATTCTCAGTAAACTATTTCTTTATTATGAATTAAGCGTTACGGGTCAGGCTACAGGTCTTATATTACACAAAATTGACTCTTGTGAGGTTTAAGTCATGTTATAATGTTGTTACCTCATCAAAAACATACTGGAGTTGTGCTTTGTTTCATTCACATGTTTTAGTAACGCGTTATTATTAGTCTGTCTACATCAACAAAGCTCAAAACACTCTGTTCCAACTTGTGATGTCATGACGTGGTAGTTTTCAAGTTAATAGCTTTACCTTTTACTTTTGGTTCAGTAGAGTAGACATTACATACATCACGACCAAATAGCAGCGATTAGTTAAATAAAAAACCCGCCTACTGTCGAGCGAATGAATCCTAATGCTGCGAGGTCAGACGGTTTCTATGAAGTGGAACTGGCTGATAAATCAGGCTACAGTTAGATACTTGTTAAATATTTGCACAATTATTATCCATTTATTAGTGGACAAAGATAGGCATCAAAATTATACATTTCATTACCGTATTTTCTGCACTATTGGGCACACTCATAAGCCTTCAACCCCATCAAAAAACGACTGCGCGCCCGCCCTGCAATCCAGAGCACCCTATCTACGAATCCACTCGGGTGTCCCAGCACGACTTCAGTAAACTACAAAGCCCCAAACACACACGGAGCAGACAGCGACCGCACAGCGAAACACACCCACAGACACACTCATCACTCCACGAAGACGAGGAACGGAACGGAGGAACAAACTGAAAAAGCGAGTGCAATGTGCTGTTTCTAGACACAACTGAACACCTGAGTCACTGCGAACACGCCGACAATCCAGCGGTCCCAGACAGCCCCCTCCCTACACGCCACAACTGAACCAGAGTCACCGTGAACGCCACAAACAAAGTCCCACTGACCCATCCAACTGTTGTGTTTCCTTTAAAGTCCAGTGCGGTTTATTTGTGAAAAAAGTTAGAAAATAGACCATTCTATGCACCTTATAATCCAGAGCGCCTAATAGTGTGGAAAATACGGTAAATCAAATTTTACTTATTCAGAACAATACACATGATCTGGAAATCCCCAGGCGAGCTACTTGGAAGGGGGTGGAGAGCTCTTAATCTAAATGATTTTAGTGAAGATGTATGGCTTTTAAAAACCACAGTGGAGCACTTCCTGTATTATCCTATCACCACATCAAAGAAGAAAGGACAGAGTTTGAGAGAAGATCTCAGCCTAAATATGCAGGATTTGTGTGTTAAACATGTGTGAATGAAACAAAACACAACTCCGGGTATGTTTGTGATGAGGAAATATTAAAACAGATCAGAAAACGGCGTAATATAGACCCTTTAAGATTAGGTCTGTGTCAAAGAAATTAACTGAAGTCAATGCAATGTCCTCAAAAGCTTGGAAACCAAAAGCGTGCGTGTGCATATTTGTGTGTATAAGGGTCACATTTTTCCAGCGCTGGGACATTTCTCGACTCCGATCTGAACTAAAGGACTTTTATTATACGTCCGGTCTCTGGACACTGACCCTCTCTCTTCTTCTCCTCCTCCATTTCCTGTTCTTCTTCATGGTGACTGCTTTGAACCCCATCACCCCATTTATTTTCACACACAAGACGTGCTTTAAGTCTGTTACCATTCCAAGCAGTGTTTCCACGATTTATTGCAGATTTAAATCACAGAAATTATTCTAAATGTGCAATATTGTCAAAAAAACACAAGCTGCAATAAATAAAATAGCAGAATGAAACTTAAATCTTATCATATTACCACAAATTTCCTAGTAGCGGAAAGAAAATATCACAAAAATTATAAATTATTGTTCAAACTTTCATATATTGTCAATTAGGGACATAACAATTGAAATATCATTATATCATACCGTCAAAGGTCTCACAATAAATCGAATTACAAGTCTCTGTGCTTAAATTAAGAGTTATTGTGCAGCAATAGCTAAAAACAGAGGGAACTACATAGACCATGATCCTTTGCTCCATTTCAGTGTAGACTACGAGAACAAATAACAGTTCTAAGCAAGTTGAAATCTTAGTTCTTTCGGTTCTTGTCAAGGTATTTTAAGAGGAAAATAAAATATCGCAATAAATATCGTACTGTGACATGTACATTGTGAAAACATCGTACAGAGAGATTTGGATATCGTTACATCCTTATTGTCGATATTAAGGATGGGCATTCGATAAAATTTTCTTAATCAATCGTCGGAAGAATTAACGATCGATTATCGATTAATCATTAACGTTTTTATATTAAAATGATCATCGTTATTATTACTATCTGCACTACTAATCTGCATAAATAAATTCAACTTTACGACATATAAACCGTAACGACTCTAGAGCCACATCAGCCCGTTTGACATTATAATGTGTTTAATTCAGTTTTGCGCAACTCTCACAGAAACAAAACTTAAAACCGCAGCGCTAATTTGCATAAACTCAGCGAAAATAAAACTACAGCTCTTGTGCGCTGATGCGGTCAATTTCTGTCGGATTAAAAGACATGAATACAGGTTAGTGTGACCATATCTGCGTTTGTCAAAACCAGGACACCGTACGGGAGGTGGGTGGTGGGGACTCGTCATCGACATTGCGCGACTCTCACCTGGTAAATTTTTTTTCCACTGGACACCGAAACATATGTGCTGCTTTGTTCACTGTGCACATGGCCTCACACTTGTCCCGAACGCAACGGAAAGCGTGGAATTTCTTGTACAAATCATCGTTAAATACACATTTGTGCTTCGGTACGCTGCAGACTGACCGACTGTTTGTGTTTGCTCGCTCCTTCTGAGTGCAGACAGCTACATGTACGGACCCCTGTTTGGTCACGCTACGCACAGCAACCTACATTCGGTTTGTCGATTAAAATGAACGTAATCGATGAAATTCTTAATGATCAATTATCGATTAATCATGCCCATCCCTAGTCGATATTGTAATTACCATGATAGGCCTATTGTGATTTTGATTTGATGTTTATGTTAAATCTCTATTGTTAATGTTTTTTTTGTTTTGTTTTTAATATAAGAAGATTCAGTTCACTTCTGTAAATAATTTTGTGAAAAAAAAAGGTATATATTTACTCTTTCATATAATACGTTGTTATCGCTATGGCAACAACTTATTATATCAAAGAGTATACATATAATTATTTTTTTTCTCATCATTGAAATCGTTATTGTTGTGTATTTCATGAGTTTCATAATGCATACTCTAGTACATTTCAGGCAAAATTCATTGCAAAAAAACATAAAAGTGGTGCATCTTCCACCAAAAAAGTTACATAGTGCACCTTTAATTATGGCAATTTTACCTAACACCCATCTCCATTAATGTGCAGATTTTGTTACTATAAAGGTCACATCACTGATATAAATGATGTTGTGGGAAATATTAGCTCACTAGTGAATGAGACGGCTCTTTTGAATGGTTCTTTAAAGTGAACTGTGGGAACCGGATCAAATTTTTTAGCAGAACCAAATGTTTTTCTTTCAAATCTTTATGCATTTTTATACTGATTAAAGCTGAACCAAGGGAAGAATGAAGAAAGAAAAACAATAGACAACATGAGTGAGAGATCTGTGCACAAAAAAAACATATTTGGCACCTTCATAACAGTTAAATTATTAATATTGTAATGCAACATTTTATTTAGCAGCATTTCAAAAGGTAAACACACCCCCATGCTCAGTTTGAATCATTTCAGACAGATCAGAGTCTTGGTCTTTATCGCTGTGATTAATATGTAGTTAAATAAGTTCTCACACTGACTTCTGTTATATAATTAAATATAAAAAGAGCCAGTCTTTTGAATGGCTCTTTGAAGCGAACCGATCCAAAAGATTCGGATCCCACAAAAGAGCCGAAAGTGCGATCAATAGAATTTACCATTTTTAAAAATATTTCTTAGGGAAGTAGTATTATGTAAGTCAATCTGGTAAATGCCTCTTATGACAATACATTCTCAAAGGTGCACCACATAACTTTTCAGGTTAGATGTCCGCTACCATGGAGATGCTATTGCTTTGATTGTAATATTCCACAATATGGTTTTAAACTTAGGCTATGTTCAGACTGCAGCCTGAAGTGAACCAAATCTGATTTTTTGGCCCCTATGTGACCTGTATCTGATCTTTTAATGACAGTCTGAATGACACAGATCTGATTTTTTCAAATGTGACCCAGAACGCTTCAATATGTGCTCCTAAAACCGATACATATCCGATCTTTTGACATGCGACTTCAGTCTGAACGGCCAAAGTGCATTCATTCGACCTACACGTTATCAACAAGACACAAATGTCACTATTCTGCACTTAAGTTGGCGAAAATTGTTAATGAACTCCGTGTCACTGAAGCGAAGCACATCACCACTCACCACTCTTGACTACATCTCCACATCCACACGTCCCTTTCTACGGACGTTGCTGCCGCTGTCCCACAAAACGCCAAGGCCATAAACCTTGTCCTTCTCCTTCTCAATCTCCTCCTTACAACAAGTAAGTTGTTCATGTTCTGGCTCCGGTACGAGAGGAACTTTAAAATCTCCAGGTGTTCAATGCTCGCGTCCATGTTTGGACAACTTACGTAAAAACACAGAACACACTCGCTGCGTTTGATGTCATCGTGTATTCCAGTGCACATGCGGGACACTTTTGGATGGTTTTATGTTCACACTGGAGATCACATACAAGTCGCATTTAATTGGAAATGTGAACGACCTCACAAAAACATCGGACTTCACAAAAAAATCCAAATTGAGCGTTAAGCCCTGCAGTCTGAACGTAGCCTTAGATGCATTTTTTTTCAATTATCAGTGTTTTTATTGCTCAAAAATACCTTTAAAAACATGCATTCTGACTGTGAGTGGGGTCGCCTCATCACAGATATTACCTGTAAATTAGCCTGGTAGTGGCGTCTCCTGCTTGTCTCTATGGAGAGTGAAACATTTAATGCCATACTCTGGAACATTGGAGGTAAAGCAGTAAGATCTCCATGGAGACAAGTGACTGGCGGGCTCTCTACCAGAAAGGTTTTACAGTGCATCTTCAAAAGCACTGATAATAACTGCTGATTCTTGCTTTGTTTGTTTCAGGAGTTTCACAATGCGGAGGGCGAGGAGTACAGAGGTGACCTGTGCATGGCGTCGCCGTCCCAGGGCAGCCCCGACGTCTACATCCTGCCCCTCACCGAAGTGTCGCTGCCCGTCGCTAAGCAACCGGCTCGATCAGGTGGGACCTCTAGAGTTACTGTAAACGAGCTTTTGAAAGGTTCAGATCATTCTATACAACTCTGGATCTTATGTTGATGTTTGGGTTTCAGTTTCCTGTTTACACGCGCCATTTTAAGGACTTTTCACCATTCAGAAGATAGTCAAGGATAGTTTAGTTTTTAACTTTAAACGCCATGAACAGTTCTCCAAAAGGTTTCTCAGCTCATTAGATAAATTATGTTTTTATTGAATTAAAAACAAAAATCAGAAGATATTATTCTACAGTTTTTATGCATCTGTATACTTTTACGAGTATGTACATGATACCACACGTGCAAAATGCAGTCTTTACACAGCTAAAAAGTATATCCTACCACTACTACAAATACTACTACTAGTACTACTACTGCTACTACATGTCATCCCTACTGCTTTTACTTGTACTATATATAGTACACATTTGGGATGGGCATTCGATTAAATTTTCTTAATCGATCGTCAGGAGAATTAACAATCGATTGTCGATTAATCATTAATGTTTTTATATTAAAATGATCATCATTATTATTACTACTAATCTGCATAAATAAATTCAACTTTACGACATATAAACCGTAACCGCTCTAAAGCCACATCAGCCTGTTTGACATTATAATGTGTTTAATGCAGCATGACAAATTTGCATAAACTAAGTGAAGAAAAAAAACAGCTCTTAAGTCGCTGATGCGGCACAACTCAGTGGAACACAGGTTAGTGTGACCATATTTGCGTTTGTTAAAACCAGGACACCGTACGGGGGGTGGGAGACCTCCCACGTGTCTCGACCAGGACGGAAAGTGGGGAATTTCTTGTACAAGTCATCGTTAAATACGCATTTGTGCTTCGGCACGTTGCAGACTGACGGACTGTCTGTGTCTGCTCGCTCCTTCTGAGTGCAGAGAGCTACATGTCTGGACCCCCATTTGCCCCTGGACACGGACGTTTGGTCACCCTACGCTACGCACAGCAACCTACATTCGGTTTGTCGATGAAAATGAACGTAATCGATGAAATTCTTAATGATCAATTATCGATTAATCGACTAATCATGCCCATCCCTAGTACACACTACACTACTATAGGACTACTTATTATAAAAGATGCATTATGTAACTTTTCGGTAGGGGTCTGTCACTTTCTTGTTTCTATGGAAATGTCATTGCGCTTCGAGGAATGTTCAACAGTGAGACATTAAACAGATCTACCTTACATTTATTCAATTTATTGCTCAAAAATACCTGGAAAAACAAAGTGAGCGAAACTGAGTGTGAGCGAGGTTGCTTCTCCAAAGATGTGACCTGTAACTTGGCCAGCTTTGGTCTCCATGAAGATAGAAAGGTTTAATGCCATACTGCGAAACATTCCAGACAAAGTAATAACGTCTAAATGGAGAGAAAAACATTTGACTGACCCTCCACCAGAAAAGTTACACACTGCACCTTTAAACTTAAACTATTGCTTATATTTTGCCTACTACTACCACTTTAACATTTCTACTACATCCAAAAATATGACCAAAAACCAAAAGTACAAGTCTCGCAGTATTAAAATATTTGGGATTTTTCCACATTTTGAAGTAGTCCTAGAGTATTTCATCAGATATGTACTTGCTGCCTCCCTTCACATTACCATAGCCTGTATTTAGGGCGTGATCACGAGTCCAGTATGGTGACTCAATAGGGCTCCCTTGGGTGCTCTCCTCCCTGTTGCTGGACTGTGGTTGGCCCGGCTCCTCCGAAATATCCCACAATGCCTCAGTGCAGCTCGCCCCGTGAACTGCTCTCTCCCACAAACATCTGGCTCTTGTGTAACGAGGTCCAGGCTCCAGGAATGTAAGAAATGTGAGAGCAAGCGGACATCTGTGCCTCTGCAGTCACTCAGCTCCGGACTGTAAAGAATCATCAAGATCAACCTCAAGAATCAGTTTGAATTTAATAGTTAAAGGGTCCATGTTACATTATTTTCTGATCTATGTTATAATGTTGTTTCGTTTCCTTATCACAAAACAGACCTGGAGTTGTGTTTTGTTTCATTCACACATGTTTAACACAAACCCTGCATATTTAGGTTAGTTTCATTCTTTCGATCAAACAGAAAACACTCAACACTTGTGATGTCATGTGGTAATACAGGAAGTGCTCCACTGTGTTTTTAAATGCCATACACCTTCACTAGAATCATTTGGATAAGGTCAGATCTGGAATTGCCAATCTCTACTGAAGTAAAGGTAAAACGTAGCTGATAACTTGAAAATTACGGCTTCATGACATCAGAAGGTAGAACAGAGCATTTTGACATTACCATACTACAAGGATTACCATATTTTTTGGACTATAAGTGGCTCCGGACCATAAGTCGCACCAGCCAAAAAAAGCGTAATGAAGAAGAAAAAAAAATATATAAGTCGCACTTTTTGGAGGAAATGTATTTCATAAAATCAGAGACCAGGAACCACCATTTCATCTTGAAAAACAAGTTATCGTAATAACAATAGAGAAGAACAGACTGAATAAATGTTAATATGTTAATGTAACATATTGACATTTATTCACATAACTAGAGCATAAACAACATAAGTTTACCAAACTCTCCATCTCACTCCAAATCTCTAAATCCATTGAATTCTTCATCCTCTGTGTCACTTCTGAGCAACTCCGCGACCTCTGGATGTAAATAGAGTGCTGCTTCCGCTTCTGCGTAGCTGTTGTCAGACTCAGCATCAGTTCCAGAATTATTCCAGCCTTTCTGAATGCCGACAGGATGGTTTTGGTTGTCTCTGAAGTCCAGGCTTTGTCGATTCATCCAATGACTTCCAGGAAAGTTGCATGGCACACCCGAAGCTGTGTTCTCCATCCCCGCCTTACAGAACTCAGACATGTGTGAATGAAACAAAACATAACTCCATCTATGTTTTTGATGAGGTAACAGAATTATAACATGGCTTAAAGCTCACAAGAGTCAATTTTCTATATATAGGACCTTTAAAAATAGGGTGTAACAAATTTTGAAATGCGATATATGGCTTCAAGAGCTTACGTAAAATTGAAATGTACTCATCAAAAACATGCCTGAAGTAATCTAGCGATCTTTTCCAAGGCCCTATCCGAACCCTCTTTCCGGTTAGCTGTAAGATTCTGTCTAAGGCTCCGCCCACAAGCCTACATCACTCACGCTCCCACACGACAATTCTCCAAAAATACACAAAAACATGATACAAAACAATACACTACAACTTCATAAAGCTGATGCTGTGTGCAGTGGTTTAATTGTGATAGTGCTCTCGCTTAGTGCAGGGAGAAAAGCGAGGGGGGACTCGAAAAGTCAAACTTATAAAACATGTTCATACATTGTTGTGGGCGAATAGCATTTTCAAAACAATAATAGTTAACATGGTGATCTAAATAAGTCATGTGTTAGCAATTAATACCCCACAGAAGTAAAATAATACCACATCTTTATGAAAATATAAGCTAGACGGTTCTGTTGAAACTAAATTATGACCCAGGGGTGGAAAATAACTAATCACAAATGCTTGCTGTAATTAGTTTGATCGATGAAGTTGTGTATAAAAGTTAACATTTGTATAAACACCTAATAATGAACAAGCTACAAATTCTTTCATTTTTCATACTAATTTGATTCATGTTTGAACTTGTTTTAGTTCTTTTTGTCATATATATTTTATTACATTTTAGGTTTTTTTCCTATATTGGAGTCTTACGGCCACACAATAATGCCACAATAAAGCCCCTCCTCCCCATTCCCAAACCCCGATTCACCCTCCCCACACCCACCCGTAACAGACGCTGAAAGAAAAGAAAAAAAATTAATTAATAAAAAAAAGAGAAAAATCTATAATAATAATAATAATAATAATAATAAACTTTTTTTTTTTTAATAATTGTTGAGCTTGTTTTAGTTCTAATGGTTTGGTTGCATCATAGTCCTTGATTAGTCCTGGTCTAGTCCAGGTTTTAGTCCCAATTCAATGTAAATTTGAAGATTGCAGAACCCTTTATTAAACAATTACATTTTTTTTTTTTTTTAAATCTTAATATATTTACTTTTTTTTTTTAAAGGGCCCACAGCTGGAGTTGTGTTTTGTTTCCTTCGCCTGTTTAACGCACAAATCCTGCATATTTAGACCGAGCTCTTCTCTCAAACTGAAAAAGCTCTGTTCTAATTTGTGATGTCATGTGGTAATACAGGAAGTGCTCCACTGTGTTTTTAAACTCCACACACCTTCAGCAGAATCGTTTGGATCATTTCAGCCCTGGAATTGCCAATCTCTACTGAACAAAAGCCAAAAAAGTAGCTGTTAACTTCAAAACTACCACTTCATGACATCACAAAGTGGAGCAGAGCATTTTGAGTTTTGGAGACGTAGATTGACTAATTATAAAAGTATTACTCAAACATGTGTGAATGAAACAGAACAACTTCGGGTATGTTTTTGAGGCGATAACTGCATTATAACCTGGCTTAAATCTCAATTTAGCGTAATATTGGACCTTTAATAATATACTGTCAACATTTTTAATCAATTAGCGTATTTAGACAGATCATTGGAATTGCTTGTAACAGCCAACACCCAAAATCCTCTGTAAAGTAACACAATATTCGGAGCATGAAATCGCGTTGTCAGCAGCTATAGCAGGCATTAACTCATTGTAATTCTCTATAGATAAATATACATTAACCACATGTGAGAAACAAAACAGATAACATCAACATTCTGTCGTTTCTAGTGTAAAAAATGTGCTAAGGGACCACTAAATGAGTCGTTTTTCATCACACAGACCCTAAAGCCCCCCGCCCCGCCCTGATACAGCTGTTTAATACTGCAGAGACCCCCACACCCACCCGCTGCAGATGTAACACATATTTTAGCATGGACGCACTCAATCAAACACACATGTACTCCGAACAATGTCAACTGTGGTCCATTAAGCTGTTTTCCTGTTTTGTATCATATAGAGATGAACAATTTGGGAAAGATAGGCCTGTGACGATTACAAATTTTAAAGCATGATATATCACTACAGAGAAATATATCGATAAATAATTCTGAAACTACTTTAAGACACTGACACAAAAGCAATAAAGCAGGATAATCCCAGTAACCCATTAGCCAAGTTGACTATTCAACCCTCTACAGCAAAAATGTTGTCGTATTACAATTAAAATAACAAAAATCTCCATGTTTGCAAAGAAAATGTACAAATGATAAATACTGAGACGCGAAGTATATTGTTCCAGTACTTCAGCTATTGCAGCTTTTGCGATTCTGATTCGATTTTGCAGGCTTAGTATAATATGGAAAGTAGTAGTAGTTGAAGTAGTAGTATTGGTAGTGGTAGCAGCATTATTGGTAGTAATTGTAGTAGTAGTAGTAGTAGTAGTAGTAGTAGTAGTAGTAGTAGTAGTAGTAGTAGTAGTAGTAGTAGTAGTACTGGTAGTAGCAGTAGGAATTAAGCATTTCAAAATCCTGATATTCACAGATATTGAAGTACAAATTCAACTAGTAATGATACTTTTGATGAGTACTTTTAATTGAAATGTTAGTCGTTTTGCAGCCTTAGTATAATATGAAAAGTAGTAGTAGTGGTAGTAGTAGTAGTAGTAGTAGTAGTAGTAGTAGGAGGAGGAGGAGGAGGAATAAAGCATTAGAAAATCCTGATATTCACCGATATTGTAGTACAAAGTCAACTAGTAACTCTGATGAGTACTTTTAATTTAAATATTAGTTATTTTGCAGCCTTAGTATAATATGAAAAGTAGTAGTAGTATTTGTAGTGGTAGTAGCATCATTGGTAGTAATTGTAGTAGTAGTAGTCGTAGTAGTAACAGTAGGAGTAAAGCATTAGAAAATCCTGATATTCGCAGATATTGTAGTACAAATTTAACTAGTAATGATACTTTTGATGAGTACTTCAGTTCAAATGTTAGTTGTTTTACAGCCCTAGTATAATATGAAAAGTAGCAGTAGTAGTAGTAGTAGTAGTAGAAGTAGCAGTAGTGGTAGTAGCGTCATCGGTAGTAATTGTAGTAGTAGTAGTAGTAGTTGTAGTAGGAATAAAGCATGATGATGAGTACTTTTAATTGAAAAAGTTAGTTGTTTTGCTGTCCTAGTATAATATGAAAAGTGGTAGTAGTAGAAGTAGTAGTATATGTAGTGGTAGTAGCATCATCAGTAGTAATTGTAGTAGTAGTAGGAATAAAACATTAGAAAATCCTGATATTCACCGATATTGTCGTACAAATTCAACTACTAATGATAATTTTACTGAGTACTCTAAACTTAAATAGTTGTTTTGCAGCTCTAGTATAATATGAAAAGTAGTAGTAGAAGATATAATACTATTTGTAGTGGTAGTAGTATCATCGGCAGTAATTGTAGTAGTAGGAATAAAAGCATCCATTGAAAATCCTGATATTCACAGATATTATAGTAATGATATTTTTGATGACTACTTTTAATTGAAAGGTTAGTGGTTTTGCAGCCCTAGTATAATATGAAAAGTAGTAGTAGTAGAAGTACTCGTATTTGTAATGACATGTAGTATCATCGGTAGTAATCGTAGTAGTAGCAGTAGGAATAAAACACTAGAAAATCCTGATATTTACAGATATTATAGTACAAATTCAACTAGTAATGATACTTTTGATGAGTACTTTTAATTCAAATGTTAGTCGTTTTGCAGCCTTAGTATAATATGAAAAGTAGTAGTAGTGGTAGTAGTAGTAGTAGTAGTAGTAGTAGTAGTAGTAGTAGTAGTAGTAGTAGTAGTAGGAATAAAGCATCCATAGAAAATCCTGATATTCACCGATATTGTAGTAACAATTCAACTAGTAATGATACTTTTAATTTAAATATTGGTTATTTTGCAGCCTTAGTATAATATGAAAAGTAGTAGTAGTATTTGTAGTGGTAGTGGCATCACTGGTAGTAATTGTAGTAGTAGTAGTAGTAACAGTAGGAGTAAAGCATTAGAAAATCCTGATATTCACAGATATCGTAGTACAAATTCAACCAGTAATGGTACTTTTGAGTAGTACTTTTAATTGAAATGTTAGTTATTTTGCAGCCTTTGTATAATATGAAAAGTAGTATTAGTAGTACAAGTGGAAGTAGTGACAGTAGCATCATCAGTAGTAATTGTAGTAGTAGTAGTACTAGTAGTAGGAATAAAGCATTAGAAAATCCTGATATTCACAGATACTGTAGTTCAAATTCAACTAGTAATGACACTTTTGATGAATACTTTTAATTGAAATGTTAGTTATTTTGCAGCCTTAGTATAATATGAAAAGTAATAGTACAAATAGTAGTATTTGTAATGGCAGTAGTGTCATCGGTAGTAATTGTAGCATTAGTAGTACTACGAATAAAGCATTAGAAAATCCACAGATATTGTAGTACAAATTCAACTTGTAAAAACACTTTTGATTAGTACTTTTAATTGAAATGTTAGTTTTAGGTTGTGGAGTTGTTTGTGGAGTCGGTTCCTGCTCTTGGCATTAAAAATTATATTAGTTTTTCTAATTACTGATACCCGCAAATATGTTTTCCACTCTGCTTCAATGTATATGTGATTATAAACTTGGCTTGCAATAAAACAAAACAAAAAAATCAGTGTCTAGTTACGTAAAGTTTTAATTTTACTAGTATAAAGTCAACTGACGGATTATTCTAGACCAACTTTTCTACTGAGAGGGTCCTGCTGGTGAAAGAGGACACCACTTAGTTAGAAACAATAATTTTGTTTTTGCTCAAAATTAAACTATTCATGATGGCGACATTTTAACAATATTTTCCCAGTGACTTTCCACAAATATATTCTTTCTTCTTCACCAAATGTCTGTGTTTTCGTACTCTCACATTCTGATTCAAATGCAGCGTGGAGGCGTTTGCCCATAGCTCCACATACTTGTACATAGGCTTTATAATAGGCCCTGTGTTTGGCCATAGTGGGTCTTAAATGGTGCCACACGGTCACAGTGGCCGAGTGGGAGCGGGGAAAGTGACAAAGATCTCGTCCAGACAGAGAATGAACTGTCCCCGATACAAAGGCACAACTGTGGAGGGACGCACAGACACATAGACGCATTTGAGATATTTGAGATTGGGTCAAACGAGGAGTGGACAACTAGAAGAGACGTAGCTGGAGTGGTAGTTGGGTTCAGATTTTTTAATGTGGAAAATGTTATAATGGGGAATCCTTGTTCAAAGTGATGAGAAACTTGGTGGATTTGGGATTTGAGGAGATGAAGTCAGTCAAGGTATGTCAATACAAAACATAGACCTTATACTAAGCCATGTGGTTTGGGAATGTGTAGTAAAGACTGTATTATTTTTGATTCGTTTTTGGTTAGATTTATAATTCCTGCATACATTAAATCAGGAATGAGATTCAAGATTAAAAATTAGGACGAAAATGTAAAGATTTAGACTTTTGTAGTTTTAATAACGTGTGTTTTGGTATTTCTCTTTTAATAAAAATGACAAGGAAAACTACAACAATTTGCTATTTCAATAATATTACCATAACTTACAGGTGCATTGTGTAACTTTTCTGGTGGAGGGTCCGTCACCTGCTTGACTGCATGGAGATGTTGTTGCTTTGCCTGGAATGTTCCACAGTATGACATTAAACAGCTCTATTGTACATTTATTCAAATATAGGTGGTTTTATTGCTCAAAAATACGTACAAAAACAGGCATTCTGACTGTGAGCGGGGTTTAGTCTCCATTAGGTTTGGGCAGAATCCAAATTTTGATTCCCTTAAACCCTCTCAGGATTTTACCAGGGTATACAGTATTACAGTATTATCAAAATGTTTCAGTACGACCTGCAGACGTATAATCTCTGAAAAGCTTCACATGAACCATCTCCAACACGATACACACACAGAACAGACTCACCATCAGCAGCACATCCTCTGTCACAGAAAGAACAGTCATATTCCACTGAGTCGTGTCCTTTAGTCCGACAGAAGCTGAACCACATCAGCGCAGTGAGCTGTTTTTATCAGCGCGGTACAGTTTATGCAAATGAGCCATGTGGTTTTAAGTTTCGTTTCTATAAAACGTAAACAAATGTGCAGAAGTACTAGTATTTTTTGGGGGGGGGGACCAACTCGCTCGCGGTTGGACTTGCCATCTCGTTTTGGTCTCCCTCATGAGCATCATGTGACAACAGAACAAAACTAATCGAACTTCATCTCCCCACACAGTTAAAAGAAACATTACAGACACTATTAGTTTTAAATCTTTACAGCATTAAACTGAAAATACAACCACACATTCATTTGTGCTGAGCAAACAAATTTAGGTATCAGTAAATTATATTATATCAGGTCCTTATGCACTGCAGATTTTTTTAATGACGGTAATGAAACTGATACTGTTGCTACTTTTTGATACCGCGGGATACTGTAATACTGTATTACTGCCCAGCTCTCGCCTCCATGAATCTAGAAAGGTTTAATGCCATACTGTGAAACATTCCAGGCAAAGCAATAATGATGAAAAGTTACACAATGCACCTTTAACATAACTAACTAAACACCAAACTTCATGTCAGACAAAATCTTTTCTTTTCTCTCTGCGTTGTATAATAAACAACAAATAGAACACGGAAATTCTCTTCGTTTGCAAATCCTTTCAGCAGCATCCTAACCAGATGGCTCAGTCTCACACTCACTGCATTTTTATCTTTTTCTACATTATGAACACCTGTCTCTTCATAGTACATAGTAAAATACAGCCACAAGAATCATACAGTCTTATTTAAAGGTGCACTGCGGAACATTTCTAGTGGTAAATCTGTCACCTGCTTGCCTCCATGGAAATGTTACTGCTTTGTCTAGAATGTTCCACAGTATAGATTAAACTCATCTATCACAAGGGAGACCAGCAGGTTACAGCACTACACTACATTACAAGTTGCATTTTTGAGCAATAGAAACACCCGTAATTGATAAATGCTACATGGATACGTTTAATGTCACACCACGGAACCAGGCAAAGCAATAAAATCTCCATGGAGACAAGCAGGTAGCGGAACCCTCCACCAGAAAAGTTGCGCAGTGCAGCTTTAACAGAAGGGTCCATAATGAGGTGTTACTTATTTAAGGAAAAGATCTGTAATATTGTAAACTTTATTCTAACTCTTATTTTTATTTTTTTTTCTCATTTTAGTCCAACTCCTGAAGTCTTCGGACCTGAGTCGCCACAGTCTGCTTTACCTGAAGGAGATCGGACATGGCTGGTTTGGGAAGGTAGGTCTTTGAACGCACCACACGTGATAGGACACTGTAGGACTGCTGATGCCTTCACTGCCTTCTGTATAGTTATGATTTAGACCTGTTTAAGCCTTGTTTAATCTAGTATGATCCCTGGTTTAGACCTAATAACACTTTTAGTCTTTGTTTATCATGATTTTATTCATTGTTTAAAGCAAAATTGATTCTTGTGAGCTTTAACCCATGTTATAATGTTGTTATCTCATCAAAAACAGACCTGGAGTTGTGTTTTGTTTCATTCAGATAGGTTTGAGAAACCCATTATTAGTCTGTCTGCATTCACAAAGCTCAAAATCCTCTGTTCCACCTTGTCATGAAATGTTCTTTTGTTTTGTTTTTTCATATTTACAGCTCCTTTTTATCTTTTGTTCAGTAAAAATCAGCAATTCCAGTCCTGAAATTATTCAAATGATTCCCCTACTACCAGTAGAGGTCTGCAAAAATACTGAAATATGGATATATCGTTTCGTTTATGTGATGATACAGTATCAATATCCTGGGCTGCTGTATCGATATATCACCAAGAGTATTTTTAGGTATGTTTTACTCAATTATTTTGTCTAAAAGCTACAGCTGTGTTGACATTTTCACAGTTTTGAGTAAAATGGGCGTTTTTCATATTAACTTTGCACACACTTTGTGGTTTAATAAAGACTTTTAGTATCACAGCCATGATCTAGCCTTTTTTTTTTTTTTTTTTTTCACTGAACCGTGTTGAATTGATTTGAAATATATAGTACCAAATCATACTGAATCGAAAGTGCACTGTATCGAAAAACGTATCGTATCGTGGCCCGTGTATGGAGGTATGTATCGTAGCAGCAACTTCTTAACGATACCCAGCTCTAATAACCACATAACATCACAAGCTGGAACAGAGCATTTTGTTTTCAGTTTGAGAGAAGAGCTTAGCCTAAATATGCAGGGTTTGTGTGTTAAACAAGTTTGAATGAAACAAAACGCAACTACAGGTCTGTTTGTGATGAGGAAACATCATTAAACAGATCAGAAAACAGCATAACATAGGCCCTTTAAGATGAAATTTTAATATTACATGAATTCTTGCTTTGCCATATTTCTTAGTAACACATTTCTATATTTTGCTCTAGTGAAATATACAGCATAATGTCATTTTTTTCTCTATATCAAACCTGAATTACTGACTTCAACTCATGTCTCTCTCTTGTCCGTCCCATCTCATGAATGGTCTTTTCATCCGTGACTGGTACGTCCATCTGTCGTGTCTTTACTGTGTGTCTCATATATGTGCGTGTACGTTTGTGTGTCCGTGTGACATCTTTATATTGTCCCGTTGGTGTGTATGTCCATTGTCTCCATGTGTCTCCGTGTCTCTGCTCAGGTCTTACTGGGGGAGGTGCACGCCGGACTGAAAACCACTCAAGTCGTGATCAAGGAACTCAAGTCCAGCGCTGGAGTTCATGACCAGATGCACTTCCTGGAGGAGGCTCAGGCATTTAGGTAAAAAATAGAAATGATAAAAATAAAGCAGTGATTTCAATTTCAATGATTTTTATATATTTTAATTAAAACTGTAGTTGAAGGGAAATCATTTGGACCATCAAAATCACTTAAATGCAAAAGATAAGTCTCTTATTTTTAGTAATGGAACTAATCTAATTTTGCAATAAACACTTTTATGTCATTGCATCTTATTTTGTAGACAATACTACAATATAATACAATACTGTGTAGAGCAGGGGTCTCCAACTTGCAGCTCGGTAGAAATGATTTCTGAATTACATGTATGGTGCTGAATAAGTAAAATGATTAATTAAATCACTTTTACCATTGTACATGTATCATTCTGATGCCTGTAAATGGATAAATGGAAGGTTTATGTTACAGGTTTTTAACTGTATGAGGAGAGCTTGGATGAGCTGCGAAACGTCTTCAACCAAACTAACTTTTGTCCGGTCGACAAACTGAATTTTCTCCTCATGGATTCTAAATGGACGACTGAGGGATTGTTCGCACATTTTTAACTGTATCTCATTTAAGGCTCGTCATGGCTCTTATAGTTACTCAATTTCTTGTGTCCTCTAAAACTAACAGTTCACTGGCATTTTTGTTTTTTTAAAAGTAGCTCACCAGAGGAAAAAGGCTAGAGACTCCTGGTACAGAGACATATATTAATCCTTCTAGGTCTTATATAGAGCTTTATGTTATGTTATAATGCTGTTACCTCATCAAAAAATAAACAGAGTTTTGTTTCAGTCACACATGTTTGCTTTTATTATTAGTTTGTCTACATCTCCAAAGCTCAAAATGCTCTGTTCCCCCTTGTGATGTCATGAAGCTGTAGCCGTTTAAGTTAACAGCTCCTTTTACCTTTAGTTTAGGAGAGATTGGAAAGTCTTGACCTGAAATGATCCAAATGATTCTAGTGAAATTATATAAAGTTTTCTGTTTGAGAAAAGAACTCAACCTAAATATGCAGGATTTTATGTGATAAACGTGTGTGGAAGAAACAAAACACAACTCCAGGTCTGTTGGTAATGAGGAAACAACAACATTATAAAACAGCTCAGAAAATATGGATAAAACATGGGCCCCCTGAACCCTTAAACCAAAAGCTAAATATTATATAAAATGTCAAAGTACAGTGAATAAATATACTAAATGTTATTCCCTGTGTGGACAAATTCTTACACTCTGAGGCGACTGTAAAATTCTTTAAAGATACATTTGTAGTCTTGTCGTACACAATAACAGCTAGCAGTAGTAGCCTTTTTCACAATTTTCCTCAATTACCTCCAACAATATTTCATATCCAATCTATCCTGCTTGTGTATCCTTCCTTAGATCCCTGCAGCACCCGGCTCTACTGCAGTGTCTGGCCCAGTGCACAGAGGTCACGCCCTACCTCCTCGTCATGGAGTTCTGCCCCCTGGTGAGTAATTATCGCCACTAAAATCAATGTAACTGAAATATATATGTGTCACTTGAGGAAAACCCGTGAAGTAAATTTAATTAAACCCGTTACTTATTCTCTGTGCGTTGCGTTTGCTGACCCCTAGTGGCCGGACATTGAAACATAATAGGCCACTGTGATGCATCTTTGATTTGCAAGACTTATATTTATTAATTACCAACTTTTAATGACAATATTGACTTACTGTTGTTATTGAATTGGAGTTGAAACATTTATACCGAACGCTGATACATTTACAGTTTATTATGTACTGTTTCTATTAGAGTAAATTACTAAGAATATAAATAAACACAATTGATTCTACTAAAATAATTTATTTAAATGACCTGACCTGTTTTTGTGGACCACTTTGAAAATCCAAAGAGTAGTAGTAACGAGAAACTATTAATACAAAGGAAATTAGGTGTGTTATGCTGCCCCCTGGTGGTGAGTCCATGTACCATTTATCTGTGTTGTTGCCAGGGCGATGTGAAGGGTTACCTGCGCAGCTGCCGAGGGTCAGAGGTCATGACCCCTGAACCCCTCATGCTCCAGAGAATGGCCTGTGACATCGCCTCAGGACTGATGCACATGCACAAACACAACTTCACTCACGGGTATGACACTAATGTTGTATACATAAACATAAAAAACAATACGATAAATACTATATTCACTTGTCAATAAAGATATGAAACCTGTAATAATATATTTTAGGGTTTAGAGTTTGTTGTGTGAACAATTTCTTCGCAAAAGTGGGAAAATTTGGGGTATTTTTGTTGTAATATGATAAGATTTGAGCTGTACAGGGTTGAATAACTAACTTTTTTATGGCTATTTATTGGTTCATTATTTGTTGCAGCCATAAATAGGAAGTGTTTATGGGGGTGCTTCTGGCTCCATCGACTCTGGCTCCAATTGACTGTACTTTGAAAAATGGTCGCCCCTCTCTCTATTAACGCTAGGGATGTAACGATATTGAAATCTCTCGGTACGTTATTATCATGATATGCATCACACAGTACAACAATTATTGCGAGAGAGGCTAATATAATTCTAGATAGGCCACTTTTTTTTTTGCTTTTAAAATACCTTGATAAGATTTTGGTGCGAATTATTGCTGTCAGAATCTCAAGAATTCAAGTAAAAAACACATTTCTTCATGTTGTCTGTGCTGAAATGAATCATGGGATATGTAGTTCCCTATGTTTATTACCTGTTCCTATTAAAGAACAACACATTTAAGCAAAGGAACTTGTAATTCGATATGTTGTGACAGCTCTCGATATTATTGTGAGACTTCTGACGATACAATATCACGATATTTCAGTTATCGTCACATCCCTAATAAAAGTTGCAGTGAGCCTTTTCATTTTCATGTTAAATGTTTGTATTAAACTGCTCTACGTAATCCTGGTGTTTTTTTTTATTTGGCTACTTTGTCTGTAAATAAATTCCTATTCCTAATATTGCTTCAAATTCGCTCCTATAACTGCTGGCCTCGTGAGCTTCATTTGACTGGAGCTGAACACTATGGGTGACGTCACACTCCCTTAGTCCACTTCTTTACAGTGTATGGTTGCAGCTCATACTGCTTAATGAAAAATGGTTTACGAAGATTATATTGCATTATTGTTATTGTATCAGTGACACAAAGTAGTTTCAATATTTGTGAAGAATCCCTCAGTCGTCCAGGTAGAATCCATGGCGAGGAGAAACTAAACAGCTACTTCACAAGAGGATGTACCAACACAGACGAGAGAGCAACACAGGACCTCAGTCTGCTGTACATCTCCACTTAAAAGCCAAGGGTCACTCATTTGAGAACAGCGAGGTACAGATTTTAGCTAGAGAAAAGAACTGGTTTGAGAGGGGAGTAAAAGAAGCAATTTTTGTTAAGAAAGAGAATCCTTGTCTAAACAGAAATGGAGGGCTCAGACACCATCTATCTCCTATTTACAACTCCATCCTCAAACCTAAATCAAAACAAACAAGAGAACAACAGGTGTAGCCAGGTCAGGTCCAGAGGTGTGGAAGCTCCATTATGGCCATGAATGTTTATGTTAATTAGACCCCACTCCCTGCACAGGTCAATAGGGCTAACTAACTAACTAACAGAAACTGTAAACAAATAGGTGTGTTAGTTTCAGAGTAGTTAGTTAGATTGATATAAGGAAGTGTCCACCAGCATTCTGACTAGAACTGAAGAAGCAGCTTGGATGAGCTGCGAAACGTCTTCAACCAAACGAAATTTTGCCCAGTCGACAAACTGAATTTCTCCTCGCCATAGTTTCATTATTATAATTTATCGCAGTATATATCTGTAGCAATATGCCATGCTTTAAAACTTGTTATCATGACAGGCGTAGCTGTTAGCAGGGAATGAAACCATAAACCATTCTGTTAGAGGGCAAATGGCTTGACTCAGTTAGCAGTGAATCGTGATGTAATAATGGACAGAAAGAAACTGAATTGGTGATTTCCTGAAACAATATCCTGATGCTGCCCGAGTACTGCTCAAAACTCCAGCATCAGTGATTTTGTTGCAGGCGATTACTTCTGACTCCAAGACTGACTAAACTACAGTGCATTTCTTTATTTTTATTTTTCACTGGAGAGTATTTTATTTTAAAAAGGGCCCACATT
Organism: Boleophthalmus pectinirostris; assembly: GCF_026225935.1. Taxonomy (NCBI): domain Eukaryota; kingdom Metazoa; phylum Chordata; class Actinopteri; order Gobiiformes; family Gobiidae; genus Boleophthalmus; species Boleophthalmus pectinirostris. The sequence goes on from NW_026571047.1 coordinate 23,101,677, forward strand.
ATGCTGTTTTCTGGTGTGTTATAATGTTGTTTTCTCATCACAAATATGCCTGGAGTTGTGTTTTGTTTCATTCACACATGTTTAACTCACAAACCCTGCATATTTAGGAGCCTTTTCTCTCAAACAGAAAACACTCCACTGTGTTTTTAAACTCCATACACCTTCACTAGAATCATTTGTATAATTTCAGCCCTGGAATTGCCCATTTCTAGTGAACTAAAAGTAAAAATAAAATGGCTGTTAACTTAAAATCAACCACTTCATGACATCGCAAGGTAGAACAGAGCATTTTGAGCTTTGGAGATGTACACAGACTAATAATAAAAGAAACAAAACACAACTCTAGGTATGTTTTTGAGGAAGTAACAACTTTAAAACATGACTTGAAGCTCACAGGAGTCAGTTTTGTGTAATATAGGACCTTTGATGCTATATTTCTTTGACATAGTGATCTGGCGTTGAGAAACTGTCTGCTGACTGCTGATGTCTCGGTGAAGATTGGAGACTACGGGCTGTCCCACGCAAAGTACAAGGTATTTGCACGCAACTATAATCATAACTTAAATTGAAGGTCTCAGGTTCAATTTCCAGAGTTGTGTGGACTTTGCATGTTCTTTCCTCTGGTGGGTTGGTCTTATGCACATATTCTAATTTCTTCAAAATTCCTGGTACTCCTGACCAAAATCCTGACTCAATATCTGAACCCGATAACAAATAAATAATAATAATAATGACGAATGAATGCAGGACCAGTAGCAGCACTGCGTAACTTTTTGAACTACAACTCTGTTATTATTCTATTCTCTTTTCTAATTAATCTGCTACAACTCTATATTCACATTATACATTTTTATTTTTCAGGACGATTACTACGTGACCTCAGATCAGATGTACGTCCCTTTGAGATGGATCGCTCCTGAACTTATCGACGAAGTGCACGGAAACCTTCTAGTGGCCGATCAGACCCTACAGAGCAACATATGGTAAAATCACATGATAATAATACTAGAAAATACTGTAAATGCTAAAATAAGTGTTATGAAACTAGTAGATAGGTAAACACCATTGGAGGTTTAATAAAATCTGACAGGTGAACCCCAGATGGCATTGTATTGTTTTCAGTTGGCGTACTCATGGGCTTCTTCTGCATTACTTCTTCAATAGGGGCTAGCTCCTCCCACATGTGGGATGGCTAGACTAAATCTTAGAAAGGTCACTTGTAGACGCTTTGATTACTTACAATTTTCAAAGTTCATGTTGTGAAAAAAAGAAAGAGAATTAGAGAAATTGGTAGGATGTTGATAGTCAGGCTGGCGCTACCTAGTGCCTCCACTCAATTTCATTTCTCTCCAGCAACTAGATCAGGAATCGGAATACAGTAGACCAGGAGTGTCAAACTCATTTTGGTCCAGGGGCCGTATCCAACTGACTTTGATCCCAAAGGGGCCGGATCAGAAAACTCATATCATATAAACCCCAAAAATAACAATAAGTTCAAATATTTGTGCAGAGAAACACAAATCTATTACAGAAATCTTTTTTAATTGATGAACTCTTTCTTATTATAATATTATAATATTATGAACAACCTGAAACTTGAAACCTGAAAAATGTAATTTCAACACAATGTTTTAACATTAACTTGTATAAATAGGAATAAGTCAATTTTTGTTGTAAAATCCTGCACTCGGCTCCACTTTTCTCATGTTGGACATTTTTCTGATGAGGGTGTCACGGTCAACAGTCAAAACGATCGTCCTTTAAGAGCGTTTGGAAAGAGACAAGTCTTCATTTGTGCTGCTCTGGTGGGAGGGGCCACGTACAGAGACGCTGGAGACGCTGCTGTGATAAACACCACAGAAAATTAACAAGATTTTAATAAAAAATATAATTTAAATATTTTAGTAGAAAACCAGCCGAGGGCCAGATTAAAGGTCTTGGAGGGCCGCATCTGGCCCCCGGGCCGTATGTTTGACACCTGTGCAGTAGACGGTTCGCAAAAACCCCGGAAGTGGAAGGTCCAGGCACCAGCCAATCAGCGAAGAGCCATACATTTTGTGTAGACAATGATTCCCGAGATCGAGTTTAAAGCCAGAACAAAGAGAATGTTTGGTGAATTTTATCAAGGGGAAAGACGTTATTGCCCTTCTTCCTACGGGATTTTGGAAAAGCTTAATATACCAGTTAGTCCCGTTAGCGATGCATTACATACGTCACAACCAAATAGCAGCGATTGGTTAAATGAAAAAAAGTACCTGGCTACGGTCGAGCCAATGAATTCTAATGCTGCGAGGTTAGATGGTTTCTACGAAATGAAAGCGGCTGATGAGTCAGACAAGGCTGTTGATGTCCTGTTAGCAAAACACTAGCAGGTTGAATTCCCAAAGAAAAATACATTGTGCTCCATGGGATAATTCTCCCCAGGTTGGAGATGCAGTACCTGGAGCGGCCACTAGGAGTGCCTTTTCCAGGTCTTATTACACGCCTGTGCTTTTTCAGTTGGATTTGAATGAGTTATGTATTTTTTCTGGGTCTATGTGGTGGTAAAAAGAGTTTAGGGGCTAATATTTATCTGTGCAGGTCTCTGGGCGTTACGATCTGGGAGCTGTTTGAATTGGCCAATCAGCCGTACAGACACTACTCGGACAGACAGGTGCTAACCTACGCTGTGAGGGAACAACAGCTGAGACTGCCCCGCCCACTGCTCAAAGTGCCACTGTCCGAGCGCTGGTAAGTCACACTCCACTTAGTTTGGGGTGAATGTTTTGGAGGAATGTTTAATTGTGATTTTTCTGAAAAGTATTATGGTTACTCCTTACAGCAGAAAGAGAAGACGAAAATGTTATGAACTGTTTTGCATGAATTGCAGACATATTTATATATTGGTCCAAACTAAACTAAAGAGATGGACGACAGAGACTGTTATCTAAATATTTTTGAGGAGTTGCAAATAACATATCGCAACTAGAAAGTGATTTTGGTTTTATTTTAATTGCTATTAATCTAAAGTACAACCAAAAATAATGTTGTGTATGTAATAAACCCAAAATTATTGTCTGAATATAATGCACAAAATCAGTATTTGAGCTTACAGAGCTCACCCATAGAATGACTTGCAAGTTTTTCATACTAAGGCTACGTTTATACAATGACGGTCTGAACAGAAGACGCAAAAGTGCCGTCGCGTCTTCACTTTTTAATTCCACATTTAGACGAGTGTTTTCGGGAGGAAATCTGCCTGCATACGGTGATGCAAAGTGTGTGGAATTCGATTGGGTATGCGTGGTAGATGGCTCAGTGGTGACTCTAGTTGGCGATGCATGTGACGTAAACGCGTATGCGACATGAGCAGATCTGACCAGAGTTTTGCGTCTTGGGCAGTGTAGATGGAAACGCTACGGCGGAGCATATTCAGCTTTTCTACTCTGGAGTGTGGTTTCAGATTTTGGCGTTTTTAAACCCCAAAAACGCCATCACCGCCTAAACAAAAGGCTCTTCCAATAAAATATTTTGTCGTTTTTACCCGCAAGCATTCTCGTGTAAACAGGCCCTCATGTTAAGAAAATATTTACAGTATGATCAAAAATAAACCTGGAGTTGTTTCGCTTCATGCACACATTGAACACAAAAAGCCTGTATATTTAGGCTGAAGTCTTCTCAAAATGGAAAACACTCTCCACCTTGTAATTTCATGTGGTAATATAGGACGTGCTCCACTATTTTTAAATTCTATAAACCTTCACTTGAATCATTTGGATAATTTCAGCCCTGGAATTGCCCATCTCTATGGAACTAAAGGTAAAAGGAGCTGTTAACTTGAAACCTACCGCTTCCTGACATCACAAGGTGGAACAGAGCATTTTGAGCTTTGGAGATGTAGACAGACTAATAATAAAGGATTACTCAAACGTGTGAATGAAACTAAACACAACTCTGAGTATGTCTTTGATCATTACAACATGACTAAAAGATCTGAATCAATTTTGTGTGATTTTAAGCTTCACACTATTATATTAATTGACCCAAAGTTCCTGTGTTGTTCCAAATCATAAGGATATGACATAACTTTAAAAACACACACTGAAATTGTCTCATCTATCATCGCAAAGACATAGTTTTGATCATAGCCCTAATTCTGATCTGTTTGTGTTCAGGTACGAGGTGATGCAGTTCTGTTGGCTGCAGCCCGACCAGCGCCCCACAGCCGAAGAGGTGCACCTGCTTCTCAGTTACCTTTGTGCAAAAGGAGCCAGCGAAGCCGAGGAGGAGTTTGAACGCCGCTGGAACTCCCTCCGCCCCAACAACAGCCATACCGCTTTCTGTAGCTCCAACCGGGACCACCATGCCCCCTCGTCCTCCTCCTTTCCTCTCCTTGAGAACTTTACTGCCGGGGACGGCTACCACTCTGAATCGGGAGACGACATTTTAACCGTGACAGAGACGAGCCATGGTTTAAACTTTGAGTACAAATGGGAGCAAGCCAGAGCGGCCGAGTCTGTAAACCAAGTCGACCATCACTGTCAAGACACATTTTACCCACCAGGGGGCATAGTTGGAAGCTGCCCATCTGACAACATGAGCCATGGTGTTTCTCCGCCCACTTACTACCAATCAAAACACCTCCACGCTCCAAGTGTACTTCCTGTTTTGAGTGCCCATAGCCCGTCAGTTGGTAGTGAGTATTACATACGGATTGAAGAGCCAGTAGACTGCAATATGGATCCTGATTATACAATGTGCTCGTATAGTCCTGAATACCAAGGTAGCAGTGGTAGCTTTTTGACAGGTAGTGCCGAATCAGAGTGTATCGTTTGTCCCTCGCAAAAAAACATGGCTCCTTACTGGACGGCGAATAAATCTGAAGTTTACGATTCAAATGACTCAAGTCCAGCCATATCCTTGACGATGGAACCGCTAATGGGACAAATTTCTGACGCCAGCCCGCTACAACCATGGCAGTCCAGTCACTACGTTTCCTACAAAGACCAAGACGGCGGATACTACTACGAGCAATCGCCGCCAGATCTGTATTTGATCGGAAGGGAGCATCATCAAGAAAGCTGGGGGTCTCGAAGTTTGCGTCAAGCTTTGGGCGATTTCGAAAGTCCACTTCGTATTTCCCCCACGGCGAGTACGCCACCGCAACAAGCATTTAGAGACACATATCTGGACACGACCCATGCGTCTGTAATTGGGAAAAATATGACCGGCGGATACTATGATATGATGGGATCTTTAAGAAAGACAATGCCAAGCCATACGAAACACAACTCCCTCAGCATCAACATGGAAACCGAAGGAGCTCTTTACATCGGACACCAAGACAGCGAAACAGAAGATGACGAAGAAGATATATTTATAGAACGACACACTTGCAACACATGGCCTTCGAAACATCGCCATAGCAACCACCACAACAGACGCGCCAGCCATAGTTGTCGACAAGATGCGTACGTCGATTTCCACTACACAATGCCAACGACCGACATTGAAGACTCATGGCCAGAAGAGCATAACATCCAAGCGTACCATTCCTTGCCGAAACAGGTGGACTACCTCGAACCTCGCCTGGGAAAAGACAACAGCGCTTGCCTTAATTTAAGTAAGCACCGTCCAATAGTGCCCCAAGACAACGACGCATATGTCTACTTGTGCCATCAAAGTGAAAATCCTTCGGAATGCTGCCACTCCCATTTCATCGACCCGCTTACTGGCCTGCTGGTGCGAAACAACGCGTTCATCCATAGTTATACCCCTCACAGCAGCTACACACAAGACAAAGCCACCGACGTCCAATCTAACGACGAAATGATCAATCTGTCTCCAGCTCCGGGGGGTCCAGTTGTTCCCAAACTTGTCCATAACAAGATGGTGGACGCCGAAGAGCAGTATGTGGAGCTTTCTTGCGATAATACGCCTTTGAAAGAGAGGAGGGATGATGTTGTCAAGGAGATTGCGCATAAACAAGTTGAAGCCAAGATGGAGGATATCGTTCTTGCCCAGAAGTCGCCACCTCCTGCGGATAACATGCACGTAATGGTTTCAGATCCACAGTCGGAGCTGAGTCAGAATCTTGATAGTGGTATGGATGGTGGTAGGTCGAGCGTTAGCCTTGCCGATATTTTAGATTGCAGCGATGAAGATGAGGAAGACACCACAGATGATATTACTGACATAACTTCTGGTATTTTTGTTGATGAATCTAGCGAAATGACCGTCTCTCCTGCGTTCAAATCGCTTCAAAAACAAGTCGGTACCCCCGATTCCATGGATTCTATGGACTTACCCTCCACAGCTGGATCTTGTGAAGGTTTAAGTCCCGCTTCGTCTCACCCGTCAAGTTCTCCCAAAGCTATGGACAGTGGATATGATACGGAAAACAACGAAAGTCCAGAATTTGTCCCCAAAGAACCTCACGAAACCAGAGACCAAGCAATGAATAATTTGAACGCAAGTCTTGAGGAAGCTGAGGCGGTCGTTAAGGACTTTCAGATTGAAGATGTAGAGGATGACGCAAAATTAGATCAAGATTTAGTTCTGGAAACTCCTCAAAAAAGTGAGGAAACGTTGCAACCATTAAGCGAGAGCACGCCATATCGAGATTCTGCGTATTTTTCAGACTGCGAGATCGAGCGGCAGGCAAAGGACGATTTACAAGGAAGCAGGGAAGAGGAAACTGAAATTGAAGAAAGCAAAACCCAAGAAGGAGAGGGGTTTCTGGATGCTGAAGCCAATAAAGACCTAAAAGTAGACCAAGAAACTGAAGGAAACTTATTGGAGCTAGACTCAGTAGAGGGGGCATTGGATGAATGGCCATCCCAAGAAGAAGCTTCAAATTTTGGGGACTGGGCGGCCGAAGTGGTGGGCGCCATGGAGGAAGCGATTGGTGCTCTTAATGTGGATTCAGGTTCCAATATCAAAGATGATGTTGAAGAAAAGAGCAAAGATGAAACAACAGAAGAAGTAAAGTCAATAAAATGCCAAAATAATTCAGGGGGCGCTAGTGAGATGATCCACATTTTGCCCAAAGACGAAGTTGCGTTACAGCAAAACGCACACATTCGGCGTTTGTCATCTTCATCGTCATCGTCGTCTCCCTCTACTCCACCTCCACCTCTTCCTGCCACAGACACATACGACTACGAAGAGGAAACAGACAGTGATGATTCAGAAGAAGAAGAAGTTCGAACCTTTAACGAACAAAGCGGAGGAGAGGACAGCGAGGATGAGTGCTACGCCGTTCCTCTGATAATCAGCGACGACAGTGACGCTCACAATCTCAAAAGTCTCCTAAAGATGCCCACTCTGCTAACAACAGAGAGCATACAGGAAGAACTGGACCGCAAGAGGAAAACAGTGTCCTTCTTTGACGATGTCACCGTCTACTTGTTTGATCAGGTGAGTACAGAGAAGCTGTTGTGATATCTCAGTTTATATTATGTATTAAAGGTGCACTATGCAACTTTTCTGGGTACGCCACGTGCTGGTCTACATGGAGATGCTGTTGCTTTGCCTGAAATGTTTCACAGTATGGCATTAAGCTTATTTACCTCCATGAAGTAGGGTGATGAGATTTTCAAAATTCAAGACTGGGACACACCCGGGTTGGGATGGTTGGTATAAATGAAATTGTGTCAATCATAATCTGAGCAAAGGGACATTTTTTTTATTTTTTTTGGCTTTATAGTCATAAACAAACATGGTTTTCTGTATTTTGGCAAACAAATTACAATTTATGCTCCTTTTTACTGGTGGCAGGTATCAGATTTGTCAAGATTTGCCAGATTTGTTTAGACCTTATGTCGTCCTGTTTAGTCTTAGTTTATTCCTGGATTAGATCAAATTGGTTAAAACATAGGGACACCTGGGACATTTCTTGATAAAACCGGGACAAATCTCTTGTTTTGTATAAATCTGCAGGGACAGGGGACACAGGGCACAAAACTGGGACTGTCCCGGGTAAATAGGGGCTTCTAGTCACCCTACCAAGCTCGTCAACAGGCCAAGTCACAGGTCAGATCTATGGAAAAGTGACTACCTTGCTAACAGTAAGAATGCAGATTTTCAGTGCGTTTATGGATAACAAAAACACCTGCAATAAATTCAAGCTCGGAAGGTTGTTTAATGTCATACTTTGGAATATTTCAGGCAACAAACACGTGGTAGACACCCCTCCTGAAAAGTTACATAGTGCACCTTTAATTGGTCAGTTTGTGGGGATGACAGAATTAAATGGAAAAGCTTTTGTGTTGGTCTGATTTACAGTATAAAGCAGAAAAATTAAAATTGCAAGATTACCTATAACTTATATATATTAGTTATATTCACAAATGATTAATAACTCATATTCAAAACTTAATATACATACACTGTTTTAATAGGTATGTTCTGGATTCTAAGTTACTTATTTATTTATTTGTGTGTTATTTCTAATCCTTTGGTGTTTGTCTGTTATCCGTAGGAGAGTCCCACTAAAGAGCTGGCTGTGCACGGATTCGCCCTGGCTTCAGAAGGTCAAAGTTCACGTGTTAATGCCTCAGACGATTCTTCAGATGGAAATGTCTCAGAGGAGAGTGAGTATAATTAGAGTGCAGCCACTTACACCTCCATTTGAACAGCCCTTTAACCACAGTGTTAAGCAATGCGATCACTCAAGTCAACAGCTTTTGGATGTCACACTGTCATTCGGTAAAGTATTTTTAATCATAGATACAGAAACAGAAAAAATATTGACCCAGATCATGGCATGGGAATATATTTTTGTTTTCAGCATACCTTGACCATAATTTTTCATCAGTTAAAACATTAATATTAGTTACAAGATCTATTATTCTAAGAGATACAATATATGAAAGATATCTACCATGATATGTTGACCTTAAGCAAATCATTTATCTTATTTATTTTCCCATTTAGTTTTCATGTTAACAAAGCTTTGTAAGTATTGTGTAACTTTTCTAGATGGTCCACCACCTGCATTTCTCCATGTAGATGTTATTGATTTGTATGAAATGTTTCACAGTATGGCATTAAACATTTCTATCAGCATGGAGACCAAACTAGGTCAAGTTACTGGACAGATCTATGGAGAGGCAACTGTAGCCTGTACAATGCTGCAATATCAATCAGAAACAGAGATAGGAACAGTAATAGCAGCAGTAGTAGTAGATGGAATATTTAATGAGACAAAAGCACAGGGCTTATGGTGCTTAGTTATGTTATTTACAGTGGACAGACATTATTTACAGTATTTACAGTTGTGCATGAGTTCAACGTGTTACAGTTCTTATTTAGCACACAAGCCGCAACAGAGTTCATATAATCCACAGGGGGTCAAACAAAAGACATAAAAGAGTTATAGAGATTTCCAGAGATATGGCAAGGGGGTTATTGTGCAACAAAGTTCAACAAGGGCCCAGTGCCCACAGCAGGCGGCAGTGGGTGTGCGTGGGTGTGTGTGGTTGGGCGGCTGCAACGCCTCCTACCGCATTGATAGATACTTGTATTCTTTGAGTTCGGTCCAGGCTCTAGGCCTTAGCTCTAGGCCTAGTAAGTAATACAATAATTAAGTATCACAACTAAGTCATTATAAATACAATTTTCACAATATTATATCAAAAACACTTGTATATAATAATAGTTATAATAATAATAATCAATACACATGTATAAATATTTATATTAAATCTAAACTTTATATTAAATATTTATATTAAGTCAAAACACTTACACAAACACAAAACACTTTGTCATCATAATAGTCATAAGAATAATCAACCATGTATAAATATTTGTCATCAAGAATACTCCATGGTAAAATATTTTCCATTAACAACAGGCAATAATTCATTTTAGATTAGCTTTAGCAGTATAAGCAGACCATTTCATCATAATCAAACTTCGTTTTATTAGTTCAGAAAAACATCAATAAAATGCATTGGTCAAAATACATATAACTCCTTTAACATCAACAGCTCCAGCTCAAAGCTCAAAGCTCCGCGTGCACTGCACTAAACCCGAGCGCTCGCATTAGCATTAGCATTAGCATTAGCATGGTAGCTCCGAGCGACAACAGACAAAGTTAACACTCACCAGTTCTTAGTGATGGGCAGATGAAGCTTCATGAAGCATTGAAGCCTTTCATCCAATTGGTTCACTCTGGTGCAAAGCTTCCTGAAGCTTCATTTGCTCTAGTAGGACGTCTACTGGATGCAAAAAATATCAGTTGACATGAATTTAAAGTGTGTTGCATTTTGCAGAAAGCCTGTGAATAAAACTGTCAGCAAAGTAAAGAAGTATGCAAAACATGTATATTGTAGTGATGTATACTGTGTGTGTATATATATAAATATATATATAAATATAAATACTTTTATATATATATACTGGCAGTATGGAAAATTATTATTTGGAAATTATGAAAAAGCTAATGATCATTTACAGTGAGGTGAGGGTGGTTGGGGTTGGAGTATGGACAGTGATTGTGCTTTTGTAACGTTGGGTGATTATGGTTCAGGGGACACATCATTGGTTTTTATTTAAAACAACAGTTTCTCCACTGTGGCAGGTCTCAGGTGATTTCTTTTTTTTGACAATATTTCTCCTGCTTTCGAAAACACCCGCTCACAGGGCACAGATGAGGCAGGCGTACACAAGAATGCCACTGCTAATTTATATAAATGGGGATAGACATATTTCTGTCTCTCCCAGTATTGAAGGGGGTCCTCCAGCCTTCCAATATTTGGCTCCATCATGTACCGTTGGACCTCAATATTTGCATCTGCTATTACATTTTGTGTTTGTGTCTGCCTGACTCTGTCATCCAGGCGACACCACAGGTTGTTACCTAAGAAATAAGAATTGTTTTTTGTGAGTTTAAACTGTCTCCAAACTTCCAAACTCTCACTGATCACAACTCTCCATCAAACACCCACATTTTGAATGAAGACTGAGCAGTTTATATCGCTGTCAAAACTCGCGGCAAAACCCGAACCACTTCCTGAATCAGTCACGTGGTACAGCCGGGCAGCGAGGCTTCGGACGTCATCATTTTCAGCTCCTCCCCTAAATGAATCAAGCCTCGATAAGCGCTTCGCGGAAACGCCCCCTCCCTACTCGACACACGCTTCGAAGACTCGACACGGAACGTCACATCACTACCAGTTCTGCTTAATTAAATTACACAGGCTTGTGACAACACTTCGCCATAAAGGCAAGAGGCATCTAGAAAGGTTACTTACATAGCAGTTTCTTTAGAGTATTTTTAGAGAAAGAATAGTAACTTTTTAGAGGAATAATCGTCTACCTGCAGCAGCCCAGTTACACCGGAGACCAACACAACACATCATTGGAGCGCGCGGCCATGTCTGAAAGAATTTGTCGCACTCTGTCCATGTATCTATAATAAAAACTGGACAAGGCTTTCCATTCATTATTATATTATAGTTCTATGACTGAGTATTGCGATACGTGCGATAATGTCATATTGTGGAACTTTCTAAGCAGCAATGACATATCCATAGAAAGAAGAAGGTGACTGATCCTCAACCATAAAGTTACATAGTCCATCTTGAAATTAATGTAATGTAATACTTTTGTATAAAAAAAATGAAGGCACTTAATACAAGGGAATATTTATTTATTTATTTATTTTCAAATAAATATATTTCTGTCCCACAATAACAATTAAACCCAATAGTACTTGATAACGTTGTGAATATTCATAATTCAAGCGTGTGTTTTTGTGTTTTTTCAGGTGCAGGATACGAGTGGGACGATGACTTCTCTCTGCTCCCACTCCCCACCTCTTCAAGCACCCCAGACTCTCCTCCTCCCCTCCCACCAAGACCTGTGTCCAAACCGGAGACCAAACCAGAGCCCAGACCTGAGACCAAACCCGAGACCAAACCAGAGACTAGACCAGAGTCCAGACCTGAGACCAGACCTGAGACCAGACCTGCAGCCAAACCCACCATCTCCAGATTTACTGTGTCTCCGTCCCCTGTTTCCCGTTTCTCCATCACTCACATCTCCGACTCAGATGTGGATTCAATTGGAGGTGTAATATGGTTTTATTTTTTACAATTTATGTATCAACAAACAGAGTTGGGAAGGTTACTTTTAAAATGTATTCCCCTACAGATTACAGATTACATACCCCAAAATGTAGTTTGTAACGTAATCCATTAAATTACTTAAAGTGAGTAACGTAATCTGAATAATCTGGATTACTTGATATTGTCATGCTTTTTAAAATTACATGAATGTACCAAACACATCCTTAAAATTCTTGTTTGTTGTCTTCAAATTGTCTGTTGAGCCCAGGTCTCCATGAACAGACTTTTGTTTGCTGTAAAGTAACAAAGACTAGAATCTTAACATAAGATGTTTTATCTGCTAAAAGAAAATAAATAGTCCAGTCTTTCCTTGACCAAATTAAAAATATTATTGATAGAGAAATGATTTTTATATGAAATCACTACTGCCTTAAAGTATGGCCATCCTTCTGTTAGTGTCATATTGTTTAGACCTGGTTTAGTCCTGGTTTTAGTTCTAGTTTAGTCCTGGTTTAGACCTGATTTAGTCCTGGGTTAGTCCTGGTTTAGTTCTGGTTTAGTCCTGGTTTTACTCCTGGTTTAGACCTGGTTTATTCTTGGTATTACTTCTGGTTTAGTTCTGGTTTAGTCTTGGTATTACTTCTCGTTTAGTTCTGGTTTAGTCCTGGTTTAGTTCTGGTTTAGTTCTGGTTTAGCCCATAATGTGAAAACAGGAAAATACCGCCGTGTAATCCATTTATTTCAATAAAGTAACGGTAATCCAATTACCACTCATTGAAACAGTAACTGTAACTGAATACAGTTACTCATAATTTGTACTCTGATTACGTAACTCCTGTACATGTAATCTGTTACTCCCCAACACTGTCAACAAATCTAATAATGTGTCCATGGACTTCAGAATGATGAAAAATGAAGATGTTTTAGATAGCAATTATTTTGAATGGTGAAAAGTCCTCAATGTTTTGCCTATAAATAGAAAGCCTGTCTTAACTTTTAACTTTATATCATTGTTAAAAGTCCTATATTGACTCTTAAATTGACTATTGTGAGATTTAAACCATGTTATAATGCTGTTACCTCATCAAAAACAGCCCTGGAGTTGTGTTTATTATTTATTTATTATTATTAGTCTGTCTACTTCTCCTTCTACTTATTTTTATAAACTATTCCGCAACTTGATGAGTAATGAAGTCTTGTTTTCTTGTTTTCCAGGCAGCAGTGAAGATGGAGATAAAGAGTGACCAGCCTTTGAAACTAAAAAAAAAAATAAAAAGAAAAAACCCATTAAAAAATCGCATGACTTTTCACATTTTACTGTAACGTCAGGTTTTAGAAATACGACAGTGCCTCCTTCGTCTGTGGACACTTTAAAACCTACAATATTTAAAAGAAAAGATTTATTATACAGAGTAAGAGAAAATAATATATTAAAACGTGTAAAGATTCAACGAGGATGGGACCTATCTTTGCGTATTGTCTATTTTTTGGAGCAAGAAACAACAGGGAATGAGATATAGAAGATTTATGAGTATTTGGAAGAACGGATGTCAACTTCGCAAGGAATTTTTCGCACTTTGAACACAACTGTACAGATCCATAGACTTTTATAGAAGCTCATCTTAAACCATATCATCGAAAATAGCAGAAATAAGAAAAACCGTCATTGTTTTTTTGGACAACGGACAGATGCAAGCAAAGAGAAGCGACGTAATAACAAATGCATATCAAGTAAATTTAAAGGGGAGCTGTGTAACTTTTCTGGTGGAGGGTCGGCCACGCGCTCGTCTCCATGGAGATATTTCTGTTTCGCCTTCATTATTATTATTATCTGTGGAGAAGCAAGCGTGCACGTGGTATTTTTTAAGGTATTTTTGAGCTATAAAACATCTGCAATTGAACAAACGTAAAAGAGACATGTTTAATCCGCTACTGTGGAACATTTTAGGCGAAGAATTAACATCTCCATGGAGACGAAGAAGTAGCAGACCCTCCACCGTAGAAGTTAGCACCTTTAAACTTGTATTTTCACTTTATTTCATACAACAGATGCCCTCCCCGAAGGAACCATTTCTATTTAACCAGGCTTGGGACTGCGTCAAACATTTAACAATTTTGAGTTGTTTTCACTTTACTTTTATATCATGAAATTATTACTCGTCACTACAAGAGGGAATAAATATTAAAATTGAGTGATTATTCATTTATTTTTTACATCAGATGCTCTCCCTGAAGACACCATTTCTATTTATTCAAGCTCGGGACCGACCACCTTAAACAGTACTGCATTGAACGGTTAAATAGGGGAGCAAAAAAGATTCATATCAACTTTTTATACATCAGATGCCCTCCCTGAAGCAACCATTTCTATTTATCCAGGCTTGGGCCCACCTCAAACACTGAACAACTGTTTTCAAACGACTTTGTATCATCAAATAATTACTAATGAGTACAGAAAAGATTCAAATTGAACGCAAACTAATTTTTCGACTATAGCCATGCATGATTTTGATGATTAGAATATGGTATTTACTATTGAAAATGAAGATTACTGAAAGTTGAGGAACTGCGCGTAAAGGGCCCATATTACGATATTTTCTGATCTATGTTATAATGTTGTTTCCTCATCACACAGACCTGGAGTTTGGTTTTGTTTCATTCACACGTTGAACACAAAACTTCTCTCAAACAAAAACACTCAGTTCCACCTTGTGATGTCATGTGGTAATACAGGAAGTACTCCACTGTGTTTTTAAACTCTATACACCTTCGCAAGCATCATTTGGATGATTTCAGCCCTGGAATCGTCAAACTCTACTGAACTTCAAGGTAAAAAAAAGTAGCTGTTAACTTGAAGACTATCGCTTCATGACATCATAAGGTCAAACAGAGCATTTTGAGCTTTGGAGATGTAGGGCCAATCCCATTCCTAAGTTTTACACCTTGCCCCTTGCCCATTGGAACTGAGCCACAAGGGGTAAAGGACTGAAAATAAGCCCCTACAAACTGGGACACCCTTTCAGCAATCACATACGTCATCAATAGTCTCTACCGGCTTCTACGTAGGCAGACGCGACGAGCTTTTGCCAGAAATCCAACATGCGGTTTACAACTGTGGTGGTCTCTCTTGCGTGGGCTGTTGGCATATTTTTACGGTTTCTCTCTGTGGTCGTGGTAGCGGTGATTCGCAAGACATTCTGCTGAAATTGCTCATGTTTGGAGTGTGCCTCTGAAAAATCTTCGTACCACTTTCCCCTACCCTTCTGCTATAACGGTAACTGGGACACCCTTACCCTTACACGTGAACGCGCAAAACGGAGGGGTAGGAGAAAGTGGTATGGCCGACGGGTGCAATGGGATTCAGCCGTAGACTGGCTGATAAACCAGGGTTACTCAAACATGTCTGAATGAAACAAAACACAAAATCCAGGTCTGTTCTTGAGGAGATAAAATTACAACATGCCTAAAAGCTCACAAAAGTCCATTCTGCGTAATATGGGGCCTTTAATTACAAAGACATTCTACCTTCACCTTTTGTAGACGAACTAAGTATTTAACGCCATTTTCTATATTTGAGAGAACTGACGGCACTGTTAGTCATTTGCTGTAAATTGGCTCAACAATCATGAAATTAAATGTTGCTTTCTCTGTGTTTTGTGACAAGCTCAGTTAAGATATTGATCCAGTATTGTCTAGGTGTTAAGATGCTATCAGGTCCCTCTCCGCTTATATCCAGATCGACTGTATTTGCCTATTCTGGGATATTTTACTTTTATTACTACTACTTCTAGTTTTGTTTGCCTTAAGAGTTAAAGCTGCATTGTGTAACTTTTCTAGTGGAGGGTCTGTCATATGTTTTGGTCCATGGAGATGTTATTGCTTTGTCTGGAATGTTTCACAGTATGATATTACACTTTTCTATCTTCATGGAGACCAAATGGGGCCAAGTTACAGGTCAGATCTGTGGAGAGGTGACGCCGCTCACGGTCAGAATGTTTGTTTTTCTAAATATTCTTGAGCTATAAAAAAAAAAAATGTAATTTAATAAATGTAAGGCAGAGCTGTTTAATGTCAAATTGTGGAACATTCGAAGCAGAGCAATGAGATTTTTATAGAAAATGGTAAAAAGGTGATGGACCCCCCAAACCGAAATGTTATATAGTTCACTTGTATTGGGTTTAAAGCTACATTATGAAACTTTTTACTCTCAATACCTGCATATAGGTATTAAAATACTACATCGAATCATGTTTTACGATTCAATTATATTATTGTAATCTCAAATTGTGGGCAGGGACCTATATAATTTACTATTTTGGTCATATTTATGATCTATCTAATCATTTTGTTAGACAAGAGTTAAATATTGCTCATTGTTTATTTGTACTGATAGAGAAGACGTTGAATTTTGTGCCAGTTTTTGTTTCAGGTGCATAGGCCCAGTAGTTACAGAGATATAAACCATAAACAAAGTCAACAAATTTGCAATCTGACAGCGAATTCCACCGTACGATTCTGCTAAATTACAGAGATTTTATAGTATCATTACGTCAAAAGGTATAGCCTATATAACTGCGATATAATAATGCATTGTTTAGGTTTTTGTTAATATGGATTGAACGTCCTGCATTTTGTTGTTGAAGTGTAGCTACATCTGGTGGTCAAACTTCAGATTGCAAGTCCAGATTGCTTTACATCTTCCATCTGTTAAAGCTAAGAAATTAGATATTGACAGTGTTGGGAAGTTTACTTTTAAAATGTATTCCCCTACAGATTACATACCTCAAAATGTAGTTTGTAACGTAATCCATTAAATTACTTAAAGTGAGTAATGTAATCTGAATACTTTGGATTACTAGATTTGCTGTAGAGAAGCAAAGACGAGGATATCGTAACATAAGATGTTTTGTCTGATAAAGGACAATAAAAAAGCCCAGACTTTACTTATACCATATTAAAAATATTATTGATAGAAGAAGAGGAGACACGGTCCATGCAACATGATTTAGTCCTGTTAAATCCTGTTTTAGACCTGGTTTAGACCCAGTTTTAGTCCTGGTTTAGTCCTGGTTTAGACCTGGTTTTAGTCCTGGTTTAGTCTTGGTTTAGACCTGGTTTAGACCTGGTTTAAACCTGGTTTAGACCTGGTTTTAGACCTGGTTTAGACCTGGTTTAAACCTGGTTTTGACCTGGTTTTAGACCTGGTTTTGACCTGATTTAGTGTCCGGCAATGAGTGCAATTACCGAAAAAAGAAAAAAAAAAGGGATATAGCCCAAAATGTGAAAACAGGAAAATACCGCCGTGTAATCCATTTACTTCAACAAAGTAACTGTAATCCAATTACATTAAAACAGTAACTCTATTCGGTTACAATTACTCATAATTTGTACTCTGATTACGTAACCCCGGTACATGTAAACTGTTACTCCACAACGCTGGCTACTGATTAGAAAAAAGGCTCAGATTTTTGTTTTAAATTTGTTTTAAAAAGAAAGCCTTTATTTGCAAACACAAAAAGTTGTTATTTCTTTCGTAAGTAAAAATGCAATAGGCCAGGAATATAAGCTTGCACCACTAGAGGGCGCCTAGTTAAGTGTAATAAATGCCATATACTATTGTAAATCTTGGTTGTATTGAAAGCTGCTACAGTATTTTAAAGCCTTATTCTGATTTGAGACTGATGGAAAGAAAAAGTGGAGGGGGACCTGGCCTAGCTGTGATATAAACCATGTCAGCAGCTGTTCCTAATATTTTTGTATCTGATTCAGGAACAGTTTCTCTGCATAGATCATGATGTATTTTAGATTTGCAGATGAGATGTGGTCATTTTACTGAGAAATCTTCTGTTTTTTGCCAAAGAGTATTGTATGTCAAAAGTATTACATATGACTAAATAAGTACATTTGAATGGAGGGATGAGTAGTTGGGTCTCATTATGTTCTGTACCTTCTAAAATATGAATAAAGTCTGTTTTACACATCTGGATATCGTCTCGTGCTTTGAATACGAATTTCAAAATAGCAGCTAAATTTGAATCTGAATCTGTGTATCATTTGTTCATTCACTTTTCAAAATAAATCCAAAAATAAGGAAACAAAAAACAACAATTTTCTTCATTATTTGTTTCCAAAACCAAAATGGACTGAACGAGGACTAAAACAAGACTAAAGAAGGACTGAACCAGGACTAAATCAGGACTGAACCAGGACTTAAACAGGACTAAACCGGAACTGAACCAGGACTGAACCAGGACTTAAACCGGGACTAAACCAGTACTGAGCCAGGACTAAACCAGGACTAAACCAGGACTGAACCTGGACTAAACCGGGACTGAACCAGGACTGAACAAAGGCTGAACCAGGACAGAAACAGGACTGAACCAGGACTGAAACAGGATTGAAACAGGACTGAACCAGGACTGAACCAGGACTGAAACAGGATTGAAACAGGACTGAACCAGGACTGAACCAGGACTGAAACAGGACTGAACCAGGACTTAAACCAGGACTAAACCAGTACTGAGCCAGGACTAAACCAGGACTAAACCAGGACTGAACCTGGACTAAACCGGGACTGAACCAGGACTGAACCAGGACTGAAACAGGACTGAACCAGGACTTAAACCAGGACTAAACCAGTACTGAGCCAGGACTAAACCAGGACTAAACCAGGACTGAACCTGGACTAAACCGGGACTGAACCAGGACTGAACCAAGGCTGAACCAGGACTGAACCAGGACTGAACAAAGGCTGAACCAGGACAGAAACAGGACTGAACCAGGACTGAACCAGGACTGAACCAGGACTGAACCAGGACTTAAACCGGGACTAAACCAATACTGAACCAGGACTAAAACAGGACTGAAATAGGACTGAACTGGGACTGAACCAGGACTGAACCAAGACTGAGTGTCAGGATGGGCTCAGAGATAAAGAGCTAGAAATTATAAAGACCCTGCTTTAGCTCTGTACTAGTGAAGGTGAACGGAGGTTAAAAACACAGTGGAGCACCTCCTGTATTACCCCATGACATCACAAAGTGGTGTTTTCTGTTTGAGAAAAGAACTCAGCCTAAATATGCAGGTTTGTGTTAAACTTGCGAATGAATAAAACACAACTCCAGGTCTGTTTGTAATGAGAAAAGAATATTATAACATAGTTTAGAAAATAGCATAATAGGAGTCCTTTAAACACCTACAGATAAAATAAAATATGAACAGTGTACAGTTTATTTAAAATTGACTGAAAATATGTTTTGCTTTAAGATAAGGCCTTAGTGTGGACCACTTTAGGAGAGCACAAACATCTTACAGAGTTAAAGGAGATGATGGATTGGAATGACTTGCCAAGATTAAAATGAACGACCGATGATTAATTACTTGAGCACTAAAACAAATACAATAAAAAATTTAATCAAAACAAAAATAAAATAGAGAGCTCTTTTTCCAAAAAAATTATTTGAGTTGAGTTCAGTTGGTTTTACTTTAAGTTTCCCCCCCGATTCCCCGGGTGGTGTAAAGTGTATTTGTGTCTTGTCAGGATCCGATTGGAAAAAGAGTTCATTGGTGGTTCTGCTAATGAGGAAGCTTTAAACCGCACCGTTCGTACCGTTCGCACCGTTCACACCGTTCACACCGTTCACACCGTTCACACCGTTCATACCGTTTGCATTGCTCACATCATTCACTGTCACCATGGGGTTGGGCTCTTGCCATCGGGATTTCCAAGATCACTTTAAACACAGTCTACACAAAAGGTGCACAAAGGAAACATTCTGATCCAGTTCTTATCATTATGAGCCCTCATTTAAAGAGCAGTGTAATTTACCATTTAAATGACTAACTACAGCCTGGGTCTCCAATAGGTGGACCGTGGGCTAATATCTGGGTTTCACATGACGTCACAGGGCTACGTTTGTCAGCACGCAAAATCAGATGGAGGGCAGGAAGTGAACTAACTGGAAGAAAATGCCTCTGTGTTGTGTAGTTTACGGCTGTGCCAATTGTTCTAACCGAGAGAAGGAAAAGCGATTTTTTTAGAATATAATCGTCCACAAAGGTCAGAAATGGGAAAAGCTGACAGAACAACACCATAAAAAGTGGATTATAAACCTACGTTTGCGGTCGGGAGGAGCAGAATTCGTTAATGCTCGTATCTGCAGTGACCACTTCGTCAAAGGTTTGTTATAAAGCTAAATTGTTTTTTGTGGTTTACCTAAACATAAACGAATCATTAACGACTAACGGCTAATGACGTTTGTTGACATTAAATAGTTGGGATAGATCGGTTACTGCCAGTTAGAGATGCGCGGTATCCGTGGTTAATCCGCGGGTCGGGCGGATGACGTGACGAAAAATTATATTTTAATTAAATTCGGGCGGGTGGCGGTTTAACTACTAAAAAAAAAAAAAAGTTATTGTTAGTATTGTTACCTACATCTGAAAAGACGAGTCTCATTGTCTGTGCTTGTAGTATGAAGTGTACGTCATGTCCTTAATTAGCCCATTTGACCTCGTTTTTATGTTCTGAAGGTTAAGGTTGTGTCGGGTTATTGATGCCTAAGGTTTACGAGGCACATATTATATGCAGTTTATTTTATTATTTCTAATTTATTTCAGATGTTTGCCAACACATAAGTGGCTATAGGGCCATATTTATTTAGTTATGCTTTTTTTTTTGTTTCGATATCAGATATATTTTAAAACACGCAGACATTATAGCGCAGACTGCCACTCGGGTTATTTAAAACTTAAAGAAGGACCGATGGAGTGAGGCTATGACTTTGAAATAACATCGGGCAATGGCAGAATGTTCAGAATGTAACAACATCCAACACGAAGGCAAGAAGGTTCAAAAACAGCCTCATCGGAAAACATTGTCAGTTAATTAGCTGCGCAAGAAAACCAGGTAAGTCTGGGGTTGTTACGGACAATTAAGAATGCGAACATACACGCTGAGCGAATTTTGGAATGAATGAGCTATAGAGTTTGCATTTTTATCGAGGCTCCTTAGTTTGTTTGCTGTATGATTGTTCTAAAATCTAAAATCAATCAGCGGATGGCGGGCGGGTGCAGTTTTGAAAACCTTCGGTGCAAAATGGATAGCGGGCGGATGATGAGTTTTGTGTCGCGGTTGCGGATGAAAAAATAGCCCATCCGCGCATCTCTACTGCCAATACACTGCAGTTTTTCCCATAACAGTCTATACACATAAAATAAGAGAAACACTCACCCTGGCAAAGACCAAACGATAATCATCATTTAGGCGTTTTGCACCAAGGTTGAGGACTCTTTGTACGCCTTCATCTGTTGTCTGGTGTAGAACGATGTCTGAAGAGCTAAATAGTTCGTGATATCTTCTGCCTCGATTGTCGGCAAATCTTTTACTTCAGTCAAAAATTCTCTCATTTTCAATAAGATGGGGTCACGCCCAATATATTTGTCTACTAACTGCTCGTACTTGTGCCTTTCTACTGGCTCTAAATCCTTACAATAAGAACTCTTCTCCATATCTGTGTTCTCCAGAGCCGTGTTTGTCATGTTGGTCTTCACTTCCTGCCCTCCACCTGAAATCCGCGCATCATCGTGATCACGTGACTGAAACCCTCCTATTTGAATGGGGAAATTCAGATACATCAGCTACACTGCTTATTGCTCAGGGCCAAACTCCCCTCATCAACTCAAGGTGTGGTACCTTAAAGCAGGTCACTTTTTAAACCACCAGATGGTGCTGTAGAACGCACCAACACAGCGTCAACACAGTGTTTAGTTGGAAAAACCTTGAGACCTCATTTATCTTTTTCTAGTGTGAGTGTGTATTATCCTCCTCTCTTGGCATACCGTCCTCAGTCAAGGCTGCACCAAACCTTCCATTAAGCAAGTCCACGGGAGCAAAAGGAAACTGTATTTATTATGATTTCTTTGTCTTGTATTTAAAACGCATTTAAAACAAATACATACACATAATACAAGGAATAAATGCGCATTTTAGGTTTTTAATTAATTACATTTTACACAGTGATATATTGACTTAACCGATAAAACGAGTCAGTTTTATCATGTGACTTAAGCCTCACATTTCACAGAGCAGAACAATCTGACAGTGTTTCCCAGCAGAGTGTTTGAAATATTCAAGAAAGATACAGCAAGGTATTGGATTTAAACGATTAGATACAGAAGAACAACGTTAACTTACAATTTTCCTGGAGTAGGAGGCTGACGCAGATTTATTCTGCATTCTATTGTTCTCAGGATTCAGGGAAAACCTCCACCTCAAGAAAGAACAATGGAACATTGCTTTACAATTTGAGATTTTCCAACAAATGCAGTAGGAATTGAAAAAGAAACACTGTATGCTTTTTATAAATTCAGTTTTTTGTTAGTT
The DNA here is from genome assembly GCF_026225935.1 of Boleophthalmus pectinirostris. Taxonomy (NCBI): domain Eukaryota; kingdom Metazoa; phylum Chordata; class Actinopteri; order Gobiiformes; family Gobiidae; genus Boleophthalmus; species Boleophthalmus pectinirostris. Next base: position 23,124,117 of record NW_026571047.1, read on the forward strand.
GTTGGTGGATTTCTAATTGCTGATCAGTTGTTGATTTTACCTTTGTATTTTGGCAAATAAAACCGTCTACAGGCAGATTTTTTGTGGACCTCAGTTGAAATATTTTGGTCAGGGAAATTTAATTGGAGAAGCCTGGTCTAGTGCATCACAGTACAATTTTTAATAAATTCCACAATCATTTAAAACTGATAATTTTTTCATCACATCACAGAAAAAGCTGATTATAGCCCTGTTTAAAGATGCACCATGTAACTTTTGTGTTGGAGTGTCCGGCACCTGCTTGTCTCCATGGAGCTGTTATTGCTTTACCTGAAATGTTCCGTCTTATGACATTAAACTTATCTACACTGCTTTTAAGTTTGAATCGCTAAAAAGACCTTGAAAAACCTGCTTTTTAGAGTAAACGGGGTCGCCTCTCCACAGATCTGTCACGTGCTTGTCTCCAAGGAGAAGGTTTAATGCCATACTGTGGAACATTACAGGAAACGCAATCATTTTTCCATTTAACCAAGCATGTGGCGGTCAAAAAAGTGACACAGTGCACCTTTTTAACATTTATACTCAATGAACCTGCGCTGTTTTCTTTAATACTGACTTAATTTATAAGAATAGAGATATATGATTATAATTCAACTAAAACACAATAAATTTAACATTATTCCAGTGTTATGGGCCGCGCCTCATTTCTCTTTCCTCGCTTCCTTCTCCTTGATTCTACAGGAAATGGGTGAGGAAGTCCCACCCTCAAAGGAGACATATCCAGGAGAGGATTGATTCTTTTATCCGCTGTCTGCTCCTGAAGCCTCCCTCATGTTCACTCCTTCAGGAGACTATGGACCAGTGGACTCACTTTTTCACTGCAGACCAGTGTGTGGATGCAAAACAACTTTCTCCAGCTAAACCCTGACAAGACTTAAGTTGTAGTGTTTGGCCCACAGAAACAAAGAGACAGTGTCAGCAGTCACCTCCAGTCTCTCTCTCTGTAAAACCTTCAAATCAGGCAAGAAATCTAGGGGTAATAATGGACTCAGACTTGAACTTTAACAGCCACATCAAGTCAATAACATCTGCAGCCTTTTAAACCACCTAAAAAACATTGCAAAAATCAAAGGTTTACTGTCTAAAGCAGACTTGGAGAAACTTATCCAGTAGGTTAGACTACTGTAATGTCCTGCTCACTGAACTCTCCAAATATCCACAACGCTGCAGCTCGGGTCCTGACTCGAACTACTGTGCTCAGGTCTCTGCGCTGGCTTCCTGTGGCTCAGAGACTTTAAAGCAGCTCTGCTTGTGTACAAGTCTCTCCATGGCCGAGCACCAAAGTACATCTGTGACATGTTAGTGTCATATGAACCATCTCGCACTCTGAGGAGCTCAGGGACCGGCCTCCTGCTGGTGCCCAGAGTCACGACTAAACAAGGGGAGTCAGCGTTTCAGGTTCATGCAGCTAAAACCTGGAACAGTCTGAACATGTGAGACAGACTCGACTTTGACACTGTTTAAATCCAGGCTCAAAAGGTTCTGTTTCACTGTGCATATGACTGAAAGGTTTTCACTCTTCTAATTTATGTCTTTCTTTTTTAATTTTAATATTTATGATTATTAATGTTTTGATTAGTTTTTATTGTGATTTTAATGTATTTCTTATTCTGTAAAGCACTTTGAATTACTTTGTGTACAAATTGTGCTATACAAATAAACTTGCCTTGCCTTGCCTTCATTCTGTGGTTTTCTTTGAAACACCACTTAATATGACACATTTGATTGACAGCTGAAACACGGAGGATCGAGGAGAGGAATCAAGAAAAGAGAACTGAGACGTGGGCATTTATATCAGCGTTATGGTCTAGTATTCTTCAGCGTGAGCAGAGGACTTCTCCACTTCGTCGTATTGAGTCTCATCTGAAGTCGTCTGCTCCGTGACGTCATCAGAAAGCGGCGGTTTGGGCGGAGCTTCCACGCCTGGCAGAGTGGGCGGAGTCAGGCTGAAATGACACAAGCAAACAGCCAATTAGAGAAAAGAATGTAAAAAAAAGTAGCAGTTTGTAGATTATTGGAAAATGTAACTTGCATTGAACAGACTATGATGAAATGAAGTAACAAAACAAAAAGCATAACATGGATTTTTATACATTAGATCCACCTTAAAAGAAAAGAAACATGACACTTGACAAATAATTTAATAATATAGCATGAACAAAGGCTTAAAGGTGGATTTCGTAACTTTTCTGGTGAAGGGTACGCTACTTGCTTGTCACCATGGAGATGCTTTTGCTTTGTCTGGAATGTTCTATAGCAGACATGTCAAACTCAAGCCCCGGGACCCAATTTGGCCCATGATATAATTATATTTGGCCCGCGAGATCATATCAAATATGTATTAGAGCTGCCCACTGGCTACAGATAGACTATAGAGACATTATTTAATTGAAATGTTGTTATTATTTTATATTATTCTTGTTCTGGATTCAATGTTTAAGCAAAACTATTATTAAACATTTATTTTAATAAGAAAAGGTTTAACATTACGTATCTTGAAAGAAGAGAAAATATGCAGATGTTGTTGAAATTTTATAAATATTTAGTTTGGCCAACAACTTTTAATTTTGGCCTCTGTAAATTTGAGTTTGACACTTCTGGTCTATATTATCACATTTAATAATCGATCGTTCATTCAGTGTCATGTGTTTTTATCGCTCAAAAACACACAAAAAAACAAAAACTGTGGAACTTTTCAGACAAAGAAGTGAAAGCTCAAAAATGACACAGAGACTACAATTCATTATTAACAAATTATTAAGAATGATTCAGGCTAAATTATTTATTAATAATTCCCTAATTCTTAATTCTTAACCCCTTAATTCAATTATCAAGACAGAATCATTCTTTAACTATTAATTCATTATGTCTTTGTTCATACTAGGGCTAATTAAGGTGTAGTTATAATAAAGTTGGACCAAATTAACAAAATAATAGAGTTGTACATGCAGATTCACAAACATAAGACAATTTATTGACAAAACATGGGAAATGAACCAAACCACACCCACATGCAAAGGGAAAGTCACCACAGAGAGACAGGAGACACAGAGGCCAGACACATTAAGGCCCACTTACTCTGATGAACTGAAGTCCTTTATAAACGTGCACACTCCACACCTGAACTGAAACTACAGGCCAAACACACAGTAACCTTGCAGTGACATCACACTGGGGGGTGTTCTACATGTTCATCTAATGGTGGGATGTGGAGACACAATGCACACATTAATTAAACAACAATTTTCAGCAAAAAGGCAAGTTTAAATGAACTGTTTAACGGAGTTTAACTGTTAAGGATAGAAAGCAGTTAGCATCATATTTTGCATAAATCGTACTTTGCTATGTGGGTGAATGATGATTTCTGGTCTGAAAAGTTTGGGGGTTCATGCTATAGGTATCCAATCACACCTCAAAATCATCAAATAAACAATATATATTTGAAAAAACATGTGCCCTTATTGAGACTGGCCTTGCATCTCCACAAACCTGACTTATTTGGCCTGGAGGAGGGCCTTTCCTGCTTGGTTCCAAGGAAATGTTGTTCCATTGGTTATAATCTTCCACAGTATGTGTGTAAAATCCCTCAGTCGTCCAGATAGAATCCATGGCAAAGAAAAAATTCAATTTGCCAACTGGGCAAAAGTTTATTTGGTCGAATACGTTTCGCAGCTCATCCAAACTGTTCTTCAGTTCTGGTGACTCTGATCTGGAGTTATTCAGACGCTACAACACAGAGCTCAAGTGGTGCCATAAGAACAGAGGGAAAGGAGAAAGAAGAACAACATGCAGAAAGTCATCTCTGTTTGTGGATACCCAAAATGGTCTTTCAACAAAACAAAGAGAGCTAAAAAAAAACAAAAACAAGACAAAAGAGAATCAGAACCTAGGAAAATGGCCGTAACTATTCCTTACATTGCTGGTGTTTCTGAAAAACGTCAGAGGATTTTCAGACAACATGAAATCCCAGTCTATTTCTAACTTAACCCTAACCCTAACAGAAACTGTAAACAAGTAGGTGTGTTAGTTTCAGAGTAGTTTCACTGTAGTTAGCTCCTCCCGTCAGGCAGATATACAGTAAGGAAGTGTCCACCAGCATTTTGACCAGAACTGAAGAAGCAGCTTGGACGAGCTGCGAAACATATTCAACCAAATAAACTTTTGTCCAGTTGACACACTGAGTTTTTCCAGTATGACAAAATCTACCTGCATGAAGAATGTTCTAAAGTATGGCTATGTATTTCCATGGAACCATGCAGGTGATGTGCCACCTCCAGAAAGTTACATGGTGCTGCTTTAATGAACTACAGAAAAAGATACACACAGTTTTATGCATGTTAAAGCAGAGGCCATGGAGAGGAGGATCATAATGGAAACAAAAAGAACTCAGTGCTTGTTTTAATTGAAATATTTAAGATATTATAATGTTGCTTCTATACTTACTTCTATACTTCTATACTACTACTACTACTACTACTACTACTACTACCACTACTACCACTACTACTACTACCACTACTACTACTACTACTACCACCACCACTACTACTACTACTACTACTACTACTACTACTAATAATAATAATAATAATTGTACAAAATGCAAATTAAAAACATGCAAATTGATGAATAATGAAATGAAATTATAATTTGAAACATATGAAACTTTTCAGAGGTTTAGTAAGTAATATTTATTTGACAGTTTTAAAGAAAAACTCATATCACATTTGAGGTCCACAACGTTACATCAGTCCAGTTTCATTCATGCAGGAGCTCAAACGTCTGCATAACGTCTCCTTCCCTTTCAAAATAAAAGCACAGTGAACAAAAGGGCTTGGCTACAGACAAAGTGCTCTGTTTTCTCATTAAAAACAAAATGAAACACTGACAAAACTTTGTACTGCACAGTTCAAAGTTACTTTATTAAACTTTTAATTTAACTGTAATAAAATAAATGAACTCTAATAATTTTACCATTTTATTTGGAGATGCAGATAAAACAGCAGGTCTATAATTTGCATACATTGTTTTAACCAGTTTACAAGATGGGTGTCGATGTAGCAAAAAATAAAAAACTATATTCTGCTTACAGGTGCACTATAGGTTTGTTTCTATGGAAAAGTTATTGTTCTGCCTGGAATTTTCCACAGTACGGCATTATACTTCTTCTTACATTTTACATCTTAAGCCGTGTTCAAACTGTTCAAATTGTCTGGCACGAACAAAGTGAATGATTTACATGTTAACCTTATGTGAAGGCGCGTCAACGGGCGAATAAAGTTCTGCGGCACGAATGATGCGAATTGGGCAGCGCAATTCACGCATGTTGAGCGTTTTCAGCGGCTTGAATAGAATATGCAAAACTGGTGTTGACGTGCGAATTCCCAAAAAGGAGGGGCTCACAAATTTCACTAAAGTTGAACATTTTGAACTTTCTGCGAGTATTTGCGTCACGTCAACCAATCAGGGGCTGTGTTCTGATAGTGACGTATAATGACGACGAGATAAACATGAACTTTCATTCAACATGGAGGAGACACTCACTGTTGCCGTGGGAAATGAGCCAATACTATACGATACCAGCACGAGCCAGAACAGAGACCGGAATAAGGAGGACCTACACTAGACTCTGTCCCTCTCTCCTTTACTGTAGTCCTAGTCTGGTCCCGGTTTGGTCCCGGTCTGTCCATCATTTTTCGAAATGAAAACAGAGAACACTGCGCAGCCGCACTTGATCCTTTTGGAGCGAATAGAGCGGATTTACTTGTGCGACCAAATTCAACCCAAACTCGAGCGACCTGGATGCATAAATGAAGCGAATGACTCAAAAAAGTAAAGGGGCAAACTAGGGGTGTTTGACGCGATTTATTTGCGCCAGACGCGTTTGGTCTGAACACGGTTTTACATTTATTCAGTTACAGCTCAAAAATACCATGAAAAACAGATAGGACTTCTTACGATGTGGCATCGCCAGCTTGTCTCCATGGAGATATATAGTATGTTTAAAGCCCTACTGTAGAACATTCCTGGCAGTGCAATAAGATCTCCATGGAGACAAGCAGGTGGTGGATGCTCCATAAGAAAAGTTACATAGTGCACCTTTAAAATAATTAATAGCCTATGTATTGCTTATACATCTTATCCCTCTCTCTGTCTCTCTGACACACTCTTTTTCTTTTTCTCTCCCTGTCTCTCTCTCTCTCTTTCTCTCAATTCTCCCCCTTTCTTTCATTAACTTTAGTATATATATATATATATATATATATATATATTTTTTTTTTTTATTATTCATCTCATGAATACTAAACCAAACGATTATTATCATTCATTTATGTGTTTGACCACAAAAGAGCATTTTCTGTTATTGCAAGAAAGAGCAGAAATAAGGATTGACACACTGAGGAGGTGTAAAATAAACCCAAAGAAATTAATAAAATGTTTGCTGATTCAAATGACTATGTCCACTGAACAACAACACTGGTCAGATTAAAGGTGCATTGTGTAACTTTTCTGGTGGAGGATTCGTCAAATGCTTTTAGATGTTATTGTAAGGCTGTGCAATTAATAGAATTTTGATTGTGATTTCGATTTGTGTCGAGTTGAAACGACTTATTTATTGAATAATATTGATTAGTAATTTCATGTTCAAAGTATATTTTATTTATTTTAAGTTTTACACATCGCAAAACTGCTCTAAGGTTCATATTTGTAACCTATATTTATTTTCAATTTGAAAGTTTTGCGTAAATTATCAATAACAACGTTTTTTTTGAGAGAGAGAAATGCTAAATAAATGCATCGTGTAACTAAAAAATAATAAAATAATTTAATTAAATGTGCACATTGGGAATACATCCAGAAGGTTTATTACAGACAAAAAAACAAGCAAAACTGGACTATTACATGCCAGAAGAGCCATCACCTTGAAATGGAAAAATATTGAAGCCCCTTCAACAAAACAGTGGATTAAGGAGCTTTCATTTATCGGCCTTGAAAATTTGACATTTATAACAAAGGGAAAGCGAAAAGACAGAAATTAAGAAGCGAAATTAAGGGAAACTTATTTGAATATCACATCTAAAAAATAGGAATGATGTGTATGTATGTTATTGTTGTTGTTGTCAGCTATGATAATGGTGACAATAATAATATTTATTTATTTATTTTTATTATTATCATTATTATTATTATTTTATTTATTTATTTTTTTTACCCATTTTCACTTTTTAAAATTTAGATCTTCACTGAATATGGATTTTTGACTTACCTGCAACTGATAAATTTAATTGTGCCTGCATTTTTCATGAATATGTGTAATGTGTACTGTGTCTGTGAGTGTGTGAATTGGTTTTTCTTTTTTTTTTTCTTTTTTTCTTTTTTGGTTACCTGTGTTAATGTGGTCAGTTTTTCATGTAAACATTTTTGCCTGAAAATTATTAAAAACATTTGGAAAAATAATGTAACTAATAAATAACTGAATAATCGTGATCATGATTTTTTTCCATAATCGAGTGGCCCTATGTTACTGCTTTGTCTGAAATGTTTCGCAGTATGGCATTAAACCTTTCTATCTTCATGGAGACCAAACCAGAACAAGTTACAGGTCAGATCTGCGGAGAGGCGACCCCGCTCACAGAATCCATGTTTTTCTGGGAATTTTTAAGCTATAAAACCCGTAACTGAACAAATGTGAAATGTGTTTAATGTCGTACTGTGGAACATTTCAAGCAGAGCAATGACATATCCATAGAAAGGATAGCAGAGTGACGGTCCCTCCACCAGAAAAGTTACACAGTGCACCTTTAACGAACAGATTAACAGTAATAAACAGATTCTGAGACAAGACGAGATGTGATTTCTAAATGAGGAATTGTTTTATTTTGATTGTAAATAACATTTTCCTTTAAAGACGACATTAAACTGAGCACATCTGCCCTTCGTTTTCAGACAAGAGAAAATCACAGTTTTCAGAAATAAACGTCAGAAAGAAGGCCCTAAACATGACATAAATATAGATTATATAATATTCACGGTTAGAAAGTGCGTTTATCATTTGAGTAGATTATGAGACGAGCACAAGTTTGGCACGTGTTTAAGTTTATGTACAAATAACATTCCAGTCACATAGATACATTAATACAACCAACCCAATCCCACTATTTTCATTTCTGCAAATCACTCAAGATCTCAACAGGAAAAATCAGCAGAGAAAAAAAAAATTCTAATAAAAATCATGAACTGACATATTTGTTTATGTATTAATTTGTATGTTAAAAAAAACAAAAACAAAAAACTAATACTGTAATTTTTAAAGAATTTGCTATGTATTTTATTAGATTTTTTCTTTAAACGTTAAATCATTTCCCCAAAACAAAACAGATTTTTTGTGTATGTGTGTGTGAAATTTACCAGTAAATAATGTGAGTAAATGAGGTTGAAAATAATGCAAAAATGTTGGTACTACAAAAATTATTAAACTATATTATAAACCAATTGATAGTTCGCAGCTGATGCTGTCCACATTCTCTGAGGGTGTGACGCTAACTAGAGGCATGCTCTGTCTGAAGTACTATTAGGGTTTTGCGTCTACGGCACAAAAGCGTGTAACCAGTTGTTTATGCCGCCGTACTGGAGGTCAAACTATTTATCTGGACCAACGTGTAGTATTTGTGTGCGATAAAATAAAAAGAATGTGCTATGCGGTCCTTTTTTGTGTAGCAATAGCTAAAAAAAGCCAAAACGAACTACATAGACTACACGAAGAAATAATCCAAAGAACTAAGACCCCGTTTACACTGAAACTAATCTGCATATCACTGTATCGGAAACTATTTGCGTCCACATAAGTCGTTTCTGTGTCTGCAATCCTTCCCTATCCACACAGCTTTGAGCATATTTGTTTACGTTTTACAGAAACAAAACTTAAAACCACATGGCTAATTTGCATAAAAAGAGCACTCAAAAAACAGCTCGCTATTGTGTGCTGATGCGGTTCAGCTTCTGTCGGACTAAAGGACAGGATTCAGTGGATTATGACTGTTCCTTCTGTGACAGAGGGGTGTTCTGCTGATGGTGAGTCTGTTCTGTGCTTCTATCGCGTTGGAGATGGTTCATGTAAAACTTTTCAGAGATTATACATCTGCATGTCATACACATAGACGTATATATGAATATATTCTAGCCTCTTAGCGTTGTGGCGGTGAATTAGGTACTAGACCTACATCAGCGTATCTGCATATCAGTGTTTTCAGGTGTCCACACAGTGCTGGATCAGATGTGTTCTCAGGTGAATTTGTGGGAGCTGGCGGCACCAGATCGTTCTGTCTCTGGAGACGTTTTCCATCTGATTAGTGTGGACGAACACTGTATCCACAACGAAAACGACTAGTGTGGACGGGGCCTAAGACTTAAAAGTGCTTAGAAAATATCGCATTAAATATCGTACTGTGAGATTTGGATATTGTTTCATGTCTAATTGTGAGCCTCCCCACCATATCGTGAGCTTTCCCACAATATCGCAATAAATATCATACTGTGAGGTTCATACCGTGACGATGTCATATCATGACACTTGGATATCGTTACACCTCTAGTTCTTTATGGTCAGATTGTGCTAAAATAAAACTGAGATCAGTGCCTTCAGATAGCGTCACAGCCCCAGGTAATGTTGATGACGTCACCTGCAAAATATCAATACCATTTACCAATGATAAAATTCATATTACCCAAGTCTCTCGCTACAAGTCGGGCTTCTTTCATCTTGATTTCAGGATTGGTGAAAGTCTAGCTTGAGTAACAGAGCTTCAGACAGAGCAGTGCCTACAGTTAGCATCACACCCACGGGGAATGTTGATGACATCGGCCACAAAGTATCAAGAAATTATGTAGTAATTTGCAGAAATAAGTACTAACATATAATAGATTGGATTGTGCTTAAAGTGATAAACTCACTCAGTCAAGATTATCAAAAGCTGCATTCACTGTTAAAAGTTTAAATCCAGGATCAACAACATCCGTTCTTTTTGCTTTCCAGTGGAAGTTATAAACATGCATCGCAAACTAGCCAAAGTGCTCCCAGACATGGCAGTTTGAAACAAGCGTTGAGTCGCCATTTTTTCCCGGTTTTGGTTGAGATTCGAACCAGGAAATCCGCAGAGGACTACGCAAAGAAAGACCAGTCCTGAGACTTATAGCTGCAGTTTTGTCTTTCGTTTCTCACACTGTAGAAATCAGTTTGACCTCTGTTGTACTGTGGACAAAAAAGGCAAATGCTGCAAATCTCCAAAAATCCAAAATACGAGAATTTCCAGAAACGAATTCGACGAGGAAATCATGCAAAAGTTCTCACGAATCTTCACAAAGTCAGACCCATTGAGGACCCAAACCAAATACAAAGATGAAATGAGATGTTAAAAAGCAATAAGTTACACACTGAAGGGAGATTTATTTTAAAGTGCATATGCAGATTAGACCACTAATTTCATTAAAACATAGTTAAAGGTCCTATATTACACAAAACTCACTCTTATGAGCTTTGAGACATGTTAAAATGTTGTTAACCTCCTCAAAAACTCACCTGGAGTTGTGTTTTGTTTCATTCACACATGTTTGATTACCATTATTATTAACCTATCTACATCTCCAAAGCTCAAAATGCTCTGTTCCACCTTGTGATGTCATGTAGTGGTAGTTTTCATGTTAATTTAACCTTTTAGATTGACAATTCCAGGGCTGAAATCATCCAAATGATTCTAGTGAAAGTGTAGGGAGTTTAAAAACACAGTGGAGCACTTCCTGTATTACCACATGACATCACCAGGTGGAACGGAGTGTTTTACGTTCGAGAGAAGAACTCAGCCACACGTGTGAATGAAACAAAACACAACTCCAGGTCTGTTTGTGATGAGGAAACAACATTATAATATCGATCAGAAAATGGCATAATATGGGCCCTTTAACATAATTATACTGTATCAATTTTTTTTTTTTTACTAGAAATCTTGCCTAGTCTTTTCAGTATTTTTGTTTTGTTATTTATGTATTTATTGTTTGTTTTGTTTTGTTTTGATGAAGTTTATCATTTTACTTCCTGACTGGACAAGTTGGCAGGTGTAATTTCATAACTGTTACCTCACAACCATAAGGATTACAAAGGTCAAAACTTGTCAAAATTACACAGTAGTTATGATTAAACTAATAAAAATAAATGACAACATATTTATCTTGATACATTAATGTTTAAACTGCCAAAAAATACCTTCCATTGTCAAAAATCGCAATTAATTATTAATGTCATTATTTTTTGAATCAACTTTATGGACTAATTTGGGTGCTTTGTTTGTTGTTTTGTATCCAGTTTTGCTTTTAAACTATGAACCGAATAATATTTGTTCCTAAAATAAAGAATAATAATGATTAATATATTTAATTGTCACAGTGTCAACAGTAGTATGAGTATAATACCAATACTACAACAAATACTGATACTATACTACATGGCTATTACTCATAATATTGTAATATAAGTATTTTAAAGTACACATTAAAGATGCACTGTGTAACTTTCTGGGTGGAGGGTCTGCCACCAAGGAGATGTTGTTTTTTTACCTGGAATTTTTCAGAGTGACTTTAAACTTATCTTTTTCCACGGAGACAAGCACCGTGCCAATTTACAGGTCCGATTTGTTGAAAGGCGAGCTCACGTACAGTAGAATCCATCGTTTTCAAGGTATTGTTCTATTGTAAAAACACCTATAAATAAATAAAAGTTGCACAGAGCACCTTTAAGAATATGATTTCTCTTTATACATATGGGTAAAATCTCCACTTCAGTTGTGTAAACATGAAAAATGGGTTCAAGCTGAAGCAAGCCAAAGCAAGATTGATAACAAACTATTTAAATAAAAACATCAAAATCAACAAAAGTTACTTAACATGCATCACTAACCCAACATGCAACCACACCTGTACAAAAACATCCCGAAAATCCACAAAACATATATGTAAAATTAAAAATAATAATAATAAAAAGAGACAAAATAGTGTACCATGCAATATTCAGAATAATATAGAATAGAATATAGAAAACTGGCACGAGGTTAAGTTCCGTCATCATTATTTTATTATATTATAAACTCACAATTCTGTTTTATTTCAAATGAATTACTCAAAAATATTGGAGAAATGTATATAACAAAATTTAATGCTCATGTACACATGATGACTGAACTTAAACTGGGATTTTTTTTGTAGATTTTTAGTAGAATTATTATGCGTGGTCCTTACCTTGTTGGGAAACGTGGCTCATATTCTTCCACCCCCTGCTGAAGAAAAACAAAGCATACAATCAATTTAAATTTCAGAAAAAAACTGGCTTTAATTTATTTATTGTATTTCATAGGGATGTAACGATATTCAAATCTCTCGGTACAATATTTTGGAGAGGTTGATATAATTATAGATTGGTGTGAATTATTTCCATCATAATCCCAAGAATTCAAGTAAAAAACATATCTCTTCATGTTGTTTGCGCTGAAATGAATCATGGGATATGTAGTTCCCAATGTTCATTACCTATTGCTACTATAAAAATCTGCATTTAGGCAAAGAAACTTGTAATACGATATCACGATATTTCGGTTATTGTTACATCCCTAATATTTCACTGTAATGGAATTTTACTTTAGAAATGTGCAGTTACAGAACATGCCACCAGATGGAGACAGAGAAACATGAAATGAGTGACGATCATTGCAGCTTAGTCAGTTCCTTTGTGAGTTCCTTACTACAAAATGGTAATAAATAAAGGTTTGGATTAGATTGTACTTATATTGGTTAAAAGGTTGCATAAAAATTAACCTAAAATACTGGAAAGTTAATTAAACAATACTTCAAAGGTGCACTATAGGGCTGAGTATCATTAAGACGTTGCCGATACAATACATACCTCGATACATAGACCACAATACGATATGGTTTTCAATACAGTGTTTTGATGAGATATGTTTGGTGAATTTTATCAAGGGGAAAGATGTTATTGTCCTTCTTCCTACGAGATTTGGCGCATTACATATGACCAAATAGCAGCGATTAGTTAAATAAAAAAGTACCCCCCTACTGTCGAGCGAACGAATCCTAATGCTGTGAGGTCAGACGGTTTCTACGAAGAGAAACTGGCTGATGAATCAGGCTGTATGTTTAATGTCATACCATGGAACAGGTAAAGCAATGACATCTCCATGGAGACAATGCAGGTAGCGGACCTTCATGTTCTACATGAATCTGTGTGTCATTCGTTCATTCAGTTTTTCAATATAAAACCAAAAATAAGAAAATGAAAAAACAACTACTTTCTTCATTATTTGTCTCCAAAACGAAAATGAAAAAACAGATAACGATTTGTTTTTTAAATTTTTGATTTTGTGTTTAAGGCCGTGTCCCGTTTCCAAAACTTAAACTGTGATGCCGCACTTTTACGCCGCATATGGACTGAACCATGACTAAAGCAGGACTGATTGTGGGGACGGTCCCAGAGGTGCTCCCATGTAGACTATCAGGTGATTAGGACTGAGACCAGGACCAAACTGGGACTGAGACCTGGACTGGACTGGGACCAAGACTGAGACCGGGACGAGACCGCGACTGAGACCTGGTTTAGACCTGGTTTAGACCTGGTTTAGACCTGGTTTAGACCTGGTGTAGTCCTGTTTAAGTCCTGGTTCAGTCCTGGTTCAGTCCCTATGTGGTGCAAAAGTTCGGCATCGCAGTTTAAGTCAGTTTCCACTTTTCATTTCAACACAAAATCAAAAACTGAAAAAAAACAAATCATTATCTGTTTTTTCATTTTGGCTTAGGAGACAAATAATGAAGAAAATAGTTGTTTTGTCATTTTCTTATTTTTGGTTTTATTTTGAAAAACGAATGAACGAATGACACACAGATTCATATGTATCTCTAATGGTGGAAAGTCCATGATCAAAAAGGTTTAAGTTTGATTGAAAACTCTAGAAAAATATAAAATGCTCTTTCTCGTCAGATTGTGCTGAAATAAAGCTCAGATTAAAGTCAAATTTGAGTAACAGAGCTTCAGACAGAGCAGTGTCCACGGTTAGCTTCACACCCCCAGGGAACGTCAATATAATCAGTTGCAAAGTATCAACTAAAACCAAACCATAAAGCAGAATTATCCCTCCAAAAGTATTCTAAATGTACAAAAAATATTACCTGCAAAAATAAATAACTGAATAAACACATAAGTAGCTAGTTTATGTCCATAATGAGTCATAATTCAATTCGTAATTCAGCCTCCTACAGCTCAAATCTGACAGTAGAACAGAAAAATAACCCAAAATTTCCCAGTAGAACAATACCAGGATAATTACTGACTGGAAAACTATTGGCTGATGCTAGTTAGGCTGTGACTGTAATTTCATGTGTCAGACTAGAGACTTATTTAACAGCACTAATCAGTTCTTTCTGGTCAGATCGTGTTAAATTAAATCTTAGGACAGGGGTGTCAAACTCAAATTCACAGAGGGCCGAAATAAAAAATTGGGACTAAGTCGTGGGCCAAACTATTTAATATTTACAGAAAAATTTCAACAACATTTGCATGTTTTCTCTTAGTTCAAGACATGTAATGTTAAACCTTTTCTTAATAAAATAAAGGTTAAATAATAGTTTTGTTTAAACATTTAATCCAGAACAAGCAAAATATAAAATAATAATACAATTTTAAATAAATACTGTCTCTATAGTCTATCTGTAGTCAGCGGGCAGCTCTAATACATATTTGATATGATCTCGCGGGTCAAATATAATTATATCGCGGGCCAAATTTGGTCCCCGGGCCTGAGTTTGACATGTCTGGCTTAGATTAAAGTCTAATTTGAGTAACAGGGCTTTAGACAGGGCAGTGCTTACAGTTAGCATCACACCCCCAGGAAATACTGATGACAAAGTATCACTCTGTAAAAAATTCAGTTCAATTTTACTCTTAATATACAGTACCACCAAACTACCAGTAAATATAGTACAGTATTTTCCAAGCTATAGGGCACAGGTGTCAAACATATGGCCTGGGGGCCAGATCCGGCCCTCCAAGACCTTTAATCTGGCCCTCGCCTGATTTTCTACTAAAATATTTTAATTATATTTTCTATTAAAATCTTGTTAATTTTCTGTTGTGTTTATCACAGCAGCATCTCTCCTCTGTACGTGGCCCCTCCCACCAGAGCAGCACAAATGAAGACTTGTCTCTTTCCAAACGCTCTTAAAGGACGATCGTTTTGACTGTTGACCGTGACACCCTCATCAGAAAAATGTCCAACATGAGAAAAGTGGAGCCGAGTGCAGGATTTTCCAAGAAAAATTGACTTAAAGTTTCAGGTTGTTCATAATATTATAATATTTTGTAAAAGAAAGAGTTCATCAATTAAAAAAGATTTCTGTAATAGATTTGTGTTTCTCTGCATAAATATTTGAACTTATTGTTATTTTTGGGGTTTATATGACAAGAGTTTTCTGGTCCGACCCCTTTGGGATCAAAGTAGGTTCGATATGGCCCCCAGATCAAAATTAGTTTGACACTCCTGCTATAAGGCGTGCTCATAAGCTTCCAACCCCATCAAAAAACGAACGCGCGCCACAATCCAGAGCGCCCCATACACAAATCCACTCGGGTGTCCCAGCACGACTTCAGTAAACTACAAAGCCGCACCAACCGCAGAACATGCAAACACACACGGAGCAGACAGCGACCACACAGCGAAAAACACCCAGAGCCAAACTCATCACTCCAAACGAAACAAGGAACGGAACGAAGGAAAGAACCGAAAAAGCGAGTCCAATGTGCCACTTCTAGACACAACTGAACAACTGAGTCACTGCGAACACGCCGACAATCCAGCGGTCCCAGACAGCACCCTCCCTACACGCCACAACTGAACAAAGCCCAGAGTCACCGTCAACACGACAAACAAAGTCCCACTGACCCATCCAACTGTTGTGTTTCCTTTAAAGTCCGGTGCGGTTTATTTGTGAAAAAAGTAAAAAAATAGACCATTTAATGACAGCGCGCCTTATAATCCAGAGCGCCTAATAGTGCGGAAAATACGGTATACATATGTTATCCTACAGGCATCTAAAAAGTAAATAAATATTTTTGTCACTCATTTCAGAAAATCAAACCCATAAATTGTATAGACTAAAAACTGCACATCTCATTGAAAAACTCTGTCCTTGTTATGTTTTTGTGTGTGGTCCTGACCTGTGAGAAGCCTGGTCCGGCCACGCTGTAGGGCCTGTGTCTGTGCAGAGTCTGGGAGGACATCCGGAGCGTGTAGTCTGGAGCGGGCAGTGCCACCTCCTCTCTCTCCAGGAGGTTCCCAGTGCTGCTGCTTTTACCGTGGTGCAAACTGAAAACAACACAACGTTTAATCTATAAGACTTTTTCGCCGGGGGTCCGTCGCCTGCTTGTTTTTATGGATATGTCATTGCTCTGCCCGGAACGTTCCACAGTATGACAATAAACAGCTCTACCTTACATTTATTCAGTTATAGGTGGTTTTATTGCTCAAAAATACCTAGCAGAAAAAGAGGCATTTTGACAGGGAGTCTGGTTGTCTCTCCACAGATCTGTCCTGTAACTTGGTTTGGTTTGGTCACCGTGAAGATGGAAAAGTTTAATACCACACTGTGAAATATTCCAGCAGAAGCAATAACATCTCCATGAATTGTAAGTAAGTCAAGTTAATATGAATTTAATACTCACTTGTGAACTCTGAGATGCCTCATGGAATCGGCCTCTGCCTCAGTAATGACTCGAGTGTAGGAGAACGGGAACCAGCCACGCCTGAAGAGGATACAATAAGTTTTACTCAACATTCAGTGATCGTGTTGAGATATTGTAAATGTAATTCGGCAAGTCATAATTGTTTTCAACTCTTTGCACTGTATGGGTCCAGTCTATTTGAGGGTGTTACTGCAGCCCTGTACTCCACCCAGAGCCCTGAGATCAGATGACCAGCTCCTGTTGGTCGTGCCCAAAACCAGACTCAAGACGAGAGGTGACAGAGGCTTTTTCTGTGGCAGCAACCAGACTGCGAAACAACCTTTCTCTTCCCGTCAGATCCTCTCAGTCTGTAACGCAGTTTAAGACTAGACTGAAAACTCACCTCTTCTTCCTGGCATTTAGTACGGGCTAGTCATGTTATCTTTTGTATCTCTTTTTATTGTAGTTTTCACATATTATCTGTATATGTGTGCAACTGTTTCTTCTGTTTTGTTGACTTGTGTGAGGCACTTTGGACAGCTGAAGTTGTTTTAAATGTGCTAAAAAATAAACTTGAACTGAATTGAAGTCTTCATTGTATTAACCAATGGATAGTAGTTGTTTTTAACATTGTTATGATTTTTTACCAATGACCATGACACTAGTGAAGCTGTACGAGAGCCTAAATATGCAAGGTTTATGTGTTATATGTAAATGAAACAAAACACAATTCCAACTATGTTTGCGATGAGGAAACAACATTGTAAAATAGATCAAAAAACAGTGTAATAGGCTCTATTCACGCTTACGTCACAAACCAGGAAGACGTTTGGAAAGATGCGATTACAACTGCCGGTGGGCTCTGTTCTAGGAAAAATGAGAAAAAGGCCTAGTTTTCTTCATCTTTCTTCATAATTTCCCCACTGACACATAACTCCAAGCACACTGGGTACATGAAATTAGAAGACATGAGGGCACCAAATTCAAGATGATTCCAAACAGCACAGTCTTCATTTTACCGCTGATTACATTTATTTCAATGGGTTTTTTCACAGTCAGTTGGTGAGCCCAGTGTTGGGAGTTGGAAGTTGTCATCGCATGTTTCCAAATGTCTTCCTGGTTTGTGACGTAAGCGCGAATAGAGCCTATACAGGCCTTTTAAGGAAAGGCTCAATATATTTCAACACAACAATCATAATTAAAACACAGCGGTCGGGTTTCAGATGACATCACAGCATTGAAAAGGTCAACAATAAGTCAATATTACTCAATACAGACGGGGTGCAGCTATAATTGATCATGATATTGAGTACCTAGTTTTCATAATGGTATTGATTAGTATCTGGATATAGATCTTTTGACAACTCCTCAGTCTTGTTTTGTGTTGTAACTGACTCACATTCTCGTCTTCTCGCTCTCCCCGTAGTGCCACCCGTCCCTGGCCTCGGGCACTAAGAGGGTGATGACGTCGCCCTCGGAGAAGCTCAGGAGGGTGCTGTTGTCTCCGGCCGCGTGGGAGAAGACCGCCTGAACCCGGGTACGTCCGTTCCTCTCCAGACCCGCCGCCATCGAGCTGGAGCGAGGCAGCGTGCGCGTCTCCACTGTGTAACAAAAGGGAAAAAAACAAGCAGGTGACGGATCCTCCACCAGAGAAGTTACACAATGCATATTATATTGTGTTTTTATATACGCGTGTGAATTCAGTTTTAATGAACTAACTTACTGTGCTTAACTGAACTTACTCTGCGCGGTCTTGCTCTTCTGAGGAGCAGCCTTGCGTACGGGCAGAGTGTTGGAGTAAACCTCGTGTCTGTGGGTTTGGGGCGACGCTTTGCCCTGAGACACTTTAGACTCCATCCACTGCTGATAATCGTCTGCAGCGTGAGCCCCGTTCATCACCGGCATCTGCGACAGAAACAAGATGTACAATTAAAACATATAATAACAAAGTGACTCTACGTGGTGAAGTTAAAACGCCCATATTAGGCTTTTCTCTGATCGATGTTATAATGTTGTTTTCTCATCAAAAACATACCCGGAATTGTGTTTTGTTTCGTTCACACGTGTTTAACACATAAATCCTGCATATTTAGGCTGAGTTCCATCTTGTGATGTCATGTGGTAATACAGAAAGTGCTCCATAGTCTGTTCTCAGTAACAACTTCATACTCCTTCGCTAGAATCATTTGGATCATTTCAGCCCTGGAATTGTTAATCTCTTTTGAAATAAAGATAAAATGTAGTTCTTAACCTGAAAACTACTGCGATATGACCATAGCCCGTATATATGAGCGGACTTAACTAATGCTGTAGCCGCCGCGTGCCAACTAGGAAGTTTGCCAGGAGGCTCTTCCGGTTCCTTCTGAATCTGGCTCCAATTAACTTACATAAGGATCTTGTCACCTCGCTCGATGTAACTGCTGCAGTGAGCCTCGTCATTTTGGTTTTAAAATGTTCATATTATCACGCTCTACATGAACCAGATTTTTTTTTTTTGCTATTTTTTCTGTCAAAAAAAATCCCATTCATAACACAGAGCCTGGCTCCAGATTCGCTCCTATAACCCTTAGTATCACGAGCCTCATTTGAGCGACGCTGAACACTATGGGTGATGTCACACTCGCTTAGTCCACTTCTTTTATACAGTCTGTGTTCATGACATCACAAGGTGGAACAGACCATTTTAAACTTTGGAGTTGTAGACAGACTAACAATAAAGGGTTATTAAAATAAGTGTGAATGAAACAAAACACAATTTCATGTATGTTTTTGAGGAGGTAACAGCATTATAATGTGGCTTAAAGCTCATAAGAACCATTTTGTGTAACATAAAAACTGTATATTTTAAAGTTCCTAAGTCAATATTTTGTTTGTGTAACTTTCTGTTGGTAGAACTTCAACCCTGGTCCATTCTTATACCATATTTTAATGCCATAATGTGGAATAATAGCCAAAGGAATAAGGTTTCCTTGGAAACAAACAGGAAAGGGTCCTTCTTCCTGATCAAAAATGAGTCAGGTTTGTGGAGATGCAAGCCCTCTCAGTGTAAAGACACATGGTTTTCAATGCAATAAAAACAAACAAAACTTAATTTTAGTCTATGTTTTGGCTAAAAAGTTACATACTGAAGTGTAATGGTGATTTTTCTGCAATATAGTTTTGCTTTTCAAATCAGAGTACAGCTATTTCTATGGATAGTAACTTTTAAGATGGGTTCACACTTGGTTTGGCCCAGTTAGGTCCTGATCTCGACTTGGTTTGGTCCTGTTCTAGTCCTGGTTTACTTGTGGATTTAGTCCCTGTTTCGTCTTTATTTTGCTGTGTTGTGTATGTCACAGATATGGCAGAGCAGTGAGTTTTGAAGTTAATAATAATTATACATTAGCTGCCAATTAATGGGCTGAAAATCTGCGCATTCACAGCTGTTACATAAGACTCTGCTTCGCCGCGGTAACCAGGTCGAAACAGGAAGTAGGTCAGGAGAAAATGATTAATTGAACGTGTATGTTTGGATAAAACAGGAACAAACAAAACCTCTGGGACAGCGAGAGGAGAAGACGAAAAATGTGTGACAAAATGAAAAAAATCTGAAATCTAATACATCAAATGAGAACCTAGCCTGTCTGTGGTTTTCAACTTCAGTTACAGGCGCCATTTTGAGGACTGTTAATGATGGGATAGAATATTTCAGACAGGCTTTGACATCCAAGTATACAATATCTATTTGGCAGAGTAAAATGCTTGGAGTAATTGAAGTACTAGGACTATAGAGTATTATATTTTTACCTGAGTGATGTAGATGCTGACACACCAACATCTGATTCATAAATAAATTGAACTAAATTATATTAGACCTTTTTCTACTACTTCTACTATTATTACAATTACTACTACCACTACTACTATAACTATTACTGCTAATACTCCTACTCCTACTACAACTATGAGAACTACTACTACTAGTACTGCTATTGCCACTACCACTATAACTACTACTGCTACTACTACAACTGCCACTACTACTGCCACTACTACTACTACTACCGCTACTACTACTGCTATTACTACTACCACCACTACTACCACTACTACTACTACTACTACTACTACTACCACTACTACCACTACTATTACCACTACTACTGTCACTACTATTACTACTACTGCCACTACTGCCACTACTACTACTACTACTACTACTACTGCTACTGCTACTACTACTACTACTACTACTACTACTACTACTACTACTACACTACTACTACTACTACTACTACTACTACTACTACTACTACTACTACTACTACTACTACTACTACTACTACTACTACTACTACTACTACTACTACTACTACTACTACTACTACTACTACTACTACCACTACCACTACCACTACTACTACCACTACCACTACTACTACTACTATTGTTACTACTATTACTATTGCTACTACTACTACTACTACTACACTACTACTACTACTGCTACTCAGATTAAAGTCTAATAAAGCCTCAAACAGAGCAGTGCCTACAGTTAGCATCAGACCTAGAGGGAATATTGACGACACCAGCTGTAAAGTGTGAACAGCTCTAACCTGTTGGCTCATGGCTCCTCCGGCTCTGAGGGCAGCCAGCTCCGGGGGCAGGGGCAGAGCTTTGGCCCCAGGGAGAGGCTCTGAGATGGGCAAGGCTCCGCTCATCTGCTGGGCCAGGAACATGGCACGGTCCGGCAGCTTGTTTGGCTCCGCACACGCCTGCTGCCACATGGGGAGCTTCTGCGACAACAGCTCCTTACCCTGGACCGCAGAGAAACAGAGGGGACTATTTCAATCAGGGTTATGTGAGAACAGAGAGCAAGAGGTTATTTTGTTTTTGATTTATTTTATTTAAATCCGAATTTTATTTCTACAACATATTTTATAAACACTGCAGTTTCCAAAGTAATTTAAAGGTGCATTTGTATCTTTTCTGGTGGAGAGTTCGTCATATGCTTTTCTCCGTGAAGCTTGTATTGCTTTGTCCGGAATGTTTCGCGGTATGGCATTAAACCTTTCTATCTTCACGGAGACCAAACCAGACCAAGTTACAGGTCAGATCTGTGGAGAAGCAACCCCGCTCACAGTCAGAATGCCTGTTTTTATAGGTATTTATGAGCTACAAAACCAGATGTAATTGAATACATGTAAGGTAGAGCTGTTTAATGCCATACTGTGGAAAATTCCATGCAAAGCAATAACAGCTCCATGGATACAAGCGGGTGACAGATCCTCCCCCAAAAAAGTTAAATTTATTAATTTAATGTTATATTTGGAAACTGTTTATAAAATGTGCTATAGAAATAAAGTTGAAGACTACTACTACTACTACTACTACTACTACTACTACTACTACTACTACTACTACTACTACCACCAATATTACTACTGCCACTGCTACTAGTGCTACTACTTTTACTATGCCACTACTACTACCACTACTACTACTGCCACTATTACTATCAGTACTACTACTGCCACTACTACTACCACTACAGCCACTATTACTATCACCACCACTACTACTGCCACTACTACTACTACTAGAACAACTACTACTACTGCTACTACCACTACTACTGCTTCTGCAACTACTGCTGCTACTGCTGCTACTACTACTACTACCACTACTACTGCCACTACTACTACTACAACTATTACTACTACCACCACTACAACTACTACAACTACTACAACTATTACTACTAACACTGCGACTACCACCACTACCACTACCACTACTACTACAACTACTACTACAACCACTACTACTATTACTGCTACCACTACTACAACTACTACAACTATTACTACTACCACTAGCACTACTACTACAACTACTCCTACAACCACTACTACGACAACTACAACTACTACTACTACTACTACCGCCCCCGGTAAAAGAGCAGTTATTTAAAAACAGTGAGTTGTTGTGCAGTTGCTCGGCCTCGGAGTTCAGGGGTAAATCAAGGTCAGCTCAGTTTGTGCAAAAAGAGTGATTATTTTAAAATGAAAGTCAATGAGGAAAATGATGAAGATGAAAGATCGTCTTCGGTCAATTAAAACTTGTTGACAGCAGCAATTTTAAATGGCATTTTCAAATATCAGGTGATGCAGTCGCGATCCTCAGGTCAAAGTACAGTTTCGAGGAATAAACAACTAAGCAAAACTGTTTTCTGTGGAACATTTGTAGTGGAGGGTCAGCCACTTAACTGTCTCCATGGAAATGTTACTGTTTTGTCTAGAATGTTCCACAGTATAGATTAAACCTGTCTATCATGAGGGAGACAAGCAGGTTACAGCACTACGCTACATTATAGGTCAGATCTGTGGAGAGTTGCCCTTATTCACAGAAGGAATTATTTTATTTTTAATGTCACACCATGGAACATTCCAGGTGGAGCAATAACGTCTCCATGGAGACAAGCAGGTATCAGACCCCCCATCAGAAAAAGTTGTGCAGTTTTAAATCTGTACTATGGTTGTATGTTGAAATTTTATAATACAGTAAAACATATGAATAAAACTCCACCTTGTCCTTCTCCTACTACTACTTCTACTACTACTACTACTGCTACTGCTGCTACTGCTACTACTGCTACTGCTACTACTGCTGCTACTGCTACTACTGCTACTTGCTGCTACTACTGCTACTACTGCTACTGCTGCTACTGCTGCTACTGCTACTGCTGCTACTGCTGCTACTGCTACTGCTACTGCTACTGCTACTACTGCTACTGCTACTACTGCTGCTACTGCTACTGCTACTGCTGCTACTACTACTACTACTACTACTACTACTGCTGCCGCTACGACTACGACTACTACTACTACCAGTATTACTACTGCCACCACTACTACTACTACTACTACTGCTACTACTACTGCCACTATTACTACCAGTACTACTGCCACTACTACTGCTACTCCTACTACTGTCACTGCCACTATAAGTACTATTATAACTACTACTACTATTACTCCTACTACTCCTACTCCTCCTACTACTCCTCCTACTCCTCCTACTCCTCCTACTACTTCTACTACTTCTACTCCTACTCCTACTCCTCCTCCTACTGCTGCTATAACTACAATTATAACTACTACTTGTATTCCTACTACTACTACTGCTACTACTATTCCTACTACTACTACTGCTACTACTATTCCTACTACTACTACTGCTACTGCTACTACAACTACAACTACAACAACTACTACAACTACTAGTACTAGTACTAGTACTACTACTGCTCAAACTGCATAGAGGTAAGTCTTAGTCGTAATGGGAGCCAAGTGATATTTCTTCTCTTTCATATCCGCTCTAGAATTTACTAAAAACCATCAATCTGCCATGAATGAACTTTTCTTGATCAGCAGCAGCTGTTAAAAGCAGGACAGGAAGTGATGTCGTGGCTGCATTGTATAACTTCCTGCTGTTGGCGTGTTTTAGTGGCGGTTGGTGTCTGTCAGTGGTGCTTCACTCACTCCCACTCGCTCCATCTGAACTCAGTGTTCCTGCAGAAGTAGGTCACCTCTCCCCCTCCCCACACACATCCACTGTCAGCCTCTCATCAATGGGAGTCCGGCCAGACAAAATCCAACCAAAAAAGTCCAAATAACTATAAATGACATACTAACATCGAATTCAGAACTGATTAAATGTACGCTGTGTCACTTTTTTTTTAGTAGAGGGTCTGTCACCTGCTTGTTTCTATGGATATGTCATTGCTCTGTATGACATTAAACAGCTTTACCTTACATTTATTCATTTACATGTGGGTTTATAGCTCAAAAATACCTCGAAAAACAAGCATTCTGACTGGGAGTGGGGTCGCCTCTCCACAGATTTGACATGTAACTTGTCCATGGCGATAGAAAGATTTAATACCATACTGTGAAACATTTCAGACAAAGTGATAATCTATCAAATGCTTTTCTCAATGGAGATATTATTGAGAGATTAAACCTATTTATGTGAAAGGGAGACAACTAGAGGCTACATTACAGGTCAGATCTGTGGAGAGGCAACCCTATTCAGTCAGCGTTTCAGGTTCATGCAGCTAAAACCTGGAACAGTCTTCCTGAACATGTGAGACAGACTTCTGTGACGCTGTTTAAATCCAGGCTCAAAACATTTCTGTTGAACTGTGCATATGACTGAAAGGTTTTCATTCCGCACTTTTCTCTCCAATTTATGTTTCTCTTTTTTAAATTTTAATCTTCATGATTATTTATGTTTTGATTTGTTTTTATTATGATTTTAATGTATTTCTTATTCTGTGAAGCACTTTGAATTACTTTGTGTACGAATTGTGCTATACAAATAAACTTGCCTTGCCTTGCCTATTCACAGAGAAAATAATTGTACTTTTGAGAAACAGAAACACCCGGGATGAATAAATCCTAGATCAGGGGTTACCACCACATTGTTTTTTTAATCACCCTTGCATTTATATAGATTTAAAAATGACAATATCTTAAAAACATGTTCATTATACATAAAGTTTAGATAAGCGATATGCAAATTAGCCATGCGGTTTTAAGTTTTGTTTCTGTAAAATGTAAACAAATGTGCCAAAGCTGCATTAAACACATTATAATGTCAAATGGGCTGATGTGGCTCTAGAGTGGTTACGGTTTATATGTTGTAGGTTGAGTAAGTTGAGTTTGTTTACGCAGAAGATTTTTATTAAGTATTTGCTGCAGTGTAGAACTTGTACAATAGTGTTTGGAAACGTAGATCTGTGCAGTGTCCGATGGTTAGAAACCTCCTCCACTTCCTCTGCTAAAGGAGCTCATGGTTGTTTGTATTTTTCCTGGTTTATTAAATATATAATTTTTGCACTTGCACATTTGTAAGATTATGTCAATAAACCGGGATAGTGCATTTATAAGCGGGCAGTGTTGGGGAGTAACAGATTACATGTACCGGAGTTACGTAATCAGAGTACAATTTATGAGTAACTGTATTCAGTTACAGTTACTGTTTCAGTGAGTGGTAATTGGATTACAGTTACTTGGTTGAAATAAATGGATTACACGGCGGTATTTTCCTGTTTTCACTTTTTTTTTTTTTTTTTTTCCTCGGTAATTCCACTCATTGTTGGAAACTAAACCAGGACTAAAACCAGGTCTAAACCAGGACTAAACCAGGACTAAAACCAGGTCTAAACCAGGTCTAAACCAGGACTAAACCAGGACTAAAACCAGGTCTAAACCAGGACTAAACTAGATCTAAACCAGGACTAAAACCAGGTCTAAACTAGATCTAAACCAGGTCTAAACCAGGACTAAACCAGGTCTCAACCAGGTCTAAACTAGATCTAAACCAGGTCTAAACCAGGACTAAAACAGGATTTAACAGGACTAAACCATGCTGCGCGGACGTGTCTCCTCCTCTTCTATCAATAATATTTTTAATACGGTTAAGTATCGTAGTCTTTGCTTCTCTACAGCAAATCAAGTAATCCAAAGTATTCAGATTACGTTACTCACTTTAAGTAATTTAATGGATTCCGTTACAAACTACATTTTGAATTATGTAATCTGTAATCTGTAGGGGAATACATTTTAAAAATAACCTTCCCAACACTGCAAGCGGGACACTGATGTGCATGTAAACACACTCAGAGAAGCAATGATTAAAATTCTTAACACTGTACTTGAAAATGTAACCGTTACTGAGATGAATAAAGTTAAAAGTGCTGAATACTGATCTCTTTTTCCCACCTTGCTGTCATTGTTAATAATTATTGTGAGAAATCATTAACGTGATCAGTGTCTTCACATAGATGATCACCATTAATCATTATTAACAATGGCAATAAAGGCAAACTGAGCAAATGTGTTATTTCAGAAGAGCGTATCAAACTGGGAGCCCTTCGTATGACTCGGTGCCCATGAAGTAGCTCTCAGTTTCAAAAAGGTTGGTGGCCCCTGTCCTAGATAGATGTGTTTAATGTCATACCAAGAACTAGTATGCAGATAGATCATTTAAATGCTGAAGAAAAGCGATATCATCTCTATGGAGTGAAAGATCCCCCAGAAAGGTTCCATAAAGCAACTTCAGATCTGTGGAGAGGCAACCCCGCTCCCAGTCAGAATACCTGTTTTTCTAGGTATTATTAAGCTATAAACCCATCTGTAATTGAATAAATGTAAAGGAGATCTGTTTAATGTCATACCACCAGAAAAGTTACACAATGCAACTTTAATTCATGTAGACCACAGTTGGGTCTTACCTTGCCGTGGAAGGTGGTGGTGTTTTTGGCGAGAGCACACTGACGGTCAACCAGGAAGCAGTACCTCCTCCTCTCCTCGGACAGCGCGTTCTTGTATCCCTCGGCGATGTAGTTATCCAGCTCGCTCTGCTTGTTACTGATGGCTTCAACGTACTGTGGAAGAAAAAAAAAGAAAATTTAATGTAAAAGAAATGAGAAAAACATACAATATTCACTAACTAATACTTAGTGCCATGTTTTAAAGGGCCCATATTACGCTATTTTATGATCTGTTATGATGTTGTTTCCTCATCCAAATCGTATCTGGAATTGGGTTTTGTTTCATTTTTGTTTCATTGAGTTCTTCTCTCAAACAGAAAACACTCTGTTCCACATTGTGATGTCATGTGGTAATATACAGGAGGTGCTCCAATGTGTTTTTAAACTCCATACACCTTCACTAGAGCCAACTGGATAATTTCAGCCCTGGAATTGCCAATCTCTACTGAATAAAAGGGAGGCACTTCATGACATCACAAGGTGGGACAGAGAATTATGGAGATGTAGACAGACTAATAATAAAGAGTTACTCAAACATGTGTGTATGAAACAAAACACAACTTTGGGTATGATTTCAACGAGGTAACAGCATTGTAACATGGCTCAAAGTTGACAAGAACATTTTTGTTGGCACAATAATATCTGTTAAATTAAAGTAAAAGATGCCTTAATTTTCTAGTCAAACTGCAAAAGTAA
This sequence comes from Boleophthalmus pectinirostris, assembly GCF_026225935.1. Classification (NCBI taxonomy): domain Eukaryota; kingdom Metazoa; phylum Chordata; class Actinopteri; order Gobiiformes; family Gobiidae; genus Boleophthalmus; species Boleophthalmus pectinirostris. Next base: position 23,151,941 of record NW_026571047.1, read on the forward strand.
AGATTTTACAGAAACTAAACCAAGACAAACACAAGTCCAGAGATCTCCAACCTGTAGCTCAGGAGCTACCAGGAGCTCGCCACCCCCTTCAAATTAACTCACCAGAGGATTTCGAAATTATATCATTGTGCTGATGAATAACATATTTTTGTGCACATATAGCAGATGGGACTTCCCCCCCCCCCTCGTGGACCATCACAATATATCGAGAAAGTTTCTTTGCTTAAATGAATAGTTATGGACAGAGGGAACTACATCGAACTACATAGACCATGATCCTTTGCTCCAGTTCAGTGTAGACTACATAAAGAAATAACAGTTCTAAGCACTTTTAAGTCTTAGTTCTTTGGATTAAGTCTTGTTAAGGCATTTTAAGAGAAAAAGTAGCAAATTAACAGTTTTAGCTGTTTAGTCTCCACAAAATATTGAAATAAATACCGTACCATGAGATGTATATCATGACAATATCATACTGAGAGATTTGGATATTGTTACATCCCTAATCGTGAGCCTCCCCACCATGTCATGAGTTTTCCCATGATATCGCAATAAATATCATACCATGAGGTTCATACCATGACAATATCGTTTCATGAGACTTGGATATCGTTACACTCCTAATAATAACACTAATAAAATAAAATAGATTTATTTTTTAATTAATAATAATAAGAATAAAAATAAAGTAATAAGTACATTTAGTAAATAAATATATAGAGAGAAAAGAGAAAAGAAAAGAAAATAATACTTTTACTTTCTTTTTTTTTTTATAACAAAAATGTGGTTAATTACATGCCTATTACTATTGTATATGTATAATTCTGAAGCCCAACTTTTCGCACTAATAATTGCACAGTGGTTTATGTTTCATAGGCATCTAACTGTACCCAAAGTCTTGCCTTCTTTCTTATAATCATCTCAGTTTTTGCAGCTGCTAAAATGAGTAGCTCTCCGGCATTTTAGTTTTGTAAAGGTAGCTGACCGGAGGAAAAAGGTTGGAGACCCCTGCCCAAGTCTAACATAAGATCTAAATCATGAATACTGCCTTTCTGTCAAATATTCTTTCAAAACAGTGAATTTCTATACAACAGGGAACCTTGTGCAGTTGAGATATATTTATTTTATCACTCAAAAACCAAAAGGCCTCAAAGACCGCGCAGTGTGAGTCAGGCAGCCACTTGAGCAGCCCACCACTCTGTTGCCATGATAAGAAAAATGGGAGAAAATTGAATCAGGGGCAAAGAATAGCTTAAGGAGCCTATATTACACTATTTTCTGATCTCATGTTGTTTCTTCATCACAAACATACCTGGTGTTTTGTTTCATTGACACATTTAACACACAAACCCTGCATATTTAGCTTGGGTTATTTGCTTAAACGGTTTATAGTTGTTGTTTTTTTCTTCTCTCATGCAGGTGTAAAGGTTGCTGTGAAAAGGAGGCGTTTGAATTCAAAAGAAAGGGCATCTGGTCAATCAACTTTATCTTAACTCTCATACTTTTTTAACAGCTAAACTATACCGATTTGCCTAAAGGGACTGCTGCACTGTGAAATATCTTTGTCACTTTTCAGATGGAGGTGTAAAAGTAGTTGTAAAAAGTGTCTCCGTTGTGGCTCAGCGAATGATTTGTTGATACTTCCTTGTCATTTCCGTCAGCTCCTGTCTCAATGTGGCACCAAAAGTGTTATGTAAGAAGACAGTCTGCTCGTTAAAACCTCTTACGTAGCCACCTTATTTCCTGCTCACTGTTGTTCATTCAAAAATATACAACTATGAGGACTGTAACATTACCCATAATGATAAAAACTATATTAAAGGTCTCATATTACGCTAAATTGACTCTTGTGAGCTTTAAAGGTGCACCTTGTAACTTTTCTGTTGCAGGGTCCATCACCTGCTTCTCTCCATGGAAAAAGGAATGTTGAACAGTATGGCATTACCCTTATTTATCTCAACAGAGACACCACAGGGTCAAGTTACATGTCAGAACTGTGGAGAGGTGAGCCCAGTGAATGAAGAACGCTAATTTTTAGGTCAATGCATACCCATGTTATTGAGTAAATGCAAATTGGATATGTTTAATGCCATGCCAGGATATTTCAGACTAGGGCTGGGTGTCATTAAGGAGTTGCCGATACGATACATATCTTGATACCTAGGCCACGAAACGATACGCTTTTCGATACAGTTCAATACAATTCGATACAATATATTTCACATCGATTTGATACGATTCTGTGTAAAAACGGCTAAATGATGGCTCTAAATATTAAAAGTCTATCCAGGCTGGCGCCACCTAGTGCCTCCGCTCAATTTCATTTCTCTCCAGCGACTAGATCAGGAATCGAAATACACTAGACGGTTCGCAAAAACCCCAGAAATGCAAGTTCGGGCACCAGCCAATCAGCAAAGAGCCATACATTCTGTGTTGGCAACGATTCCTAAGATCAAGGATTTAAAGCCGGAACAAAGAGAAGGTTTGGTAAATTTTATCAAGGGGAAAGATGTTATTGTCCTTCTTCCTACAGGATATGGGAAAAGCTTAATATACCTGTTAGCCCCGTTAGAGGCACATTGCATACGTCACAACCAAATAGCAGCGACTGGTTAAATAAGTACCCACCTACCATCGAGCGAACGAATTTTAATGCTGCGAGGTCAGACAGTTTCTATGAAGTGAAACCAGCTGATGAATCAGCCTACTAAAAGTCCACTACATCCACTAAGTTTGTGCAAAGTGAATGTGAAAGACACCCATTTTACTCAAAACAGTGACAATATCAACACAACTGCAGCTCTTACACAAATCAATTTAGTAAAAATATCCATAAAAATCTGACAGCGATATATCAATACAGCAGCCCACGATATCGATACTGTATCTGCACATTAAATGACACGATATATCGATATTTTGATATATTTGCACACCCCATTCCAGACAAAACTATAACATCTCCATGGAGACAAGCAGGTGGCAGACCCTCCACCAGAAAAGTTACACAGTGCACCTTTAGAATGCTCCCTTCCACCTTGTGATGTCATGAAGCAGTAGTTTTCAAGTTAACAGCTCCTTTTACCTTTTGTTCAGTAAAGATTGGCAATTCCAGGTCTGAAATCATCCAAATGATTCTATCGAAGGTATATGGAGTTTAAAAACACAGTGGAGCACTTCATTTATCACCACAAGACATCACAAGGTGGAACACGGGCTATTTTCAATTTGAGCAAAGAACTCAGCCTAAACATGCAGACAAAAGATATTTAGTTTTGCGTATCAGATTCCTGCATTTACTATATTTAATACCACTCAGGCTGAAGTACAATTACTGTCGGTCTTTCCTTCTTACCACACCTGTACATCAAAATACAGCTCCCTTTCTCGCACTTGTGACAGATTTAATTTCGCTTCGTCGTGTATAGCTTTATTGCATAAGGGGGCACACCGCTGGTCTCTTCTCTGCTGCTTGAATGGAGAGCTTTAAAATGGCCTCTGCTTCTTTTGAAAATGCCATGAATATGATGGGGCCATAATAAGCCAATCAGGACACACTTTGGAGCTGAGAAGGAAAGCTGCTGACCCCTATAGCACATTTAAAGGGAAAGAAGACGGGAGGAGAGGAGAGCAAGGCTTGGTCCACTAAGAATAGATTGGATAGACTTAATACAGTTTACTGCAGAGGAGGTAAATATAAAGGAGTGTGTTTAAGGCCCATCTTATTTTCTGTCTATTATAATGTTGTTTCCACAACAAAAACAGACCTGGAGTTGTGTTTTGTTTCATTCACATGTTTAACACACAAATCCTGCACATTGAGGCTGAGTTCTTCTCTCAAACAGAAAACTCCATACACCTTCACTAGAATAATTTGGATAATTTCAGCTTTGGAAATGCCGATCTCTATTGAAGTAAAAGGTAAAAGGTTGCTCTCAGTTTGAAAACTACTGCTTCATGACATCACAAGGTGGAAAGGAGCATGCTGGAGCTTTGGAGATGTAGACAGACTAATGAAAATGGGTTACTCAAACATACACTGTAAACTCAAATAAGTTGCAAGAACTCAAAAAAATGTAGACAGTCGATTGCCTCAGTTATTTAAGTTGATGAACTTAAAAGTCACAATCTTCCAGAACGTAAAAGGTTAGATAGCTTGCTACTAGTACCTTTAATCAAAAAAGTATTGGTTGAAATTACTCAAAAAGAAGCATGCGCAGTCTTGATCTTGATCAATGTTTCTTCAGCTCGATAAATAATGTCTGTGAAGTGATGACGTATTTTTGACATTAAAGTCCCGTCTGTGAATTCGTATTCCTACTGATGAAAGCGCAAATTTTCATGTTGTGATTGTAATTATTCACATCGTAACTTTTCAATTCGTATTCTGATAGATAAAATACAATATATTGTATGTACGACTGGACTCATTCGAGAGTTTACAAATATTTATTTTATGTGCAACTACAGCCAAATATGCACACGAATATTTCTGAAAGCTTTCTTACTCCATAAACATGTTACAGCAACTTGACATAATTAAGTTAGTAGGACTTTTTCTAAAACTTTGAGTATACACAACTTAATCTATATAATTACATTGAACGTTTGGGTTTACAGTGTATGTGAATGAAAGAGTAACTGTCCATGTTCTTAGGTTCTTTTTTCAGACCAAGAGTTTGTTTTCATACCTGACAGTTTTGACTACTCCCTCTGGTGTTCCTCATAGTGGTCACATGATGTTGCTGATATGTCCAGTCAGCTGATTTATACAAGTTTTGGCGGGACTATACGCCGGGACGAGGGGGCATTTTTACTCTCACACACCTGGGATACTGTCCTGAGGACGTCGGACTGCAAATGGCGCCTTCGTCCTGCCTCCACTGGTAGGACGACAGCGCTAAAAACCTGTTTAAATCAGCTGAGCGGACACGTCACAGCAACGTCACGTGACTCTGAGGAAGACCGCAGGCAGCAGATGAAAATGTCAGATATGAAAACAAACTCTTGCTCTGAAAAAAGAACCCAATAACAAATTATCGGAAGATCAAATGAACTTCATTAGACAATAACTGTCAGGTCGAAAATCTATGTCCAAATGATTCTAGTGAAGGTGTATGGAGTTTAAAAACACAGCGGAACACTTCCTGTATTACGACATCACAAGGTGGAACAGAGTGATTTCTCTGCCTAAATATGCAGGATTTGTGTGTTAAACATGTGTGAAAGAAACAAAACACAACTCCAGGTTTGTGATGAGGAAACAACATTATAACATAGATCAAAAAATAGTGTAATGTTTAATGTTTTGGGCAACTGCTATGATGGCCAATTTCAGTATTAGGTTTTTTTTCCATTTACATTTACAAAATGCAAAATACACAGTCCACCCCTCTGATAATGGTTCAGTCCCATCCCATGTGTTTCAGTGGTTGGGTCCTGACTATAAAAAGACCAAAATAAACAGCAGATTTGCTCCGTTGACAACAGTTGACTGGCCATGTTTTCATCCAACTGACAGTAAATCTTCATTATTAAACCAAGTGTCTGCTGAGTTCTCATTGGTGCTGATCCAACATTTGGCAGGCTGCAGACCTCCAGAGCAGATTGTGCATATAACGTCTCGAGACACAACCATTTCACGCTGCGTCTTTTTCAAAATACAATATGGCGTCTACACATGTCCGTGGGGGTTATGGGTTCATATGAGTCACCCTCTGTTTGTCACTTACGATGCTAATAATAAACTGTACAGTAATATTCATAAATGTGCATTGTGTAACTTTTTGGTTGGGCATCCGTCACCTGGAATGTTCTCCATTATGACATTAAACAGCTCTACTTTATGTTTATTCAATTACAGGTGGTTTTAGAGCTCAAAGAAAGAAAAACAGGCGTTCTGACTGAGCGGGGTCGCCTCTCCAAAGATCTGACTTGTAACTTGTTCTGGTTTGGTCTCCATGAATATAGAAAGGTTTAATGCCCTACTGTGAAACATTCCAGACCAAGCAATATCATCTTTGCCAACTGAATTGCCCTTTGGGATTAATAAAGTTGTTGATTGATTGATTGATTGATTGAGGTAAGAATTATGGAATTCCCTAGCAGTATGTCATTCATTCATTCATTCATTCTAGCCTGATTCATCAGCTGGTTTCACTTTGTGGAAACCGTCTGACCTCGCTGCTTTAGGATTCGTTCACTCGACGGTAGACAGTTACTTTTTTATTTAACTAATCGCTGCTATTTGGTTGAGACATATGTAATGTGCTAAATCTCGTAAAAAGAAGGGCATTTGATCTTGATTTAATTAATCAAACATTCTCTTTGTTCTGGCTTTAAATCCTCGATCTGTGGAATGATTACCAACACAGAATGTCCGTCTTTGTCTACATCCATCTTGACCTCTTTGTTTACTGTTCTGCTGTACCACAAAATGGACCTAGACAGGTTCTCGAGTTTGATGTCATGGCTTCACAGCTCTTCACTGATTGGCCGGTGTGTGGTCTACAACTTCCGGGTTTAGTGTATTCTGATTCCTGACCTACTGGAGAGAAATGAAATTGAGCAGAGGCACTAGGTGGCCCCAGCCTGGCTAATAATTTACAACCAGGAAGTAAAATTTTAAACCAAAAAAAAGAGCCAAACTGGGAGTGAAATTGTAAAACTTTGATCTTAAATATAATGATCTTAAGTGTGCTTTAGTCAAACGAGTTCTCTAACCCATTGTTTCCCAAAGACTGGATCGTGACCGTCTGGTGGGTCGCAAGAGATTTTTTTTTAGGTTGCCTTTTCATGATCTGCATGTCTATGATATACAGTTCTGACACATGAGAGAGCGAGTGACTATTTTGTTCCAGTATTGCTGGTTCATTTAAATGTTGAAAAGAAAAAGAAATGGGCTACATTTAATGTCCAAATAGGCAACTTATGGATCCTTTTATTGCTGCTTCAGTGACTGTTTTTCATCATTTAAAACTTGAGTACTATTTGTTCAGAGAGACATGATCACTCAATCAACAATAAAATATCCTCATTAATGTTCAATAATGGTCAAATCTACTTTTATTTTGTGATTTACGAATAATGTCTACTGACTTTTAAAATATGGGTCCCCAGAATAAAAGTCTGGGAAACACTGATCTAACCTGTCACATTAGGCACTTTAAAAAGGGCTCTAATTTGAACAAAAATGTCTGTAAAGGTGCACTGAGTAACTTTTCTAAAAAAAAAAATTTCTTCTATACTGTTCTCTTCTGTGCTACTTCTTTGCCTGGAATGTTGCACAGTATGACATTAAACTTATGTATCTCCACAGAGACGGCTATGTGACACAACCATGTTCAGTTAAAGGTCAACTTTAACTGAACAGATATAAGACGGAGAAGTTAAAGCGCCCATATTTCTGTCTGCAATTTTCTGATCTATATTGTTCAAACTGTTCAAAACTACCACTTCATGACATCACGAGGTGGAACAGAGCATTATGAGCTCTCAACTCATTTTGAGTTTTCAAACCTGAATGAATGAATGAAACAAAAACAACTTCCGATATGTTTTTGATGGAAGTAACAACATTATAACATGGCTTAAAGAGTAACTTTTGCATAATATAGACCCTTTTATGCACGGACACAGGCAGGTAGCAGACCTCCCACCAGAAATGTTACATAGTGCACCTTTAAAAACAAATGCATTAATCTTTAACTAACTAAAATGTGACAGGATGTAGGAATTAGTGCTGTCATGCGATTAAAAAAATTGAGAGATTAATTAATTATGATCTGTAATTAATTAATCTAATTAATCTCATTTTAATCTCACCTAAAAATTGCTGAGAAAAGCCTTCAATTTGAGGTATTTTCATTTAAATTCATTATTACATTATTGTGGCAGATCAAAAGACTGATATAGATTTAAAAAAGTGACTTTATAAAGTCATTTATTGTTTAACAAATCTCTCCAAATTGGCTGTTGAGCCCAAGTCTCCATGAATAAGAAACTGTTTGTTGTAAAGTAGCAAAGACGAGGAAATCTGAACATAATAACTTTTGTCTACTTAAAGACAATAAAAAGTCCAGTCTTTCCTTAACCATATTAAAAATATTATTGATAGAGAAATGCTTTATATATGAGATCACTGGTTTTAGTCCTGGTTTAGACCTGGTTTAGACCTACTTTAGTCCTAGTTTAGTCCTGGAATGGATTAATCCTGGTTTTAGTCCTGGTGTTAGTCCTGGTGTTAGTCCTGGTGTTAGTCCTGGTGTTAGTCCTGGTGTTAGTCCTGGTGTTCGTCCTGGTGTTAGTCCTGGTTTTAGTCCTGGTTTAGTCCTGGTTTTAGTTCTGGTTTTAGTTCTGGTTTTAGTCCTGGTTTAGTCCTGGTTTAGTCCTGGTTTTAGTGTTAGTTCTGGTTTAGAGGCGCACAGGAGGAAGCGCGGTTTACGCAGCGTACGCGAGAAAACACGATCCACACGCGGCTCACGGGAGGACAGCGATGTCCGCGCAGTAACTACGGAAGGAAACGTGGTCCGCGCGTTCTCAGGTTAATGACGATGATGAAGGTGTGTGTTTGTTTGTGTGTGTTTGTGTGTGTGTGTGTGTTTGTGTGTTTTTGTGTGCGTGTTTGCGTGTGCGTGTCCCCTCATGTGGCAGGTCACTATAGGACAGTAGTGCAGACATCATGAGCCTATGCAGGTTGTTTTCAGGCGATTTTATATTTGTTATTTTCTTTTATATTTCACGTCGGGAGAATAATTTCCAAGACACGAATGCGTTTTTACCTGTGCGCTGCTGACTCTGTTCTACTGGCTCTTCGACCTCGTCCATTGTGCGACTGACGCCGCCAACGTGAACATGACGTTTACTTACGCTGTTACTGCGCATGTTTTATGTGGGTTTCCGGCAATGAGTGAAATTACCGAAATAAAAAAATGTATAAATGTATTTTGTGTGTGTGTGTTGTTGTCCCAACAACACATAAAAACAGGTTTTATAATAAAGAAACTCACATACAGAAACACTAAAGTTACAGATTAAAAATGAGATTAACGCGATTAAAAAACATAACGTGCTAAATATGACTGTAATTAATTCATCGCAATTAACGTGATAATTTGACACCCCTAGTAGGAATACACTATGAGTTACAATTACTCTGGTTGAATTGATGTCATATCTGCTTATTTTACACCAAATTGTAGCTGGCTGTTGCTGACCCCGCCCACCTCTAACGCCTCCACATGAAAGCCCAGAGACGCAACCTACCTGGAAGAACTACTGACCCACACACTTCATCCAGTACTATATACAATACAGTCTACAGTTATTGCTTTGCACACCAACTTTTCACATTAAGTCCTCCCACTGGCTCGTCTCTCGGTGCGGTGAGTCAGACCCGGAGATCATAACACCATTTTACTGTCCTGGATTTGTTGAGAAGTTTTGGGAAGCGTGAAAATACCAACCAGACCATGGAGTTTCTCTGTAGTTCTGCTCTTTTTTTGGTGTATTTTTTTACCATAGCCATAGGAAGTTGTAGCTTTTTTTCCATACACATCTACTTTGTATCATTCAAACACAGAAGACGTCAGGGATACTCTTAGTTTGATCTTTATGTATGGTGCATAATCATACTGCAATTTTTACTGATGTCTTTTGATGGAGGAGATCTGCAATCATTTTGTATAGAAGGAATTCAAACATGCACAGGGTTATTTTGTTAATCCTTTTTTTTTTGTTTATTTGTATTACTGTAAATGTATCTATATATATATTAGGGATGTAAAGGTACACAAAGATTACGGTTCGGTACGTATCTCAGTTTTGAGGTCACTGTTCGGTTCATTTTCGGTTCAGTTTGGGAACAAAATGCTATTTGCTTATTGTTTATTTGTGTTTTTAAACCAATTATTTGTTTTAACATTATACAAACGAGAAAATAAAATAAATCCAAAGTGCTGCTTGGTAGTACTAAAAAGTTCAATAAAATTTTCTCAAATAAGCAACAAATGTATAAAATATTATAAAAAAAATACATTCCTTGTAAACAGTAAACAAAACTTTTCAAAAAGTAAAGCGCAGCACTAACAGTTCCAGCATGAAGTTTAACTCAATCTTCATATTTCTGACCAGAAAAACCAACTTGTCCACATTGTCAGCAGTAAGTGCAGATCTGCTGCAGTTACAATGGGGGGGCGGAGATTCTGTGCCGGCAAAAGGTGAGGGCCACGGTGCGACAACTGTAATTTTGTGAGGATTTACGTGGTTTGGAGGGACATAGTCAAGGCCGGGGGCAATTGTTGTCAACGCGGCCGCTCTAACTATAAAGCGCTGCAGGAAACACTGCCGCTCCAATCATGGACCAGTCGTGAATGTTAAAGAGCCGAGCCTTCCATGTAGCTGCCCATGTAGTGGCAGAATGTAAACACACACAAATTGTGCGAATTCACTCGTGCACAGCCCTGCACCGAACTGAACGAATACATGTTACACATACATGTTACACCCTAATATATAGAGAGATTTTTTTACTTGTACATATAGCACATTTATATAATTATGCTTTATTATTATCTCCTCTCAAATATCTAGGCATGATTTTATATATTTAGCATGAATTATTGTTTATTTTTCTTTATCTTTCTTTCTGTGTATTTTGTTCTCTTGTTTTGTGCTCATCATAAGGCAGTTTCAGATAAAATAGGTGGAAGCTGTTGGGTAAAAGTGGGAAAATTTAATCAAACCGTAACTTGTATAACTTCAAATGAGATCAGTACTTAAAATGAATTATTAAAAATTTTATCCAAAAAAAAACAAAACAGGAAAGACATCTCCTATCTGTGTAACTGCAATCCTGATTTGTGAACTGAAGCTTATAATTAGTAGTTGTTTGTGTGCCCTTGTCACCTGCTCTTGCTGTTAGCGGCTTATTCTTCACAGAAATCGAGCCCAGCGTTGAGAAAACAAAATGTCTTTGACGCAATTTCCACGCTCACTAAAACATTCAGTAATGATGATAATGGCCTGAATCATCTTGACTCCAAAACAGAATTCTAACATTATTACAGTAACTTGCCTCGACAGTTTTTAATGACGCAAACTTGAGCGGTCTCAGGCGGCGTTCACACTTGGTCTGATCTCCTGCTTTAGGGCGCACTCATACTTGGAGTCTTTCAGATTTTAAAATATGATGATGCCGTACTCCCAGATGGGGGAAAGCGTCAGTTTTTTCCAATTGATTCCATTGTACTTTACCTTTTGGATATTTTGTGGCAAATTCACAAATACTGAACTTGTTATTTTCAATCATTTACTAACACAATTTGGGATTTTGTTGTTGGGAAGTAAGTGAAGACACGTGCTGAGAATATATACTTTAAAAACACACTTTTACTCACTGGCTTTTAACAAGGCGTGAGAATTGTGTGGTCCTCTAACTGCCTTTTATTGATTTTATTTGCTATTTTTGCTAATTTGAGTATTTTTTTAAATGTTTTTTTATTGACTTGCTTATTTATTTTATGCTTTATTTTATTTAATGTGTTAATTTATATTGTGCCCACTCTGTGCAGCACTTTGGAGACTTTGTGTTGGTAAAATGTGCTATGCAAATAACGTTGGACTGGATTCAGAATAGGGTTACTTTTCTAAAATTAAAGGAATTAATTACAGTATTTGATCATGTGATTTATTCTTCAAACTGCTCATAAATAGTGATAAAAAGAGACAACACAGCTCATGTGGTGAGTGCAAGTGTGATTTTTCCATCTCAAATTATTGATTAATGGAAAAGGTATTAATAAATACTATGTTTTATCTTTGCACTATAATTTAAATGCAATTTGATGTAAAAGTATTTCACGTATTCAGAATACACTACTCTGATTGGACCATAAATTCTGTCCTAGTCTAGGTTTAGTCCTGGTCTAGTTTAGGTTTAGTCCTGGTTTAGTCCTGGTCTACTCCTGGTCTAGTCTAGGTTTAGTCCTGGTCTAGTCTAGGTTTAGTCCTGATCTAGTCCTGGTCTAGTCCAGATTTAGTCCTGATCTAGTCTGGTTTAGTCCTGGTTTAGCCCTGGTCTAATCTAGGTTTAGTCCTGGTTTAGTCCTGGTCTAATCTAGGTTTAGTCCTGGTTTAGTCCTAGTCTAGGTTTAGTCCTGGTCTAGGTTTAGTCCTGATCTACTCCTGGTTTATTCCTGGTTTAGTCCTGGTCTAGTCTTGGTCTAGTTTAGGTTTGGTCCTAGTTTAGTCTAGGTTTAGTCTTGGTTTAGTCCCCGTCTAGTCTAGGCTGAGTCCTGGTCTAGTTTATGTTTGGTCCTAGTTTAGTCTAGGTTTTGTCTTGGTTTAGTCCTGGTCTACTCTTGGTTTAGTCCTACTTTAGGTCTAGTCCTGGTGTAATCTAGGTTTAGTCCTGGTCTAGTCTAGGTTTATTGGTAGTCCTGGTCTGGTTTAGGTTTAGTCCTAGTCTAGTCTAGGTTTAGTCCTGGTTTAGTCCTGGTCTAGTCCTGGTTTAGTCCTACTCTAGGTTTAGTCTAGATTTACTTTAGTAAGTTTAATTTAGCTGTGATTTTATATTTTATTACTTATCTTTCTATTTTATTTTGATTTTACATTTACATTTATATAATTATACCTTGTTTGACACTTGTCTCTTGCTATATTTATTTATTTATTTATTTTATTTTGCTACTTATTTAGAATCTATTATTATATTTATTATTTACATTACTTTATTATAATTTTTTCACATTGTTATTATATTATATTGTGATGCGTGAGCTACTGTGTCCAAATAGTTTCCCTTGTGGATCAATAAAGTTTGTCTAAGTCTAAGTCTAGTCCTGGTCTAGTCCCAATAATGATGTAGTGTGTGTAAGTGTGACCACAGCCTTAGATTTTGTACAAGGTCAGGGTCTAACCTTGTACTTTTTGTCATAACGGCTTCGTCTCTCATCCTCCCTCATTGTCCCTCCATCTGGCCTTGGTGGCGGGGCATCTGGGCCAAATAAACGCCCCCAGCAGGACCCCTGTCTGCCCCTCCACCCACACACACACACACAGACACACACGTACACACACTCGCACACAGGTCAGTTCCGTAGAGGGTTTTTTTTGTTATGTAACTGAATAAATATAAGATGTAGGTAGCAAATAAGATGTAGGTAGTAAGATATAAGATGCAGGTAGCAAATCTCCCACCAGGAAAGTTACATGGTGAACCTTTAATAAGAAGTGTGTAAGTGACAGGAAGTAGAGCACACACACACACACACACACACAGACTGACCTGCATCTCCTTGTCTCCATATTTGGTGGGGTGCTTGCTGCCTTGACTCTTGCGTCTCAGTTTCTTGAGTTCGGCCTGGCACTTCTCCAGACTCTCTCCTTTGCTCTTGTGCTCCATCTGGTACTTCTTCAGGGCGGCCTGGTGCAGACGGGACACAGGCAGCGGAAAGCACAAATGAACTCACTTGTTTTATTTTTCATTGTTTAAAGGCACACTGTGTAACTTTCTATTCTTTTTTTTTTTTTCTTCCATTAATTTCTAGACAAAATATCACCATTATCACTACTACTTCTGCCACTACTACTACTACTACCACTATCACTACTACTACTATCACGACTACTACCACTATCACTCCAATTACTACTACTTCTACCACTATCACGACTACTACTAATACTGTGACTACTACTGTGACTACTGCTACCACTATCACTACTACTTTTACTTCTACTACTACTACTACTACTACTACTACTACTACTACTACTACTACTACTACTACTACACTACTACTACTACACTACTACTACTACTACTACTACTACTACTACTACTACTACTACTACTACTACTACTACTACTACTACTACTACTACTACTACTACTACTACTACTACTACTACTACTACACTACTACTACTACTACTACACTACTACTACTACTACTACTACTACTACTACTACTACTACTACTACTACTACTACTACTACTACTACTACTACTACTACTACTACTACTACTACTACTACTACTACTACTACTACTACTACTACTACTACTACTACTACTACTACTACTACTACTACTACTACTACTACTACTACTACTACTACTACTACTACTACTACTACTACTACTACTACTACTACTACTACTACTACTACTACTACTACTACTACTACTACTACTACTACTACTACTACTACTACTACTACTACTACTACTACTACTACTACTACTACTACTACTACTACTACTACTACTACTACTACTACTACTACTACTACTACTACTACTACTACTACTACTACTACTACTACTACTACTACTACTACTACTACTACTACTACTACTACTACTACTACTACTACTACTACTACTACTACTACTACTACTACTACTACTACTACTACTACTACTACTACTACTACTACTACTACTACTACTACTACTACTACTACTACTACTACTACTACTACTACTACTACTACTACTACTACTACTACTACTACTACTACTACTACTACTACTACTACTACTACTACTACTACTACTACTACTACCACCACTACACTATCACTAGTACTACTAATAATACTAATAGTTTTTGCTTCCAAAGACCTGCTTACTAGGAGTGGGGCCACATCTCCACAGATCTGACCTGTAACTTAGCCTGGTAGTGTCACCTGCTTGTCTCCATGGACCCCTCCATCAGAAAAGCTACACAGTGTACCTTTAAAACGTATTTGTGTACTTCCTATAGAGATAACGTTAGATCTATACCAACATTTAAACTTTATGTAAGCAGGTCAAATAACGCATGCAGTAAGTTGTTATATAATAAAATAAATAAATAACTTACATTCAGGTATCGAGCGTCCAACTCCACTTTCTTCTCCAGTTCGGTCAGAAGCTCATTATGAAATGATTTGAGCTGGAAAATAAAAATAAATAAATAAAATAAATAAATAAATACATTACAAATTTCATAAGATCACCAAATAGTTTCTAAACTGACTGAAAACGGGGAATTTTAAAGGTGGATTACGCATCTTTTCCAGTGTCCGTCACCTGCTTGTCTCCATGGAGATGTTATTGCTTCGCCTGGAATGTTCCGTAGTATGACATTAAACACATCCCTCTGGCATTTATTCATTACGGGTGTTTGTGTGGCTCAAAAATAAAATGACTCTCTCTGTGAAAATGTTTGTCTCTCTACTACTGTGGAACATTCTGGACAAAGCAATAACATCTCCACGGAGACAAGAAAAGTTGCGCAATGCACCTTTAAAGCATCTCCCTCGTGTTGAAAACCAGTGGATTTGTGTGGGATGTTTTTGTTGAGATAAGAAAAAGGGTTAGGAAAAGGTCAGAACTGAAGTACGGTGAAGACAACTCAATGACAGACTAAAAGGATTCCTCTATTCAAAGTACTTCAGATTTGACATTAAGCTTTGAGCTAAGAATACATGTTTTTCTAAGCCTGTAATCCATGATAGAAGATGGATTTTTTTTATTCTGTATTTCAATTTCATATGAGTACTTCAAATGGAAAATGAGCTGTGAACATTGGAATAACATACAAATGAAACTGCTGGTTTGTAAAAGGTATAATTTTGTTTCTCCACTGCCAAAACTATTCTGAGATTTTCATTACAACTTTTTAATTTGGAGGTTTTCCAGAATAGTACAACAATTAATTAGTCTAAAACAAGAGAATAACACAAATATAAACAAATTAAGTACAATTTTTTCAACACTTATTTTCTAATCTAATCAAAGTATTTGTGTAATGAGAAAGCCGAACACTGAATTCACACTTAAATAGTTTTAAACAGGGCTCCATACTACCGTAAGTTCTGGACTATAAGTAG
Organism: Boleophthalmus pectinirostris; assembly: GCF_026225935.1. Taxonomy (NCBI): domain Eukaryota; kingdom Metazoa; phylum Chordata; class Actinopteri; order Gobiiformes; family Gobiidae; genus Boleophthalmus; species Boleophthalmus pectinirostris. The sequence continues at coordinate 23,167,821 of NW_026571047.1, forward strand.
CACTTTTTTCATGGTTTGGGTGTTTCCTGCGACTTATACTCCAGTGCGACTTATATATTAAAATATTCACAGTGACAGACACAAGAGGGAGCTCTAGACTCCTGTTACTCCTGTACCACTGTCACTACACTCTACTGTGCATGTCTCCTGCAGAAACAGCCTCTGTCCTGCTGCAACTAGTGAAATATTCAGCCAAAAACAGTACTCAAGCAGCAAAAAGAAAGTTTGAAGTGAGCGAGAAACTTGTGAGGGACTGGCGGAAAGCGGGGATGGAGAACACAGCTTCACGGTAACTGGGAGGGTGCATCATGCAACTTTCCTGGAAGTCACTGGATGGATTGACAAACCCTGGAATTCAATAACACCGAAACCATCCTGTCGGGATTCAGAAAGGCTGGAAAAATTCTAACTTTTTTCTTCTTCATTGCACATTTTTTGGCTGGTGTGATTTATACTCCGCAGCGACTGAAAAATACGGTAACTTTTTTGGGGACCGTCCAAAAACTGTCCCGAACCCCAGATTGGACAGTCCGGATAGATTTCCTTTTGTGCTGATATAAATTTAAATTCTGTATTTAACCCATTATTAGTTCACTATTACTTTTAGTTTAAACCTATTTTATTTTTATTTTTTCAGAATTTTAATAAATTGTGGTATTATTTACTCATTAATTATAGAGCCTTGGTTAAAAGTGTTTGATTTGTCTGTGAGTACAGATGACATTGAGGGTTTTTATCAGTGACTGTTTTTGTGTGATTCAGTGAGGAGTTTGGTTTAATGCAGGTGGAACACATGGATTTTATTAAAGTTCTATGCTGGAACATATCAGCAGCTCCAGTCCAGTTTAGCTCTGTGTTATCTGTGAGTATCTTACATTTTGTACAGTACTTCTTTGTAATTTGACTAAATGATTTCGATCTAATTTCCCACTTACCATTTCTTCCAGTTGAATTTGGATCTGACGGTGAACTTCTGCCATCTGAAACAGTACCTCCCCTGTAATATCAAACAAGCATACAAAAGAAATTAAGTTTAATCGTTAATAATATGAGATTAAAAAGATAAAATTAAATTGTAAGTTATTATTTCTACAGACGAAGGGCGTGCTGGACAGACCATGCAGCCACATTGACGAGATGAAACACAAAAACTTGAGACAAGAGATGAAAAGATGATAAAAAAAAAAAAAAATCAAATTATACCGAAGATTTCATATTAGTGGGGGCAAACAACTACTAAACAGCTACACATTTAGTTTATCGTAACAGGTCAAAGGGATGGTTTCACACAAGCGTCCTAGTATGGTGAACTACAGGCTATGAATGAATCTTTCTCATTATAATTTGTCATGATTTTTAAGTCTGATGCTACAATGTCAACTTTTGGAGAAGAAATATTGACACACACTGGCTCTAAAAGTAAATTTCTCATAATTTTTTCCCCCATAGACTTTCTGAAAAAAATGTATATTAAAAGTTTGAAAGTTTGCTCAGGGCTGATCAGCTATGTCGTAACTACTGACTACAAAACCTTAGCCAAGCTGGTGCCACCTAGTGCTTCCGCTCAATTTCATTTCTCTCCAGCGACTAGGTCAGAAATCGGAATACACTAAAAAGCCCCGGAAGTGTGTGTCCAGGCACCGGCCAATCACCGAAGAGCCATACATTCTGTGTTGTCAAAGATTTCCGAGATCGAGGATTTAAAGCTGGAACAAAGAGAATGTTTAGTGAATTTTATCAAGGGGAAAGACGTTATTGCCCTTCTTCCTACGGAATTTGGGAAAAGTTTAATATACCAGTTAGCCCCGTTAGCGGCGCATTACATATGTCACGACCAAATAGCAGCGATTGGTTAAATTTTAAAAAGTACCCACCTACCGTCAACTGAACGAAATCTAACACTGTGAGGTCAGACGGTTTTTACAAAGTGAAACTGGCTGATGAATCAGGCTAACAAAACCTGTAATTTAATTTAAAATGTATTTATAAAAAGTTATTAAATCCTGTGTTTTAAATGTGCTTTTTGGATTTAAAACAACATTATTGATTATCAGTTAGCATGTGTCTGGTTAGCCTCAACTATGTCTTTGAACACTTAATATTTTTTTGAAAAGTCTATGGGAAAAAGCAAAGGAAAATTTACTTCGGGAACCAGTGCTTATAGAGGTGATTTTAGTATCTGACAAGCTTTTTTTTTATTGTTGAAGTAGTCAAATAGTTCAGATGAGTATCTTGTCTTAGTTTTGATTATGTAAAGTCAGGTGGTCATTTTTCTGTCACCGTGCTGAACAAATGATACACTTTAATACTTAAATGTTTGACGGCAAGTTCACTGAGGCCACCAGATAATCACTGGAGGCTTGATCATCCATTGACGGACTGTAGTCAAGCTTTTACACACAGATTCACTACTAAAAATGAAATTATTTGGCAACATTTTATAATATCAGAACAAAAAAACTCATAATGAACAAATAGTTTAAGAATGATTTCTCTTAATTTGTCGCTACTTAATTAAGAGGTTACGGGACAGTCCAGAATTTTGGACATAGGGCCTCATTTCCTAGTGAGCCAGAGTGTTGGAGACGTGTGGAGACACTTTTTAAAATAATCCATCCAGTCCTTGAATTTGCATAGGTCGCTGGTGCTAGGCTAGTGCATGTCAATGGCCATAGTTATTATGCCACTAAAAACAGTCTTACCCACTCCACAAAACACCCGAAACAAATCTATTATTACACCAGACTGTCAATGTGAATGTCTGTGTTGATAGAATAATTTTAGAAGTAAAACCAACCTTGCATTAGAAGGATTTATGTCTGAGCAGCAGCAGAGAGATCCTGAGAGAAAGCTTGGCAGCGGCGGACTGATATATGAGAAAATAGTCCCTCAACAAGCGACGCTTCATGTGATGCAAGGTTAGTTTTATTTCAAACATTATTTTATCAACACAGACAATTACATGGACAGTCTGGTGTAATAACAGATTTGTTTTGGGTGTTTTGTGGAGTGGGTAAGACTGTTTTTAGTGGCAGGATAACTATGGCCATTGACATGCACTAGCCTAGCACCAGCGACCTCTGCAAATACAAGGACTGGATGGAATATTTAAAAAAGTGTCTCCACACATCTCCAACACTCTGACTCATTAGGAAATGACGTCCTATGTGCAAAATTCTGAACTGTCCCTTTAACGTTAGGAGTTAGGAATGAAGGCGCACCACAGCTTTTCTGGTGGAGGGTCCATTACTGCTTTGCCTGGAATGTTCCACAGTATGACATTAAACACATCCATATACAATTTATTCATTATGAGTGTTTCTATTGCTCAGAAATACAGTAATTCCTTCTGTAAAAATCATCCAGCAGCATCAGACTCACGTAAAAACATATTTACAGCTTGATCAATGTAGAGCGCTTTTGTGAAACCATCCAAACATGAGGAGAATCCAAAAAAGTTATAAAAAATCAAAGAGAGAGAAAGAAAGAAAGAAAGAAGAGAAGGAGGGAGAGAAGAAGGGAGAGAGAGAGGGGGATGAGTCATGCAGCCAGAGAGGGTCTTGAGTTGGGAGACCAGATACCTACATGCTGCTTCTTCTGAAAGTGCAATGTAAAAAGGAGCAGAAAAAAGCTGGTTTGAGAAGACAGAGGGACACATAGAGATCGAGCTATAGGAAACTTTAAGCCAGTTTCATCAATTTTTTAGCAGGAATTTAAGGGCCGTTGCAGTACTACGGAAGGTTGTCAAGTTTTAGTGGTACAGCTACTGCAAGAAGAAATATTTTGATCACTGGTACTATGTATTAGCTGTGTTATTGAAGGTCCTATATTGCACAAATTTGACTCTTGGGAGCTTTAATCTTATCAAAAACATACCTGGAGTTGTGTTTTCTTCCATTCACATATTTGAGTAACCCTTTATCTCGCACACAATGATCGTACCTTTTACCTTTAGTTCAGTAAAGATTGGTAATTCTAGGGCTGAAATAATTCAAATTATTCTAGTAAAGGTGTATGAAATTTAGAAACACAGTGGAGCACTTCCTGTATCACTATAACATTGCAATTAGGGCTCTGCAAAAATGTCAAAATATCGATATATCGTATGGTTTAAAGTGATGATACAGTATCAATATCGTGGGCTGCTGTATCGATATATCACCAAGAGTATTTTTTGGTATATTTTACTAAATTATTTTGTTACAGCTACAGTTTTGTTGTTTGTTTAGTGGAAGGAAACTCGTTTATGCAACACATTTGACATTTTCACTATTTTGATGATTAAAATGTTTGATTGAAATCATTCGTTCATTTGTTTTTCAATATAAAACCAAAAATAAGAAAATGAAAAAAACAACTGTTCTATTCATTATTTGTCTCCAAAACCAAAATGAAAAAAAGAAGATAATGATTTGTTTTTCACTTTTCAGTTTTGTGTTTAAATGAATAATGGAAAAAACGGATAACGGCCGTTTCCCGTTTCCGTGACTTAAACTGCGATGCCGAATTTTTGCGCCACATACGGACTGAACCAGGACTAAAACAGGACTGAACAGGTCTAAACCAGCTCTAAACCAGAACTGAACTAGGAGTAAACCAGGTCTCAGTCCCAGTCTGGTCCCGGTTTCCTGATCACCTGACAGTCTACGTGAGCACACGTCCGGGTCAGTCTTGACACTCCTGGTTCAGTCCTGGTTTAGTCCTGGTTCAGTTCTGGGTTCAGTTCTGGTTTAGTCCTGGTTTAGGACTGAAACCCGGGACCAGACCAGGACCAGGACTGGGATTGAAACTAGGACTAAGACCGAATTCGACCTTTTTTTTTAGTCCAGGTTTAGTCCTGTTTCAGTCCTGGTTCAGTCCTGGTTCAGTCCGGCATTGAAGTTTACGGGAACAGCCTCTATCCGCTTTTTCCATTATTCATTTAAACACAAAATCAAAAAATGAAAAAACAAATCGTTACGTTTTTTCATTTTGGTTTTGGAGACAAATAATGAAGAAAATTGTTGTTTTTAAATGTTCTTATTTTTGGTTTTATATTGAAAATACGAATGAACGAATGACACACGGATTAACAAAAACTCAATTTGAAATATATCGTATCAAACCGAAAGTGCACTGTATCGAGATATGTATTGTATCAGCAGCTTTTTAATGATACCCAGCCCTAATCACAAGGTGGAGCAGAGTGTTTTCAGTTTGAGAAAAGAACTTAGCCTAAACTCAGCTTTGTGTTGCATTTTTGAATGAAAAGTGCTCTATCAATAAAGTTTGATTTGATTTGATTTGATTTGATAAATGTGCAGGGTTTGTGTGTTAAACATGTGAATGAAACAAAACACAATTCCAGGGACATTTTTAAGAGGAAACAACATTATAACAAATCAGAAAATAGCGTAACATGGGCCCATTAATCTGAAATAAATGTTTTTTTGTTTTGTTTTGTTTTGTTTTTTTTACATTTGAAAAAGCACTACAGTAAAAAATTTTGCTTGTTACCTTTACATGAAAACAATTTTAATATAACAGCATTTGAGTTAAACACGTTAAAACAGACAAATCTCTCCTTCTGACAAAACCACCAGAGAAATATGTCACATTTAAAGATGGAAGGAAAACATAAGACATTAACCCAAACATTTAAAAAAAACTACCAAAATCCTTTCCCAAATCGACAATAGAGGTGAGTCTGCCCTTACTTTCACCTTCTATATCTCACACATATGTTAATCTGATAATCTGATTTATGAGGACTTACAAAGCACAACAAGTACTGCAGGAATAACAAGAGAAACAGCCTCATTTAGGAAAATATACGGACAAAATGTAGATAACTGAAATCAGCTGCATTTTTACTCATAAATGACCAAAATTAGTATAGTTTTATTTAATAGCAACAACAAATCTTAAAATAGACGGAGCTAAGAAACAAAGAGACTATGGCTATTTGCAAGAAAATAAACAAACAACAAAAAAAAGAAAAAAAATATAATGTATATATTAACAGGCTTTGACACTGTCCGTAAAAAGCATTAAAAACGTCATTCAATAAAGTGTTCCTCAAGTTGTTTACATACTATTGCTTTCGCTATCCATGGATATCAGAATTATGAAATGAATAGACCGTTGTCATCTTAATTTTTTTTTTTTTTCTCTCTTTTGAATGGTGGAATGTCCTCAAAATCACTGGTATAATTCACTCAAGTTACCAGATTCTAGGCCCTTGGTACAAATCATCTTGGTGGGCCCACACTGCACGTTGTCTAATGAAAAATGGATAATAGAAGACTTTGTGAGGGGCCCCTCCCTGCACTGGGCCCAAAGTAAACCGTACTCTTTACCCCCTCAGTCCGACGTCCCCGATTGTGTATAATAGTACTGCGTCCTTGTATTTGTGATTGTATATTTCTACTCCCCTGTTGTCCTTGAACTGTGCATTACAACACGTATTGTGGGATAGTGTCGAAGTCAAGACCACACTAATCGAGACCAAGACCTGTCCAAGACCACAGGCTCCCGAGATCGAGACAAGATTGAGACCTCTGAGGGCCGAGACCGAGCCGAGACCAAGACTTTTAAAGGTCGAGATTGAGACCTCTGAGGACCGAGACTGAGCCGAGACCAAGACTTTTAAAAGTCGAGACAGAGACAAGACCGAGACCTCTGAGGGCCAAGACCGAGCCGAGACCAAGACTTTTAAAGGTCAAGACCGAGACAGGACGAAGACCTCTGAGGGCCAAGACCTAGCCGAGACCAAGACTTTTAAAGGTCGAGACCAAGACAAGACCGAGACCTCTGGGGGCCAAGACCGAGACTTTTAAAGGTCAAGACTGAGACAAGACCGAAACCTCTGAGGGCCGAGACCGAGACGAGACCAAGACTTTTAAAGGTCGAGACCGAGACAAGACCAAGACCTCTGGGGGCCGAGACCGAGACTTTTAAAGGTCAAGACTGAGACAAGATCGAAACCTCTGAGGGCCGAGACCGAGCCGAGACCAAGACTTTTAAAGGTCGAGACCGAGACAGGACCAAGACCTCTGAGGGCCAAGACCGAGACTTTTAAAGGTCAAGACTGAGACAAGATCGAAACCTCTGAGGGCCGAGACCGAGCTGAGACCAAGACTTTTAAAAGTCGAGACAGAGACAAGACCAAGACCTCTGAGGGCCAAGACCGAGCCGAGACCAAGACTTTTAAAGGTCAAGACCGAGACAGGACGAAGACCTCTGAGGGCCAAGACATAGCCGAGACCAAGACTTTTAAAGGTCGAGACCGAGACAGGACCAAGACCTCTGAGGGCCAAGACCGAGACTTTTAAAGGTCAAGACTGAGACAAGACCGAAACCTCTGAGGGCCGAGACCGAGACGAGACCAAGACTTTTAAAGGTCGAGACCGAGACAAGACCGAGACCTCTGGGGGCCGAGACCGAGACTTTTAAAGGTCAAGACTGAGACAAGATCGAAACCTCTGAGGGCCGAGACCGAGCCGAGACCAAGACTTTTTAAAGTCGAGACCGAGACAAGACCGAGACCTCTGAGGGCCGAGACTTTTAAAGGTCAAGACTGAGACAAGACCGAAACCTCTGAGGGCCGAGACCGAGACAAGACGGAGACCTCTGAGGGCCGAGACCGAGACGAGACCAAGACTTTTAAAGGTCGAGACCGAGACAAGACCGAGACCTCTGAGGGCCGAGACCGAAACGAGACCAAGACTTTTAAAGGTCGAGACCGAGATAAGACTGAGACCACGGCCCATCAAGACCAAATCGAGACCATATTTCTAATTTTCTACATTTATTTTTATTTTACAGTTATTTTGGCGCAATTATATCAATGTTTTTATAAATCTATCTCCATTTGAGCTGATAAATGTTCATTTAAGATTAAAATAAGACAAGCAAACTGTACTGCACCAAGACCTTAAAAAAAAAGACCTTAAAGAAGACATTGTGCTGGAACCTGCTAGATTGTTATAATCTGCTACACCCGTGGATCATTATGTTATAATTTGGACATTTTAAATCAAAATATTCCTTTAAAACATCTTGATAAAAGAAATACATCTGCGTTAGAAAACTGTGGTGTCCAATGTGAGCTGATATCGCTGTAAACGTCATCACAACTATGACAAGACTTGGAAACTCCGATGGATAGCGGCACATCACATAATAATTTTTTTAATTTATTCCAAAATAACTACAGGACACTGCCAAATTGTGGCCGGTGAAAACAGGGGTGCATTGACAATATGACACCTTGAAAATAAGCGATTGAAGATTGCCCAAACATGCACAAATCACTCCAAATACAACTTCAGACGGCAACTATAACACGGTTAAAGTCCTGAAAAGTCGATTTTGCATTGCAGGCCTGCCTTAAATGCGGTGTACAGAAAGCTGAAACCTGGCATTTTATATTTTTTGTCCAACATTACAACACCGAAATGCTAAGAATCAACATTTTCAGTCCAGCTATCCCCAGTCACTTTTTACACTCATATGACTGCCTCTTGTGTTGAGTATGGGCCAGTCACAAACTGATGGCTCTTCTAATTTCATGGCCTTAAAGTCTAATCCTCAAAACATCTGATCGCCAATATGGTGTCTTGAAAATAAGCGACTGAAGACTGCTCAAACATGCACGATTCACTCTTCGCAAATACAACTTGAGAGGGTAAATGAGATGGAGAAACAACTAGAAAATGGTAAAAAGCTCTGTAGTAGTAGGACTGCTTTAAATGTTGCATACAGAAAGCCGAAACCTATGAACTGACATGCGTTTTTTTCAATATCTTATTTGAAAACACACCAAAATCAACATTACAGAATCCGCTTTTGAGTCCAGCTATCCTGAATCACCCTTTACACTCATATGACTGACTCTTGCATTGAGTATAGACCCTGGACTGGTCCCAAACTGATGTCTGTTCTCATTTCATTGCCTTAACGTCTAATCCTCAAAACTCTGGAGCTTGTGAAATGCTGAACGCCTCTGTGGTGCTTTTAAGAGGCTTAGAAATAATACGGTTAGATCCCCACTTAAATCTTACACAGCTCAGAGTCCATTGTCCACTCTTACACTGTGCGCTTTGTTCACCCCTCATTCGATTCACGTTAGGACACTGTAACCCAGAACTAAACTCACAAAGATTGTGAAGAAGTTTGCTAATCGTTTGCATTCACATGATATCACAACATTCTGTAATCCCTGTAGGAAAAAAAATGACTCTTGTGAGCTTTAAGTCATGTTATAATGTTGTTACCTCCTCAAAAACAAACCTGGAGCTGTGTTTTCAGTCACGCATGTTTGAGTAATCCACGTTTATTAGTCTGTCTACATCTACAAAGCTCAAAATACTCTGTTCCACCTTGTGATGTCATGATACAGAAGCTAGTTTTCAAATTGACATCTACCTTTTACCTTTAGTTCAGTAGAGATTGGGAATTCCAGGGCTGAAATGATCCAAATGAATCTAGTGAAGGTGTATCTAGTTTAGAAACACAGTGGAGCATTTCCTGTATTACCATATGACATCACAAGGTGGAACAGAGTGTTTCAGTTTGAGAGAAGAACCCAGCCCGAATATGCATGGTGAGGAAACAACATTATAGCGTAATATGGGCTCTTTAAACGTGTATTGTGTAACTTTTCGATGGAGGGTCCGTCAAACATTTTTCTCCATGGAAATGTTATTGCTTTGTCTCTAATGTTTCACTTAAACCTTTCTATCATCATGGAGACCAAACCAGACCAAGTTACAGGTCAGATCTGTGGAGAGGCGACCCTGCCCACACTCAGAATACCTGTTTTTCTAGATATTTTTGAGCTGTTAAACCATCTGTAATTGAATAAATGTAGTAAAAGTAGAGCTGTTTAATGTCATACTGTGAGTATTACAAGTAGAGCAATAACCAGTGTAAAAGTAAAAAAAGTAATTAGTTACGGTTACAAATTACCATGATGTAAAAGTAATTAATTACTCAGCAAAGTAATTATCCAGTTATTTTTCATGTCATGTACTATTGCGTCAAAGAAGGCATTGTAACGATGGGGAGTGTAATCAGATTACTCCGTTACCGAAAATATAGCACCGTTAGTAGCGCAATTATACTTAAATGCCGCTATTCCCAACACGGACAATAATATATCCGAAGAAACAAGCAGGTGATGGACCCTCTATCAGAAAAGTTACACGATGCACCTTTAAATCTGGGAACACTTTACCATTGCCAAGAGAGAATCAATGCCTCGGTGCTGGCTTTGAATGTCCATAAAAGAATTACCTGGACTGAAAAACAATGCATTTTATTAGTATATTGAAGTAATAGTTGTTAGTGGACATTGTTTTTTGCAGGTTGTCTTGAAGTACTTTTGCTGATGTGGAGAAAATGAAATTGCTACCTTCTTGTTACTTGGACCATAGCCTGCGTTAGGATTTTATGCTTTGCGTTTTTAATGTTTTGCTGAGATGTGCATTCACCTTTGAAAGCAGCCAGCCTGACCCCATCTGACCGAAGGAAATAAGAATGAATTTAAAAGAAACTCTGGGGAAGTACAATTTGAAGCTATAAAGTAAAAGGGTCAACTAGGGCTGTTTCAATCTCATACACAGCCGATATTAAACAAAGTATGAGTTGCTATTAAAAGGTGCACTATGTCACTTCTAAGATGGAGGGTCTGCTATTTGCTTGACCCCATGGAGATGTTATTTTGTTGACTGGAATGTTCCATAGTAGGGCATTAAACATATCTCCCTTGCATTTATTCAATTACAGGTGTTGTATAGCTCAAAAAAAAAACTTTAAACAGAGGTCCCCCAGCCCAGGGCTGGGTCACTGTACGTAGGTAACGTCACGTGGACCGTCCCTCCTCCCGTACGTCACCCGAATCATCCCCCCTCTCGTACATCGCACAGACCGTCCCCCCTCCCGTATGCCACGCATACAGTCCCTCCTCCCATACGTCGCGCGGACCGTCCCCCCTCCCGTACGTCGCGCGGACCATACCTCCTCCTGAATGTCGCACAGGCTGTGCCATTAAACCAGAACTAAACCAGAAATAAACCAGAACTAAACCAGAACTAAACCAGGACTAAAACAGGATTTAGCCCCCCCCCCCTGTTACCTTAAAACATGAGTTTTAAGGAAACATATCTTAAAACTCACAAGAGTCAGATTTGCGTAATATAGGACCTTAAAATCGTGGTTCAGAGTTTGGATTTAAAAAATAATTCAGATTTTGTTGATTGAATTTAATCAAATATACTTGATCCATAAGATGATATTTTCTTTTATTTATTTATTATTTATTTTTCATTCTATTAGTTTATTTATTGCTTATAATCGAGCCCTATAATATACAATTCTGTTTAATTCATACCCCCCTCTGGTTCCTTTCTTATTTCTTCTTTGCCTCCTATATAAACCCATTGTACCTCTCTCTTTCTGCCTTTGAACACAGCTCAGGGAAATCACGGCGCCTCGACACTGACAGCTAAAAATAGATGAGCAGGCAGCCCTCTGCATTGGAACGAAGAGAGAGAAGAGAAACAGAATGATGCTCAACCTCCCAAAAAAGGTCTGGAAGTGTGACGTCACAGCGTGTCTCTACTTCCTGCGACCAAATTTGGAAAAGGGAGGATGAGAGGAAGCTCCTGCAGTTCCGGTTTTGACCAAATACAAGCCAGACTCATTGGTATGGAGAGAGAGAAGAAGAAAGAGGAGGAGGCGATTTCATAATGTGTCTCTCTGTGTGTAGCTATACAAATATAATTACAAGGATTCACAGAGCGCTGAAATGTTGAGAGATTCTGACAGCTATAAAGAACGGTTTTATCATATGACAATGCAGAGGAGGAAAATTACATAAGGCAATGAAAGATGAGAGATATATAAAGTCTATTATACTGAATGTAGGTCAATAACAGTTTGGATGGATGTAATTATCAAATCGCAAAGGCTGCAGTTTTGAAATGCAAAAGTTAACTCCATAAACAAAATATTCTGTCTTATTCTGCATAAAAACTGCTAACCCTGTAGTTTAGATCTGTACAAACTGAAAATAGTGTCGAAATCAGGTCCAAAACAGGTCCAAAACAGGTAGAAAGCAGGTCTAAAACAGGTCCAAACCAGGTCCAAACCAAGTCCAAACCAAGTCCTAAACAGGTCCAAACCAGGTCCTAAACCAGGTCCAAACCAGGTTGAAAACAGGTTGAAAACAGGTCAAAAAACAGGTCCAAAACAAATCCAAAACAGGTTCAAAATTGGTCCAAAACAAGTCGAAAAACAGGTCGAAACCAGGTCCAAATCAGGTCCAAATCAGGTCATAAACCAGGTCTTAAACCAAGTCCTAAACCAGGTCCAAAACAGATCGAAAAACAGGTCAAAAACAGGGCCAAACCAGGTCCAAACCCGGTCAAATCCCAATCTAAACCAGGTCCAAACCAGGTCCAAACCAGATCCAAACCAGGTCCAAACCCACTCTAAACCAGGTCCAAACCAGGGCCAAACCAAGTCTAAACCAAGTCCAAACCTGGTCTAAACCAGGTCAAAATGTGACTTTTGTATTAGTTTTTTTAATATTTCAGTCTTTTTGTCATTTTTGTTCTAGACGTGTTTAAATCTTTATCTGAACTATGAACAGAATCTTATTAATAAAACATAAATTACAAATCGGATCACGATCGTAATACATGTTAGAAAAATCACAATTAGATAATGATCCCAAATTGTTCAGCCAGTAAGTAATTGGTGCCAAATGAGTTTTCATACAAAGTGTCTTGGCCAAGAACACAACAACAGTTCCAACAGTTCCAGTTTTGACAGTTCCAACATGACATACTGAATTTACTCCAGATGCCCTTCCACGCTCAACCTTCACTAGCAACGGGACAAAAACTACAGAAATGACTCATAAATAGTTAGAAAATCTGTTATAGTGTTATGTAAAGACTGCTCTGGACCACTGTTGCATCATGGGAGAGGGGAGTCTGTAAGAAGGAGACAGAGTGGATAATTGTTCCTTAATTTGGGACTAATTACTGCATCATGAGATCGCCATGACACCAAGATCCTCAATTAAACTGTCTGTGTGTGTCCGGACTATAGCTGTTATCCTTACACGGTTATGTAATAAAATAGATGTCAAGTTCCAACTTTAACTTTTCCTCTGCTGGCCTGTCACCTTCTTTTTTCATTTCATTTTTCATGTCATTGCTCTGCCTGGAATGTTCCACAGTATGGCATTAAACAGCTCTACCTTACATTTATTCAATTAAAGGTGGGTTTACAGCTCAAAAACACTCAATAATAAATAGAACAACAGGTATTCTGACTGTGAGCGGCATCGCCTCTCCACAGATCTGACCTATAACTTGGTCTGGCTCCGTGAAGATAGAAGGTTTTAATGAACTGGACCTGATTGCAACCTGGTTTCGACTTGGTTTTGACTTGGTTTTGGCCTGGTTTAGGACCGGGTTTAGGACCTGGTTTATACCAGGTTTGGACCAAGTTTGGACCTGGTTTCAACCTGGTTTGGACCTGGTTTCAACCTGGTTTGGACCTGGTTTCAACCTGGTTTGGACCTGGTTTCAACGTGGTTTGGACCTGGTTTCAACGTGGTTTGGACTTGGTTTCAACCTGGTTTGGACCTGGTTTCAACCTGGTTTGGACCTGGTTTCAACCTGGTTTTGACCTGGCTTGGACTTGGTTTCAACCTGGTTTTGACCTGGTTTGGACTTGGTTTTGGACCTAGTTTAGGATCTGGTTTAGGACCTGGTTTGGACCTGGTTTTGGACCTAGTTTAGGATCTGGTTTAGGACCTGGTTTAGACCGAGTTTGGACCGGGGTTGGCCCTGGTTTGGACCTGGTTTGGACCTGGTTTCGGACCTGGTTTAAGACCTGGTTTAGACCAGGTTTGGACCGGGTTTGGACTGGGTTTGAACTTGGTTTGGACCTGGTTTCAACCAGTTTTCGACCTGGTTTGGACCTGTTTGCAACCTGTTGTCGACCTGGTTTAGGACCTGGTTTAGACCTGTTTTTCAACTTGGTCAGGTTTGGGCTCCATGAAGACAGAAAGTTTTAATGGAACATTTCAGACATTCAGACATCTCCATGGAAAAAAACATTTGACAACCCCTCTACGAGAAAAGTTATGAGAGTTTTTTTTTTTTTCTTGCATTTTCAGACAGTGTTTGCTAACATGTGCAAATTCCATCATTAGAGACGCACGTAGAACACCCCAAACGTGATGTCACTGCAAAGTAAAATATCAACTGAGTAAATACCAAAAGTTTTTAGTATAACACTATTCTGACTGTTCTCCACAAAGCTGACCTCTGAACTCAGCCTGCTTATCTCCATGGACAAGTTTAATGCCATACTGCAGAACATTATGCAAAGCAATAACGTCTCCATCGAGTGAAGCAGGTGCCACAACCCCGCCCCAAAAAAATCAACATGAACTTTCTCCTCCAGATAAACGAACTGGTCTAATCAGCTCAATTAACAAAATTTTTTACGACTTTTTTCCAACTATTCCATTTTTTCCCTTTTGCTTATGTCTCTGCTTCTATCTTAACACTTCCGTCTCTAAACACAAGTCCTGCTGGAATCACCACGACGACAACAGTGGGCCTTTGTTCTGGCTTTGGGAGTCCGCTCAGTCGTCCAAATCCAAACACACTGTGCTCCACATTGTTTTACATGTTTTTAAAATCTCACGCCAATCTTTAGAGACGTGTGAAAAAAATATTTGGTGGCTTCGTTTGCGAGCTCTCGAGTTCGTCTGAAAATCTGAACCTCGAGTCAGATGATGATGAATAATGAACTGATTCTGTACAGTTGGCGGTTCTATTCCCAATACCACTGTTGTGTTATTGAGCAAAGCACTTCACTCCCTTTGCCTTTATGAGTGCGTTAAAGGTACATTGTGTCACTTTTTCGGTGGAGGATCTGTTTGTTGTTTCTATGGATATATACATCATTATCTCAATACTTATATAATTAAATATATATAATATATAATTAAAGCTGGTTTTATAGCTCAAAAAAAAGCTTCAGTCCACAGATCTGACCTGTAAGTTGGCCTGGTTTGGTCTCCATGAAAGTAGAAAGATTTAATGACCAGGACCTGGTTTGGACCTGGTTTAGGACCTGGTTTAAGACTTGGTTTTGGATCTGGTTTCGGACCTGGTTTCAGAACTGGTTTCGGACCTGGTTTAGGACCTGGTTTCAACCTGCGTTAGGACCTGGTTTCGGACCTGGTTTCGGCCTGGTTTAGGATCTGGTTTAGACCGGGTTTGAACCTGGTTTAGACTTGGTTTGGACCGGATTTAGACCTGGTTTGGACCTGGTTTAGGCTCGTTCTGGACCAGATTTAGACCTGGTTTTGACTTGGTTTTGACTTGGCTTTGACCTGGTTTCAGCCTGCTTTAGGACCTGCATTAGACCGGGGTTGGCCTGGTCTCGACCTGGTTTCGACTTGGTTTCGGACCTGGTTTAGGACCTGGTTTCAGACCTGGTTTGGGATCTGGTTTCGACCTGGTTTAGAACCTGGTTTAGGACCTGGTTTAGACCAGGTTTGGACCAAGTTGGACCTGGTTTCAACCTGATTTAGGACCTGGTTTTGGATCTGGTTTCGGACCTGGCTTAGGACCTGGTTTAGGACCTGGTTTCAACTTGGGTTAAGACCTGGTTTAGGGCCTGGTTTAGGACCTGGTTAAGGACCTGGTTAAGGACCTGGTTAAGGACCTGGTTAAGGACCTGGTTTGGACTTGGTTTGGACCTGGTTTTGACCTACTGTGAAACATTCCAGACAAAGCAATAACATCTCCATAGAGACAAGCATTTGACAGACCCTCCACCAGAAAAGTGACACAATGCACCTTTAAACTGTCAATCAAAGAGCACTGCTACTTTAGTCCAAACTCTTTCTTTCTTCTTTTCTGCCAAACAAGCGTATTTTCACGCCGTTAGTGAAGTGGCCCCTGTTAATCTCTCACTAAATCCTTTAAATTCAGGAATTAATAACGATGAAAGTCCAGTCCAGTCAGTGTAAACAAAAGCACATTATTTCAGTTACGACAAATACTGTAGCCAAGCAAAAACAAAGGTGTGTGTATACTGGGGTGTGCAAAAATGTTGAAATATCAATATATTGTATCGTTTAATGTGATGATACAGTACTGATATCGTTGGCTGCTGTATCGATATATCGCCAATAGTATTTCTTGGTATATTTTACTAAATTATTTTGTTACAGCTACAGTTTTGTTGCTTGTTTATGCGACACATTTGACATTTTCACTGTTTTGAGGATTAAAATGATAAAGATTTTGGTGTGAATTATTTCTGTCATAATCCCAAGAATTCAAGTAAAAAACATATTTCTTCATGTGGTCTGCACTGAAATGAGTCACGGGACATGGTCAGACTAATAATGCAGGTTTACTCACATGAAAATGTGTGAATGAAAAAAAAAAAAAACAGCTCGGGGTATGTTTTTGATGAGGTAACAATATTATAACTTGGCTTAAAGCTCACAGGCAAATGGCAAAAATGTATCAAGACTTGTTTCCTCAAATTCGCCTTTTTGTGATTCAATTATTTTTCCCTTTTAAAAGCGAACACATATGGGGTTACGTTTACACTGACACAAATCACCATATCACCATATTGGAAATGATTTGCGTCCAGACACGTCTTTTCTGTCTTCGCAATCAAAGTCTTCCATGAAACGGCCTGAAAGGCTAATGACACGACTAGGCTGGTGTCACATCACCACCACATCACATGGGTAATAAAAACAAGGAAGTGGAGCACCGTGTCTGAAGCTGTAGCAGCTGATTTCGAGCTGAGGAAGATGGTAAGAGTGAAAGTAGTCAGTAGTTCTCATTTGTCTATGGTTTGTTAAAACTATTTTCCGCAACAGAGTCACATGACTGATGTCACGAACCCAGAGAATCAGGAAGGAACAAGTCACAGTGACATGGTCCAATAAAGACGCAACTCGAGCTCCTACGTCAGTGTATCAATGTTTTCAGGCGTCCACACGGTGCCAGATCAGATCTGTACTCAGATGAATTCGTGGGAGCTGGCGGCACCAGATCGTTCCGTCTCTGGAGCCGTTTTTCCATCGGATTAGTGTGGATGAACAGGAAAACGACTTGAATATGTACTAGTGTGGATGGGGCCTGAGTTTCAATCTTGAGACATTTAATTCCAGTGTCAGACTTTTAAATTCAGGAATTAGAGAGAATAAACAAAAACACATTATTTCTGTTCGTATAAATATCTCAAACTGCACATGCTCTGACTCTAGCCAAGCAAAAATAAAGCTGTAGGTAAACATGTGTACTTTAGAAGTACTGAAATAACTTTTGGGGTTTTTTGTGTCTGATGAATGTGGAGAGAGGGGTTGGAGAGTTTTCGTTATTTCATTAGGTAAATTGCCCTTGTCTGTTTACATTATCACAGTCAATGTATTTAACTTTTTATCCTTTCTTTTTTTTACTACTTACTATGAACATTATGAACCAGATACTATATGTTCTTAAAAAAGATTGAACTGAACTGAATAAAAATAAAAAGAAGTACTGAAATAACGAGATTTGCAGCAGTTGTTGTCATAGCAACAGTGCTCATCTCAGATCAAATTAACTGCAATTTATTTTCCCAATTACCACAATCTTACTTCACAGTAATAATAACAACAGGTCTACGAACGGCTTTATTGGCAACAAAAACACAGTATTAAAAAGGCTCTGTGATACTGGATAAAACGTGCACTAGATAACACCTGCTGGTCTCCATGGAGATGTTAATGCCTTGCCTGGAATGTTCCACAGTATGACACAAGATTAGTGCAATTAGATCTTCAGTTATGATTATCCTGTACATAAGAATCTGAAGTATAATCAGATGTTTTACTGCTAAAAATACTTGGCTATTGTCACTTGCTTGTCTCCATGGAGATAACCAAGTATTGTGTAATATTGGGGAGCGGGCTAAGAAATATATACTGTAATATCTTCATGGAGACAAACAGATGGCACACCTCCACCAGAAAAGTTACACAGTGCACTTTTAATGATTTGTTTGTCAGTTTGTGATATCTCCAGGGCTGTAGTTCTTTAGTTGGTCAGAATTTGTATTAGTAGCAGTAATGCAGTATTATGCAGTATCGGTATCAAAAGTAGAAACAGTATCAGTTTCATTACCATCATTTTAAAAATCTGCAGCGCATAAGGACCTGATATAATATTATAATTTATTGATACCTAAATTAGTTTGCTCAGCACAAATGAATGTGTGGTTATATTTTCAGTTTAATGTTGTCACGATTTAAAATTAATAGTATCTATAATGTTTCTTGTAACTGTGTTTGGAGGTGATGTTCGATTAGTTTCGTTCTATTGTCACGTGATGCTCATAAGTACGGAAGCCGAGAGGGGTCACAACAAACGCAAACGCCGCAACAAATACAAATGTGACAACACAACAAAAAGTCACAACACACCAAAAAAAGCCACAACGGACTCTATTTTAGTGCAAACGCCGCAACAAATACAAACACAAATGCTGCAACACATTAAAAAGCCGCAACACATCAAAAAGCCACAACAGAAGTGACCGCGGGACTCTATTTTCCGACCGAACCGATCAAGCGGCAAGTGAAGAAGAAGAACTACAACATGAAAAGTAAAGGAAAGGAGAAGCTGGAAATGTAAATAAAAGTAATTTATTGTTTTATCATTATTCGTTTCATGTTGTAGTTCTTCTTCTTCACTTGCTGCTTGATCGGTCCGTCGGAAAATAGAGTCCCGCGGTCACTTCCGTTGTGGCTTTTTAATGTGTTGCGGCATTTGCTTTGGGTTGTGGTGTTTGTATTTGTTGTGGCGTTTGCATTAAAACAGAGTCCCAATGTAATTTCTGTTGTGGGTTTTTTTGGTGTGTTGTGGCTTTTTTGGCGTGTTGTGGCTTTTTGTTGTGTTGTCGCATTTGTATTTGTTGCGGAGTTTGCGTTTGTTGTGACCCCTCTTGGCTTCCGTACATAAGGGATCAAGACAAGATGGCAAGTCCGGCCACAAGCGAGTTAGTCCCCCCCCAAAAAAATACTAGTACTTCTGCAATTTGACCACATTTTGGCTTCAGGAGCACATTTGTTTACACTTTACAGAAACAAAACTTTAAAGTTTATACAAATAAGCCATGTGGTTTTAAGGGCTGATAAATATGGCTTGCTCCTTGTGCGCTGATGCGGTTCAGTTTCTGTCAGACTAAAGGACACGACACAGTGGAATATGAGTGTTCTCTCTGTGATAGAAGATGGGCGGCTGACGGTGAGTTTGTTCTATGCGTGTATCGTGTTGGAGATGGTTCATGTGAAACTTTTCAGAGATTTTAAGTCTGCAGGTCATACACATAGACCGTACAGCTGTGCGGCTTCGTAGTTTACCAAAGTCGTACTAAAACATTTTGGTAATACGGTAATACTGTTTACCCCAGTAAAATCCTGAGAAGGTTTGGAAATTTGGATACCACCCAACCCTAATTTGTATTAATCGTGCAATTTTTTTATTTTGATTTCAAGGATTTAGAACAGCAAGGTGTTTAGTGACCATACACTTGGAAGTGAATCTAGTTTAATCTGCTTTTTTTTTTCATATAAATATTTTTCCCTAGTACTTTTTTCCGTATAAATTGTTTTTGCATGAAATCCTGTGCAGTTGAAGTCTTGTGAGTGGAGTCTGGGTCAGATACAGGCTCAAATTATAGAGATTTTAAAGGTCCTACATTACACAAAATTGTTTCTTGTGAGCTTTAAGTCATGTTTTAATGTCAAAAGTTGTGAGCTGTTATGTTTCATTCACACATGTTTGAGTAATCCTTTAGTCTGTCTACGTCTCCAACGCAGGGTTTGTGTGTTAAATGTGTGAATGAAACAAAACACAACTCCAGGTCTGTTTTTGATCAGGAAACATTATAACAGAGATCAGAAAATAGCGTAAATTGGAATATTTTAGTAGATATCTCAAATCTAATACCAAAAGGAGGAAAAAAGTGAGCACAAAATAAAGTTGCCATGGATACCTATCAGATAACTTTCTTTTTGATTTCAAACCAAAGCAGGGACATCTCCTAGGGCAGTATAAATAAGACTAATGTGAAGAGATGTGCACATAAATAATAGAAACTGCAGCTATAATGGTCCCTGAGCTGAGCTGAGGAGTCACGCTGAGGTGAGGCCCACAGGAAGCACTGGTCTGAAGCTAAACATGTGACTATTTCCTCACAAAATAAAAACATACGTACTGTTTCCATTCACACTTTGCAGCTGACTTCGTCAGCTTTCCCTGAGGGTGTGATGCTAACTGTAGGCTCTCCTCTGTCTGAGGCTTTATTAGACTTTAAACTGTGCTTTGTTTTAATGCAATCTGACCAGAAAGAAGGCAAGGCAAGGCAAGTTTATTTGTATGTAACTTGGACTACAACAGGTGAGATGATTTGTCATTCTCACCTTTTTTGTTGAAAATCAGACTAAACTAAACAGGACCATGAACGTTTGTATTTTTCACAGGCTCCTGAAAATGTGTGGTTTAAATCCATTTTGTATTTTTTCTTGAGTTGTCAGACAATCTTACAACTTTTTTTGAGTTTTCGCTCATGTATGCATTGTGTCACCATGGTAACTCCTAAATATTTCACTATAGAGATACATGTAGAACACCCCCAGCATGATTAAGCACAGTTAAATGTATAAAATAAGGGATTAATACACTACATATTATTACACTATATTGCATAAAAAGCTCTAAAAACTCTTAGGTAACTCCATTTTGCAACTGAGTTATATTTTTTACATTTATGACAAGGGGGGCGTGCAAAATATAAAAAATATTGACATATCATATCATTTAATGTGATGATAGAGTATTGATATCGTGGGCTGCTGTATCTATATAAACTCGTTTATTTGACATTTGTAGTTCGCATCGCAGACAGTTGCGATGATTAAAATGTTTGTGTTTCATATGAACTTTGCACAAGAAGTGGTTTAATAAAGACTTTTAGTATCACCGCCATGATTTAGCCATTATTTTTTACTGAACCGTCTCGAAACAGTTTGAAATATATTGTATCAAGGTATGTATCGTATCGTGGCTTACGTATCGAGGTATGCATCGTACCGTGGCCTACGTATTGAGGTATGTATCGTATCTTAGCCTACATAACAAGGCATGTCTCATATCGTATCGTGGCCTATGTATCGAGGTATGTATCGTATCGTGGCCTACATATTAAGGTCTGCATTGCATCGTGGCCTACGTATCGAGATATGGATCATATTGTGGCCTACGTATCGAGATATGTATCGTATCATGGCCTACGTAATGAGGTATGCATCGTACCGTGGCATACATATCAAGGCATGTATCGTATCGTGGCCTACGTATCAAGGTATGTAGCGTATCGTGGCAACTTCTTAATGATTCCCAGCCCTACATATGACTTTCAACCTTGATTTTAGGACTGTAAACAAGTAAACGTTTTGACAGTCCCCTTTCTATTATTCGCCCATTTCAGATTATGATCGTGGTTTACAATTAAAGGAAAAAAATAAATCTGATATCTGAATAAATAAGGGAAAAAAACAAAAATGTTTGAGTATTTTGACTTACAACCTTAACAAATCTCCAACCATCACGTCTCTTATTTTCAACTCTGATCTTTGCCAAGAGCAAGATCAAATGAAATGGTTTTGAATCTGTTTCTCCCAAAATGTTTTATGTTTTTATTATTATCACAGTCCTCCAACCCAAAACATGCACAGACAGAACAATACTACAGCGATGAGTACACCTGACCTTGTTTTTTTCTGTTTCTTCACCAAGACAATAAAATGCATCCTTACAAATCACCAAAAGATGTCAACAGGTCATGAATCGTCTCACATTACTACAACATACAAATTAGTAAAATGGTGACCCTTTTAGAAAACTCAATAATCACCAGTATCCAATAAGAGTGATGAAAAAGTTACACAGTTGTCATAGCAATTAAAAATGAAAGTCAAAATACTGTCTCTCAAAATCTTTGTCAGAAACGTTACTTCTTCCTGGAAGTTGAAAGTTGAAATCTAAGAAGGGTTACTAAAAATGTAAAGCCTGAAATGCTCCCAATATTTACACAAAACCTGCATATCTCCATGGAGACAAGCAGCGACAATAGCCAAGTATTTTTAATAATACAAATTCAGATACTACAGATTCTTATGTACAAGACAATCATAACAGAAGGCCTAATGGACCTAATAAAAAATAACACCATTGCCATAGACATCACAAACTTGCTATCTTGTTCGTATAGTAAATATGTAACTTTAGAGCACTCCAGTATCTAACAAATTCAGAAAAAAGTAGCACTGTTGCCATAGCAATTAGCAAAATACTGTAACTTTTGAATGGGTCCTCAAAATGTCGCCTCTACCAAGAAGTAGAAACCCAGGAATAGTTACCAAAAAACTTAGTATTGAAGAGAGAGAAGAAGGTGAAAGAAAGAAAAAGAAAGAGGGGAGGTGGAGAAAGAGAGAGAGGGAAGCCAGTCAAGAGAAAGAAAGGAGCTCTCTAGAAGCCAGTGTTATGAAAGTACTGCCAAGTTCAAAGAGAAAACACTGAAAAATACTGAAATAACTTTAGGAAACTCAATACGTGTATCATTTGTTCATTCGTTTTTCAATATAAAACCAAAAATAAGAAAATGAAAAAAGAACTATTTTCTTCATTATTTGTCTTCAAAACCAACATATAAAAAAACAAAACCATAAATGGATAACATTTTCAGTTTTAGATTTTGTTTTTTAAATGAATAATGTTAAAAATGGATAGTGGCCATTTCCCGTTTCTTAAACTGCGATGCCAGACTTTTGCGCTGTATACAGACTAAACCAGGACTAAAATAGGATTGAACCAGGACTAAAAACAGGATTGAACCAGGACTAAAATAGGATTGAACCAGGACTAAAACAGGAGTATCGGAACAGGCCCGGAGGTGCACCCGCGTAAACGGATGGGTGATCAGGACTGAGACAGGGACCAGACCGGGACTAGGACCAGGACTGAGACCAGTTTAGTCCTGGTGTAGTCCTGGTGTGGTCCTGGTTTAATCCTGTTTTAGTCCTGTTTTAGTCCTGGTTCACTCTTGTTTTAGTCCTGGTTCACTCCTGTTTTAGTCCTGGTTCACTCCTGTTTTAGTCCTGGTTCACTCCTGTTTTAGTCCTGGTTCACTCCTGTTTCAGTCCTGTTTTAGTCCTGGTTCAGTCCTGTTTTAGTCCTGGTTCAGTCCTGTTTTAGTCTTGGTTCAGTTGTGTTATAGTCCTGGTTCAGTCCTGGTTCAGTCTGTATGCGGCACAAAAGTCCGGCATCGTAGTTTAAGTCACAGAAACGAGAAACGGCCGTTATCCATTTTTTGTTTTTTATCCGTTATTTTATTATTCTTTTTTGGAAACAAATAATGAAGAAAATAGTTATTTCTTCGTTTTCTTACTTTTGGTTTTATTTTGAAAAACAAATGAATGAATGATACACGGATTAAACTCCAATCTGCAATCCAATCACCAAAAACATCACCGCTATCAGGAAGTTGAACCCCAAGAACAGTTACTAAAAAACATATCATAATTCTAATTGTATTACCAAATCACCACCAACTTGCTGTCTGGTTTGTACTTTAAATATGTAACTTTAGAAAACTCCAGTGACCAATCCAATCACCGGTACTCAAATAAAATCAAAATCCTGAATCTTTTCAATGGGTCCTCAAAATGTCGCCACTACCAGAAAGTTGAAACTCAAGAATAGTTACTCCGAGACTCCTTCAGGATCAACAAAGTCTATCTATCTATCCACAAAGCCAGCTACTGTCTACTGCGGTCTATGCTATGAAGACTCACCAAGATCTTTAGATCCTTGGCTTTCGCTGGCCATCTCCCCCATCCGCACCAAGGCGTCGAAGTAGCCCTTTGCAGCGTAAGTGACACCTGGAAACATGAAGCAGTCTCCGTCAGTGGGCTCAAGCATGGCACCCAGCGAACGAAGCCTATGGGAGTGAGCACAAGCCAGAGAGAGAGAGAAGAGGGGGAAGAGAGAGAAAGAACAGCGAAAGAGAGAATGAAGCCTATGGGAGTGAGCACCAGCCAAAGAGAGAGAAGGGAGGAAGCGAGAGAGAGAGCGAAGCCTATGTGAGGTGAGCACAAGCCAGAGAGAAAGAGAGAGGAAAGGATGGAGAGAAAAAGAAGAGAGAAAGAGAAAAGAGAGAGAGAGAGAGAGAGCGAGAAAGAGAGAGAACCCTAGAGGCCTATGGGAGTGAGCACAAGCCAAAGAGAGACAAGGGGGGAAGAGAGAGAAAAGAAAACAGCGAAAGAGAGAGATAGAAGCTTATGGGAGTGAGCACCAGCCAAAGAGAGACAAGGGGGGAAGAGAGAGAAAAGAGAACAGCGAAAGAGAGAGAATGAAGCTTATGGGAGTGAGCACCAGCCAAAGAGAGAGAAGGGGGGAAGCGAGAGAGAGAGAGAGAGAGCGAAGCCTACGTGAGGTGAGCACAAGCCAGAGAGAAAGAGAGAGGAAAGGATGAAGAGAAAAAGAAGAGAGAAAGAGAAGAGAGAGAGAATGAAGCCTATGGGAGTGAGCACAAGCCAGAGAGAGAGAAGAGGGAAGAGAGAGAAAGAGAAAAGAGAACAAAGTCTATGGGAGTGAGCACAAGCCAGACGGAGAGAGAGGAAAGGATTGAGAGAAAGAGAAAAGAGAGAGAGAGAGAGAGAGAACCCTAGAGGCCTATGGGAGTGAGCACAAGCCAAAGAGAGAGAAGAGGGGGAAGAGAGAGAAAGAGAAGAGAGAAAGAGAGAGAATGAAGCCTATAAGAGTGAGCACAAGTCAAAGAGAGAGAGAGGGGGGGGGAAGACAGAGAGAAAAAGAAGAGAGAGGAGAAAGAAGAGAGAAGGAGAAAGGGGGTGAGAGAACGAGAAAAGAGAGAGAATGAAGCCTATGGGAGTGAGCACAAGCCAAAGAGAGAAAGAGAGAGGAAAGAATGGAGAGAAAAAGAAGAGAGAAAAAGAAAAAAAGACAGAACAAAGTCTATGGAAGTGAGCACAAGCTAGAGAGAGAGAAGAGGGAAGAGAAAAAGAAGAGAGAAAGCGAGAGAATGAAGCCAATGGGAGTGAGCACAAGCCAGAGAGAGAGAAGAGGGGGAAGAGAGAGAAAGAGAAAGGAAAGAGAGAATGAAACCGATAGGAGTGAGCACAAGGCAAAGAGAGAAAGAGAGAGGAAAGGATGGATAGAAAAAGAAGAGAGAAAGAGAAGAGAGAGAGAACGAAGCCTATGGGAGTGGGCACAAGCCAGAGAGAGAGAAGAGGGGGAAGAGAGAGAAAGAGAAAAGAGAACAAAGTCTATGGGAGTGAGCACAAGCCAAAAAAAAAAGAGGGGGGGTGGAGAGAAAAAGAAGAGAGAGGAGAAAGAAGAGAGAGGGAGAAAGGGGGTGAGAGAAAGAGAAGAGAGGGAGAACGAAGCCTATGGAAGTGAGCACAAGCCAGAGAGAGAGAGAAAGACAAAGAGAAAAGAAGAGAGAGAAGAAAGAAGAGAAAGGGGGAGAGAGAAAGAGAAGAGAGAGAGAGAGAACAAAGCCTATGGGAGCGAGCACAAGCCAGAGAGCGAGAGAAAGGAAGGGATGTAGAGAAAGAGAGGAGGAGAAAGGGAGAGTGAAGCCTATGGAAGTGATTACAAGCCAAAGAGAGAGAAGAGGGAAGAGAGAGAAAGAGAAGAGAGAACGAAGCCTATGGGAGTGAGCACAAACCAGAGACAGAGAGAGAGAGAGAGAGAGGAAAGGATGGAAAGAAAGAGAGGGGGAGAGAGGGAGAGAGAGAGAGCGAAGCCTATGGGAGTGAGCACGAGCCAGAGAGAAAGAGCGAGAGAGAGAGAGAGATAGGAGAGGACAGAACAGAGAGAAAAAAGAGAGAGCCAGAGATAGAGGGGGAGAAAGAGGGAGGAGAAAGGGAGAAAGAGAAGAGCGAGAGATAGAGAGAAAGAAGCCTATGGGACGTGAGAACAAGCCAGAGAGAAGAAGAGAAGGAGAGAAAAGAGAGGCAAGAGAAAGAAAAGAGCTCTCTAGAAGCCAGCGTTATGGAAGTACTGCCAAGTTCAAAAATACTGAAAAACTATCACCAGCAAACTTAGAGATGTTTAGAAGCAAGAAGATCACCAGCAAAGATTCACACGTTTAAATCAGAATTATTGCAGATAATTTAAGTATAAAAGCAAAATTTTAGCTTTTATTATTGTCTAAAAATGTTGATTCGGGGTAAAATGATCAGAACTAAACTACTCCAACCACACCAGAGTTACAGCTACCAGAACAAAATCATGATAAGAGCAAACCAGGGGGACCAAAACGAGGACTAAACAAGACCTACGGGTGAAATCTTCCAGTAGTCCTGACCAGGGTTGTGAAAAGAGTCGAAAATCAGATACTAACTGATACTGAAACTAGTATTAAAACTGAAGGTCCAGTGTTACGCAAAATTAATTCTCGTGAGCTTTAAATCATGTTATGATCTTGTTACCTCCTCAAAAACATCCCGGAGTTGTGTTTTGTTTCATTCAGACATGTTCGAGTAAGTCTTTATTATTAGTCTGTGTACAACTCCAAAGCTCAAAATGATCTGTTCTACCTTGTGATGTCATGAAGTGGTAGTTTTCAGGTTAACAGCGACCTTGTACATTATGTTCAGTAGAGATTTGAAATTCCAGGGTTGAAATAATCCAAAAAGGTTGTAAAAAAAAAATATCGAAAATCAGATACAAATTGATTCTAAAACTAGTACTGAAACTTATTTGAGTATTGATACTGAAAATGACATAAACTAGATCAAATTGGACCTTTCTTGAACAGTCTTATCTTGAGTTTAATCCGAACTAGTTTAAGACCACATGGCTCTTAAAATTATAATTTGGGTATCAAAATCCGTATCAATTATTACTAGGAATGTAACGATATCCAAATCTCACGATACGATATCGTCACAATTTGAAACTCACGGTACGATATTTATTGAGATATTGTGGGAAAGCTCATGATATGGTGTGGAGGCTCATGATTAGGGATGTAACAATATCCAAATCTCTTGGTACGATATTTTCACGATATACATCTCACGGTACGATATTTATTGCGATATTTTGTATTAATATGCTACTTTTTCCTCTTAAAATGCCTTGACAAGACTCAAAACAATCCAAAAAACTAAGACTTAAAAGTGCTTAGAACTGTTCTTCTTGTAGTCTGCACTGAAATGGAGCAAAGGATCATGGTCTATGTAGTTCCCACTGTCTTTTTTTATCTATTGCTGCACCATAACTCCTAAATTAAGCAAAGAAACTTGTAATTCGATATATTGTGATGGTCCATGATATTATTGAGAGAACTCTGACGATAAGATATCACAATATTTCGGTTATTGTTACATCCCCATCTATTCTTTAGTATTGAAATCAAGTTTGAAATGATAGTAACAATAATCCTAACCAAGCCTAGCTCAAGATCTGGAAATGGATTTCTAAGTCCACCTTAAAAGGACCTATATTACGCTATTTTCTGATCTAAGTTATAATGCTGTTTCCTCATGAAAAACATACCCGGAGTTGTGTTTTGTTTGATTCACACAAGTTTAACGCATAAACCCTGCAGATTTATGCTGTTTTTTTCTCTCAAACTCCATACACTTTCACTAGAATCATTTGGATGAGTTCAACCCTGAAATTGCTCATCTTTAGGGATGTAACAATAACCGAAATATCATGATATCGTATCGTCAAAAGTCTCACAATAATATCGTGGACAGTCACAATATATCGAATCACAAGTTCCTTTGCTTAAATACATGGTTTTATAGTAGCAACAGCTTATGAACATCGGAAACTACATATCCCATGATTCATTTCAGTGCAGACAACATGAAGAAATATGTTTTTTTACTTGAATTCTTGGGATTATGACAGAAATAATTCACACCAAAATCTTGT
The DNA here is from genome assembly GCF_026225935.1 of Boleophthalmus pectinirostris. Taxonomy (NCBI): domain Eukaryota; kingdom Metazoa; phylum Chordata; class Actinopteri; order Gobiiformes; family Gobiidae; genus Boleophthalmus; species Boleophthalmus pectinirostris. The sequence goes on from NW_026571047.1 coordinate 23,195,885, forward strand.
CTGGGTATTTTAAAAGCAAAAAGGTGTCTTATCTACAATTATATCAGCCTCTTCAAAATATCGCAATACATATCGTACTGTGAGATGCATATCGTGATAATATCGTACCGAGAGACTTGGATATCGTTACGTCCCTACTCACTCATAGCTATTAAATTAAAAACCACCACTACATGACATCACCAAGTGGAAAGGGGGCATTTTGAGCTCTGTAGATGTAGACAGACTAATAAACCAGAATAACTGAAACGTGTGAAAAAGAAACTAAACACAACTCCATGTATGTTTGTGACGAGGTAACAACATTATAACACGACTCAAAGCTCATAAGAGTAAATGTTATGTAATGTAGAATGTTTAACCTATGGATCATGGATAGATTTTATTCCATAGCTGTCAGTATTTCAGTGTTTTGCTCTTTCTCGGTATCCTTCCTTATGTGTTAAAAGCCTGTATTCCCTCAGTCTGGACCATAGTCACTGGCCCACTTCCCTCTGGTGCTTAATGCCCAAAGCAGTGAGTGTGAGGCTGGCAGTGATGAAGTGTGATCCCCTCTCCGGGAGACGCGGGAGGGGTATTTTTAGCCTTATCTATCAGTCCTTTCTTTGGCCCGGGGGAACTGCAGTGTGAATACAAAGGGAGGAAGGCACCACCACCAGCGAAACTCAATCCCAAAGAAACCCCTGACTGCAAATGATGGCGCTTCGGTTTAAAAATAGTATGAATACGAACGACGTAAGCGGACAGACAATGAAACTAGTGTTAAAGGTGCGCTGTGGAACTTTTCTGGTGCAGGGTCCTTCAGATGCTTTTGTTATTGCTTTGTCTGGAATGTTCTATCTTCGCGGAGACCAAACCAAATCAAGTTACAGGTCAGATCTGTGGAGAGGTAACGCTGCTCACAGTCAGAATGTCTGTTTTTCTAGATATTTTTGAGCTATAAAACCGCAGGTAATTGAATAAATATAAGGTAGAGCTGTTTAATGCCATACTGTGGAACATTCCAGGCAGAGCAGTGACATATCTAAAGAAACAAGCAGGTGACGGCCCCTCTACATACAAGTTACACAACGCACCATTAATATAAATCAGAGGTAGTGTTAATTTGACCAGGTAATTTCTCCATTTGCCTGGAATGTTCCATAGTATGGCATTAAACAATCACTTATTTAATCAGTTACTAGGGGTGCGCAAAAATATCGAAATATCGATACGACGTATAGTTTAATGTGGTGATACAGTATCAATATCATGGGCTGCTGTATCGATATATTACCAAGAGTATTTTTAGGTATATTTTACTTAATTATTTTGTTACTGTACTACAGTTTTGTTGCTTGTTGAGTGAAAGAAAACTCATTTATGCAACACATTTGACATTTTGACACTCTTTTCATGATTGAAATGATTGTGTTTCATATGAACTTTGCACAAGAAGTGGTTTAACAAAGACTTTAAATATCGCAGCCATGATTTCGCCTTTATTTTTTACTGAACTGTATCAAATCGATTTGAAATATATCGTATCGTATCAAAGACAACATACTGTATAGCAGGGGTGTCAAACTCATTTTGGTCCGGGGGCCGTATCCAACCTACTTCGATTCCAAAGGGGCCGGATCAGAAAACTCTTGTCATATAAACCCCAAAAATAACAATAAGTTCAAATATTTGTGCAGAGAAACACAAATCTATTACAGAAATATTTTTTTAATTGATGAACTCTTTCTTTTACAAAACATTATAATATTATGAACAACCTGAAACTTTAAGGAAAATCCAATTTCCACACAATGTTTTAACTTTCACTCATATGCAAATAGGAATAAGTAAATTTTTCTTGGAAAATTCTGCACTCGGCTCCACTTTTCTCATTTTGGACATTTTTCTGATGAGGGTGTCACGGTCAACAGTCAAAACGATCGTCCTTTAAGAGCGTTTGGAAAGAGACAGGTCTTCATTTGTGCTGCTCTGGTGGGAGGGGCCACGTACAGAGACGCTGGAGACGCTGCTATGCTAAGCGATGCAGAAAATTACCAATATTTTAATAGAAAAAGCAGCTGTTGCTGCACCATAACTCTTCATTTAAGCAAAGAGACTTGTAATTCAATATATTGTGATGGTCCATGATATTATTGTGAGAACTTTGACGATACGGTATCACAATATTTCGGTTATCGTTACATCCCTATTAACTTGTAATGGTTTTCCCTCATTGGCTTGCTAAGAATTATATTTAGATGAATTCATAAATGCTTGCTTGGCTGTATTGTCCTACATTTGAGGTTTGAGTGCTCAGAAAATTTCTGTTTTCACCTACCCCCTCGAGAGACATGAGAAGACAAGAATCAGTCAATCGATCTGCTAAAATTAGTAGCCCCATTTAGAGGAATACTGCTACTAAACTCCAGTGGAAAAGCAGAATTTGTCTTAATAATGGTTGTAGCACTTTTGTCGATCACCAAAATCATCACATTTTGTTTCGTCACTACTTACTTGGTCGATGGACACAACTGCCATGGGCTAGACTGACTGAAATATGAAAAACGTCTGAATTCAGAATAAAAATACAATTATAAATCCCTCAATTAGCAAATTATTTTTAACTTTGGCCTTGTGTCAGTTGGTTCTGATATGGACTCTTTGGCTAAATGCAGAAGATTCACCTTTGAGTCTCCTTCGTGGCTTATTTGGAAACTTAATACATGATAATTAGCCAGTGCTGAGTCATTTTAATCATTGCATATTCAACTGCAGACCCTGTGAGACAAGTCCACAGCCAAAACTTCATATTTGACCATATAAAAGGACAGATTTTAAAAGGTGCACAGTGTAACTTTTCTGGTCGTGGGTCCGCCATGGAAATGTTATGACTTTGTCTTGACTTTAAAAGGTCCAAATTAAACAGTTTTCTGATCTATGTTATAAAGAACAGACCTGGGTTGTGTTTTGTTTCATTCACACATGTTTAACACACAAATCCTGCATATTTAGGTTGAGTTCTCCCCTCTTTGGTTAATTTTTGCCCTGGAATTGCCAATCTCTACTGAGCAAACGATCAAATAGATAGATGTTGACTTGAAAACCCACCGCTTCATGACATCATAAGGTGGAACAGAGCATTACGAGCTTTGGAGACATAGGCAGACTAATAATAAAGAGGTATTCAAACGTGTGAATGAAACAAAACACAACTCTAGGTCTGTTTTTGATGAGGAACATTATAACTTGACTCAAAGCTCACAAGAGTCAATTTTGTGTAATATAGGACCTTTAAACTAGCCAGGTTGGCGCCAGCTAGTGTCTCCGCTCAATTTCATATCTCTCCAGCGACTAGGTCAGGAATCAGAATATATTAGATGATTTGCAAAAACCCCAGAAGTGCAGGTTCAGGCCCCAGCCAATCAGTGAAGAGCCATACATTATGTGTTGTCAACGATTCCCGGGATCGAGGATTTAAAGCCGGAACAAAGAGAATGTTTGGTGAATTTTATCAAGGGCAAAGACGTTATTGCCCTTCTTCCTACGGGATTTGGAAAAGCGTAATATTCCAGTTCCCCCCGTTAGCAGCACATTACATACGCCACGACCAAATAGCAGTGATTAGTTAAATAAAAAAAGTACCCGCCTACCGTCGCGACCCTCCACAGATCTGACTTGTAATGTAGCCGTAGTGCTGTAACCTGCTTGTCTACCTAGTGATAGACAGTTTTAATCTATACTGTGGAACATTCTAGACAAAGCAATAACATCTCCATGGAGACAAACAGGCAGTGGACTCTCCACCCGAAAATTTGCGCAGTGCACCTTTAAATAGGGGTGTGCAAAAATTTTGGAATATCGATATATCGTATAGTTTAATGTGATGATACAGTATTGATATCATGGGCTGCTGTATCGATATATTACCAAGAGTATTTTTAGGTATATTTTACTTAATTATTTTGTTACTGTGCAACAGTTTTGTTGCTGGTTGAGTGAAAGAAAACTCATTTATGCAACACATTTGACATTTTGACACTGTTTTGATGATTAAAATGTTTGTGTTTCATATGAACTTTGCACAAGAAGTGATTTAACAAAGACTTTTAGGATCACAGCCATGATTTAGCCTTTATTTTTTACTGAACCATATCAAATCGATTTGAAATATATCGTATCGTACCGAAAGTGCACTGTATCGAGATCGGCAACTTCTTAATGATAACCAGCCCTACCTTTAAAGTCACAATATGTAACTTTTTTTTGCCAAATATAGACTAAAATAACACGTATGAGTCACAAGTTTAATCTGAGTTTATATAAATACATTGTTTTCTAGTAAGTGAAGACTACCTTAACTAGCTATCTTAAAGGTGCATTGTGTAACTTTTTCATTGAGGGTCCGTCACCTGCTTGTTTCTATGGATACATCATTGCTCTGCCTGGAATGTTCCACAGTATGACATTAAACAGCTCTACTTTACATGTATTCAAATAGAGGTGTTTTTATAGCTCAAAAACACGTAAAAAAACAGACATTCTGACTGTGAGCGGGGTCACCTCTCCGCAGATCTGATCTGCAACGGCCTGACGAACCCTCCACCAGAAAGGTTACACAATGCACCTTTAAACCGTCTTCTACACCTGCTTTTCGTGTGCGTCCTGGTTACAGTGGTGGGTCTGTTCTTGTTTTTTGCCCCGTGGGGATCTCGTTATATTACCTCCTCCTCCTCCTGTCCCACTTCTCATTGGCTCTTGCTCCAGTTTACTGTTCCATACACACACACACACACACACCTGAGCTCTTTGTGCTGTGTCAAAGCTAGAACAACACCTGGGTATGTATACAGGGAATGTCATGCATTTTCAGAGTTATTTTTAATTCAAGACATGTCTATTCACCGATGAGTTATTTTTAAAGCTCCTATATTACGCAAAATGTACTCTTTTATTTGACGCTTTTATTCGTGTTATAATGTCGTTACCTCCTCAAAAACATACTTGGAGTTGTGTTTTGTTTCATTCGCGCATGTTCGTGCAATCCTGCATTATTCCGAAAGCAGAAAACGTTCAGTTCCACCTTGTGATGTCGTGCAGCTACCTTTTACCTTTTGTTCAGCAGAGATTTGAAATACCGTGGTTGAAATTATGCAGATGATTCTAGTGAAGGTGTGTGGAGTTTAAAAACACAGTGGAGCACTTCCTGTATGACCACATGACAGAGCTGGGACTAAGTCGTTGTTTTGCAAGTCTCAAGTAGGTCTCAAGTCTTTGACCTCAAGTCCGAGTCAAGTCCCAAGTCAAATACAGTCCAAAGTCCAAATCAAGTCTCGAGTCACTGGCACATAAATCCAAGTCAAGTCCAAGTCGTTTGCTTTGAGCTTCAAGTCATTTCCAAGTCTTTAAACCAAAGCACCTAATATATAGCTTAGATTTTTGCAATTTATAAGAATTATAACCTAAATTGTACTTAAAAAGCACATTTTTCCTTTTTAAATGTCTTTTCTTTGTAGTTCCATTTGTTTTACTGTATTGTACTGTATATTACTGTAGTACATTTGAGGATACTACACCGCAGTACTTAATTTACATCCAAAGTAACAAACAGAGAAGTGGGACAGACATGTTCCAGTTTGTTCCTGTAAAATTCAGCACTGCATTTATCAAATGTAAAGAGTAAACTATTTCCAAAAAACTTATATTTTTTTTAGGAGAAGCATCAACTTCAAGTCCAAGTCAAGTCTCAAGCCTTAGTCCATTTTCTCAAGTCAAGTCTCAAGTCCTAAAAATAGTAAGTCAAGTTTGACTCAAGTCCTCACCTCTGCCACATACAAAAAACAAAAACAAAACACAACTCCATGTCTGTTTGTGATGAGGAAACAACATTATAACATAGATCAGAAAATAGCGTAATATGGGACCTTTAACTATGGTCAAATACTTTCTAGAGGTAGTACTCATAGTAGTAGTAGTAGTAGTAAAAATATAGTAAAAACAGAAATTGCAGTGGGGGTTGACATAATTATTACAAACAATAGTTGTGTCCTCAAGCAAGATAACCTACATTTTGTGTGAACTGGCTTTTATTTATGTACATTTTTATAGTTTGAATGCAGTAGTAGCAGTTGTAGTAGTAGTAGTAGTAGTAGTAGTAGTAGTAGTAGTAGTAGTAACAAAAGAAGTTGTAGTCGCAGAAGCAATTCCAATGGACAAAACAAGACCAGGTGGAGAGGCTGCCCCAGTTTAGAAATCAAGAGGTAAGCAAAAAAATAAAAATAAAATAAAATAAAAATAAAAATCACAGAATGCGTAAAATTGCCGCACAAAATTTTAAATCTGAAATATGAAAAGTTTGGCGAAAATCTATGTACCAACTTCTGAACTGACGTGAAAACAAGACCCACACAGATCACGGACCAATAAAAAAGTTAGACAAAAGCACTTTTCACAGATGAAGGGTGACTAAATATTAAACTCTGACACAACTATGACTAGTGTAAGTGTGAACTATTGAGATGAAGTGATTTTAGCCAGTGCCATGCAAGTGTGAAGCTCACAGCACCTCATGGACAGAGACCCAGAGACCAAAAATGGACAGTATTTCAAAATGGCCCATGGTACTCACTGGTCAGAGCCTTCTCGTAGCTCTTCCCCATGGCAATGAAGTTCCTCAGGCAGGGGTTGAACTGCTCCATGATGGACTGCGGACAAGGATAGAAAAGAGAAAGAGATGGGTGTGGTTAGAGTTTAGTGGTCTTAAAATGTGAAAAACAGAACAAATTCTCCTCCTTCGAGAGACCAATAAAGTATTTTTAAAGTAAGTCTCTTCTTTTTTAACAATTTGCAGTGGTCCAAAGTTATTCCTTACTTTTCAAACACATATTTACCTTATTATTCACAGCGATAACTAACTAACTAACAATAACTAGTATGCAAACAGTGCACTTCCTGATTCTAGCAGGATAAAAAGCAATGTAGTTACATGCAAACAGTCAGCAGCGGTCTCAAGAGTGGAGTTTACAAGATATCTGTAATAGAGTTGGACGAAATTTGCTTAACTACATTGGGTACTACAAACTGGGTACAGGTCTAGGGTATAGTCTTTTCATCCTGTTACTATTTTACAAATTTACTAATAAGAGCAAATAAATCAGATTAAAGATGCAATATGAAACTTCTGGGTGGAGGGTGCTTGTTTCACTGGATGGCCAAAGTATGAGATTAAGGTTACGTTTACACTGAAATTAATCACAGGATCACCGTATCAGAAACGATTTGCATCCAGACACGTCGTTTCTGTGTCAGCAAGTCTTCCCTGTCCACACAGCTTTGAGCACATTTGTTTACAGAAACGAAGCTTAAAACCACATGGCTAATTTGCATAAACTGAGCGCTCAAAGGACAGCTCGCTCCTTGTGCTTCTTCTGCTTCAGCTTCTGTTGGACTTAAAAAGAACATGACTCAGTGGAATATGAGTGTTCTTTCTGTGATGGAGGGGTGTTCTGCTGATGGGGAGTCTGTTCTGTGCAAGTAGTTCTAGCTACGCTGTTTCCCGTTTGTCTCTGGTTTGTTTAAACTGTTTTCCACAATAGTGTCACATGACCGATGTCACAAACCCAGCGAATCAGGAAGACACAAGTCACAGTGACGTGGTCCAATAAAGACGCAACTAGAGCTCCTACATCAGCATATCAATGTTTTCAGGCGTCCACACAGTGCCGGATCAGATCTGTACTCAGATGAATTCGTGGGAGCTGGCAGCACTAGATCGTTCTGTCTCTGGAGCCGTTATGCGTTATCGGATTAGTGTGGACGAACACTGCATCCACAACGAAAACAACTCAAATAAGTAGTAGTGTGGATGGGGCCTAAACTTATCTATCGTCAAGAAGACAGGCGTGACTGGATTTAAATTGTTAAAGAAAGAAAGATTATGCTTTAAATAAGTAAATCCACTTGGACTGAATAAAGGACATTTTATCCTGATTCGAGAAGCTTTGACCTTTCAAGCAAAGAACTAGTCTTGCTGCTCATAAAAGAAACATGCACAAAAGAAAATCTTGCATTATTAGTCTGTCTACTAGGGGTGTGAGGATATCCAAGTCTCACGATACGATATCGTCACGGTATGAGCCTCACAGTACGATATTTATTGCAATATTGTGTGGAGGCTAATATGCAACTTTTTCCTCTTAAAATGCCTTGACAAGACTTAATCCAAAGAACTAAGACTTAAAAATGCTTAGAACTGTTATTTCTTCTTGTAGTCTGCACTGAAATGGAGCAAAGGATCATGGTCTATGTAGTTCCCTCTGTCTTTTTTGCACCATAACTCTTAATTTAAGCAAAGAGACTTGTAATTCGATATATTGTGATGGTCCACGATATTATTGTGAGAACTTTGACGATACGATATCACGATATTTCGATTTTTGTTACATCCCTACTGTCTATATCTCCAAAGCTCAAAATGCCATGTCATGAAGCAGTAGTTTTCAAGTATACAGCATTTTACCTTATGTTCAGTAGAGATTTGCAATTCCAAAACTCAACTCCTGATTTGTTTGCGATCAGGAAACAAGATTATAACACGGATCAGAAAACAACGTAACATGGAACCTTTAAATTTTAAAGAGTTGATCCGTAAAATTCCAGTTCTGTGACATTAGAGTTAGTTGAATAAATTGTTCTAACACTTTTGTAACCTGAAGTTGTGTATACTTTCATTTGTTTCTCAGTGATTTTGGACTGCGCCTCTGTGAGTGACTTTGTGGAGAGTAAAAATAACTGCACCTGGACAGTCACAGCAGTGCATCTCAACACCACCACTGAGAATCTAATTACCATTTGAGCTACATCAGCATCACATTTCAGATCACGCCAAATGACCACGTGATTATAATTATCTGAAATATTTAGCTGTTGTGCAGTGGGTTAAGCATTTGCCCTTCAACCACAGGTCAGCAGTTTAAATCTCGCCCAGTTTGTGGTCATCGGCAAGACACTCATTGGTGCATAGAGTACAGAATATAAAACGGTTAAGTTGTGGGTTTGATTTGATTTCAGAACATTTTCAAAACATAATAACACATTGGATTACGTGACTTAAACTGCGATGCCAAACTGAACCAGGACTGAACCAGAACTAAACTGGTCCTGGTCTCAGTCCCGGTCTCAGTCTTGGTCTCAGTCTTGGTCTCAGTCTTGGTCTGGTCCCAGTCTCGGTCCCGGTCTCAGTCCCAGTCTGGTGTCGGTCTCAGTCCCGGTCTGGTGTCGGTCTCAGTCCCGGTCTGGTGTCGGTCTCAGTCCCGGTCTGGTGTCGGTCTCAGTCCCGGTTACAGTCCCGGTCTCAGTCCCGATCTCAGTCCCGGTCTCAGTCCCGGTCTCAGTCCCGGTCTCAGTCCCGGTCTCAGTCCCGGTCTGGTCCCAGTCTCAGTCCTGGTCTCAGTTCTGGTCTCAGTTCTGGTCTAGTACCGAACGTGTTTTAAGTCCTGGTTCAGTCCTGGTTCAGTCCGACATCAGAGTTTATGGAAATGGGAAACAGCCTTTATCCGTTTTTTCCATTCTTCATTTAAACACAAAATCGAAACTGAAAAATCGAACCATTATCCATTTTTTTCATTTTGGTTTTGGAGACAAATAATGAAGAAAACGGTTGTTTATTCATTTTCTTATTTTCACTTTTATTTTGTAAAACGAATGAACGAATGACACACAGATTGTAAAAGCTCAGAAGAGTCAGTTTGGCGTATTAAAGAAACAAAGGGAGGAGGTAGTTGTTGCGTAATGAAGTCAGCGTAGAGAGGAGCTGTCCTCAGAGCTGGATCCTCTGAGCTCTGAAACAACACATGCGTGAAAGCGATGGCTGAGAGAGTTATATAAGGAGATGGACTGGTTCAACTTCATGTACCTCATTCTTCTCACTAACAAGAATAACTCCATGTACACAAACATATGCTCAGTGGGGGAAGAAGTACTCAGTTTTGTTACTTATGTCAAAGTACAGATACAAGACCTGTAGCTAAAATCCAATTAAATTAAAATAAACCAGGACTAAAACAGTAAAAAGCTGAGACATAAAGTGAAAAAGTGAACTGTAATAAAAAATAAACTCCCATTTCACCAAGTCTCACACTGTAAAGAAAAGTACTTTTTACTTTTCAGTCCAGATCTAAAATGTAGTTAAGTAGAAAGTACAGATACACGTTCTCAAATGTAGTGAAGTAAAAGTAAAACGTATCCAGTAAAATGAAAAAAACAACTATTTTCTTCATTATTTCTCTCCAAATCCAAAATGAAAAAACGGATAACGATTTGTTGTTGTTTTTTTTTCAGTTTTTGATTTTGTGTTTAAATTCAACTTAAACTGCAATGCTGGACTGAACCAGGACTGAACCAGGTCCGGGACCAGACTAGGACCAGGACTGAGACCGGGAATGAAGCTGGGACCACACCAGGACCAGACCGTGATTGAGACCAGGATTGAGACCAGGATTGAGACCGGGACCAGACCGGGACCAGACTGGGACCAGACCAGGAGCAGACCAGGACTAGTCCTGTTTTTAGTCCAGTTTTTAGTCCAGTTTTTAGTCCAGTTTTTAGTCCTGTTTTTAGTCCTGTTTTTAGTCCTGTTTTTAGTCCTGTTTTTAGTCCTGTTTTAAGTCCTGTTTTAAGTCCTGTTTTAAGTCCTGTTTTAAGTCCTGTTTTAGTCCATATACAGCACAAATGAGTTTTCATTTAAATACAAAATCGAAAACTGAAAAAATGAATCGTTATCTCTTTTTTCATTTTGGTTTTGGAGACAAATAATGAAAAAAAAATTTTTTTAATTTCTTATTTTTGCTTTTATTTTGAAAAACAAATGAACGAATGATACACGGATTTATGTGGATATAAGTAAAGTACAGATACTTAAAATTTGTATTTACGCGTTGTACTTTTCCTTTTGTACTTCATTACGTTCCCCCACTGGATTTTTTTCTGGATGACATGCAAAAGCCTTGTAAATGTAATTTTTCTCTGTTTTTGCATGATAAAGAGGAGCTTTTAACACAAGACTTAATTCAATGTGAATGATTTAATGGAATGATGAAGGCGCAGCAGTGTATTCTAGTCTTTTGTCTCAGTTTACTGCAGAGCTGTCACTGTGATGTCCCCAAATGGAATCGCAAATCGGCAATTAAACTCCCAAATGGCTCCCAACAATATGAGCGCTGTGAAGGTATCAGTGGGACATAAAACTGCAATCATCAAGCCCCACATTAACAGATCTAAGATGCAGTTTTACGAAATGAATAACTAAACCAATGCAAAGTGTTATAACTCTCATTTGCAAGATTTTTGGGTAATTATTACAAGAACGAAAGGCAATTCCAGGTATGTTTTTGATGAGGTTACAACATTATAACGTCTTAAAGCTCACGAGAGTCAATTTAGTGTAATATAGGATAGGGCTGGGTGATATGGATCAAAAAATATATCTCGATATATTATACAATATATATCTCGATATCTGTACAGGAAAAATAACCCCTAAAACTATTACAAAAACAAATACGTCAAATTCCACAATGTCTTTTTTATTAAAGTGCAAGAGGCAGGTAGTTCATATAGTAACAAATTGCTTCTGCCAAAAACTCCCATATTACATAAATAATCATTTAACTGTAAAACAAAATAAATAATACATATTGCCTTCTTTTCATTCATAAATAAAACAACTCAAGCTCATCTTTGCATTAACTCTGTTATCCATATGATAACCATAACCATGAGCTCCTTTAGCAGAGGAAGCTCAAGATGGTCCTTATTTTAATATCCAGCAGTAAGGAACTCTGAGGTATCCCACAATCCATTGCAACACTACTGTACAAGTTACACATAAATTTAATTAAAATCTTCTACATAAATAAACTTTACATAACTATACTTTACAACATATAAACATAACGACTATAGAGCCACATCAGCCCGTTTGAGATTATAAAGTGTTTAATGCAATTTTGCGCAGATGTGTTTACGTTTTACCGAAACAAAACTTAAAAGCCCCAACTTTGGGCATTTACAGCGTTAGTGTGGACTGAATGACACACAAGCAGCAAAATCAGAGAGGCGGGGGCACGCGGGGGTGCGCACAGAGAATGCAAACAAGCAAAGCAGCGAAATCAGAATATAAGCATTATATTCACATATACGGTATGTCAGAATCCATATCGAGTTTAAAAAAAATCTCAATATATTTAAAATATCGAGATATTGCCCACCCCTAATATAGGACCTTTAATGCCATATTCTGAGAAATTCCAGCCACGGCACTAACAAATGGAGAAAAGATGATGGTGAAAAAAGTGGAAAAATTACACTGCACCTTACAAAAAAAAATCTTAAGTCTTATAAAATGTAAACATGCTGGTTGTTCATACTAGACTGCACAGTTGGCAGCACATACAGATCTAAATAAAGACACCTCACCTGCTCCTCTAGCGCCCCCTGTCAGGTGTAAATGAATGTTAATGCGCTGCTGTGCACTACCCACAATGCATCAGTCACACAAGGACCAATGCCAAGACCACTGAGCAAGAGGGGAGCGGACTGGCTTAGGCAGCTTTGGTTCACTTGATTTGATTTTCAAACTTCAACCAGATTTTTATTTGTTATTTTTTGTTTAATATTTGTCATAATTATATTTATGTCTATGTTTATGTCTTCTGCACAAACTCCTCTCTTTATATAACTGTGATTATTAAAAATAAATAAATAAAAAAATAGGAGCAGACATTTTGGACACATGACTCCCTCTGATATTTGGTCATATGTTTCAGGGTCCTTTCAAGATTTTGGCAGCCTCAGAGGGTCAAAATTTAATTTAATATTTTGGGCAAATTTGTTATACATTTTCAAGACTTGGACTCAGTTTTGTTTAGCCTTCAATCTATAACACAAACATACTACAATTATAATATTTACTTACAGTACCACAGTACATGCCTTAGTAAGTTTAGGCCTAATTCTGTGGTAGTAAGTAGTAGTATTTGATTTTGAATGTCATAGTAGTCGTTGTAGTCGTAGTAGTCGTTGTTGTAATATAGCAGTAGTAGTAGTATTTGATTTTAAATGTAGTAGTAGTAGTAGTAGTAGTAGTGTAGTAGTGTAGTAGTAGTAGTATGGTAGTAGTAGTGGTAGTATTAGTATTAGTATTATTATTATTATTAGTAGTAGTAGTAGTAGTAGTAGTAGTAGTAGCGGTAGTTGTAGTATTAGTAGTGGTAGTGGTAGTGGTAGTGGTAGTAGTAGTAGTAGTAGTAGTAGTAGTAGTAGTAGTAGTAGTAGTAGTAGTAGCGGTAGTTGTAGTATTAGTAGTGGTAGTGGTAGTGGTAGTGGTAGTATTAGTATTAGTATTATTATTGGTAGCAGTAGTAGTAGTAGTAGTAGTAGTAGTGGTAGTGGTAGTGGTAGTAGTAGTAGTATGGTAGTAGTAGTGGTAGTATTAGTATTAGTATTAGTATTATTATTAGTAGCAGTAGTAGTAGTAGTAGTAGCGGTAGTTGTAGTATTAGTAGTGGTAGTGGTAGTAGTAGAAGTGGTAGTGGTAGTAGTAGTAGTAGTAGTAGTAGTATGGTAGTAGTAGTGGTAGTATTAGTATTAGTATTATTATTAGTAGCAGTAGTAGTAGTAGTAGTAGCATGAGTTGTAGTATTAGTACTAGTAGTATCTGATTTTAAATCTAGTATTAGAGGTATGGTAATAGCAGCAGCAGCAGTATTAGTATTATTAGTAGTAGTATTAGTAGTAGTAATATAGTAGTAGTAGTATTTGATTTTAAATGTAGTAGCAGTAGTATAGTAGTAGAAGTATTTGATTTTAAATGTAGTAGTAGTAGTAGTAGTTTAAATTTAAAACCAGTTGACTTATTATAATGTATTAATATCATATCTGCCCAGTACTCAAGAAGTACTTTGTTATTTTCAAAGTACTTCACTGATACATAAAACAAATAAGATAAAAACGTTGCTGTGAATTCGGTCTCCTTGACGTGACCTTGAGCGGCGACAGGGAGCCAAACCAAACAGGCTGCGCCCGTTTCCGCGGCAACAACCCCTCAAAAATGACCTTTCCGCAAGCACAAGAAAACACACGGGGCAGGTGGGCGAATAATGGAGTTTCATTGATAAAAAAAAAAAAAAAATGGTATACTCTGTTTTTTAACGAACCAGGGACAAACACAAGAGAAGTAAAAGAACTAAAATCCAAATCCAATTCAATTAAAATAAAATAGGGCTAAACCAGGACTAAACCAGAACTGAACCAGGTCTAAAAAAAAGAATTGAACCTTGACTAAACCTCAACTAAACCAGGACTAAACCAAGACTGAAATTGATAAAACCTAGACGAAACCAGTATTTAATCAGGACTAAAATGGACAAAACCTAATCTAAACCAGTATTTAACCAGGACTAAACCAGGATTAAACCTAGACTAAACTAGGACAAAACATCACTAAACCAGGTCTAAACCAGGACTCAACCACATGTCTTCCTCCTGTATGTCTGTCTCTCCTCTGTGTACAAGATGCATAGAAAACATGTGGATAGTGGACAGACAGTGGACTAAACCAGGTCTAAACCAGGACTAAATTTAATAAAACCTAGACTAAACCACTATTTAATCAGGACTAAACCATTTCTAAACCAGACTGAACCAGGACTAAAATGGATACACACAAACACACACAAAAGAAAAACAGTATAAACCAGTATTTAACCAGGACTAAACCAGGTCTAAACCAGACTGAATCAGGAGTAAAATGGACAAAACCAAGACTAAACCAGAACTAGGACTAAACCAGGTCTAAACCAGACTGAACCAGGACTAAACCAGGAGTAAACCCAGACTAAACTAGGACAAAACCAAGACTAAACCAGGACAAAATCTATACTAAACCAGGTCTAAACCAGGACTCAACCAGGACTCAACCAGGTCTAAACCAAGACTAAACCAGTACAAAACCTATACTAAACCAGGTCTAAACCAGGACTAAACCAAGACTAAACCAGACTGAACAGGACGAAAATGGACAAAACCTAGACTAAACCAGCATTTAACCAGGACTAAACCAGGATTAAATCTAGACTAAACTAGGACAAAACCAAGACTAAACCAGGACAAAACCAGGACAAAACCAGGTCTAAACCAGGACTAAACCAGACTGGGGCAGGACGAAAATGGACAAAACCTAGACTTAAACCAGTATTTAATCAGAACTAAACCAGGACTAAACCTAGACGAAACCAGGACTAAACCAAGACTAAACCTAGATGAAACCAGGACTAAACCAAGACTAAACCAGGTCTAAACCAGGACTCAACCACATGCCTTTCTCCTGTATGTCTGTCTCTCCTCAGTGTAGAAGATGCATAGAAAACATGTGGATAGTGGAGAGATAGTGGACTAAACCAGGTCTAAACCAGGTCTAAACCAGGTCTAAACCATCTAAACGTCTTCCTCCTGTATTTCTGTCTCTCTTCTGTGTACAAGCTGCATAGAAAACATGTGGATAGTGGACAGAAATGCGAAGCGTTCGAGAAGAAAAACGTAGCGAGCGCAGTGGAGGAAAAAAAAGACCGAGAACGAGGGGAGGGGGCTGCACTTCCTGTTGCCGAATATGGTTGTGCAGGATTCCCCCCGGTTACGAGGTATTTGAATTCAGCTCACGTTCGCGCTGAGAGAGAAGCGGAGAGAGGAAGAGGGGGGACCACGTCAGAGGACAGTGACGCATCGTACAAGCACCAAAATCATTTTACGCTCAACAATTTGCCCCTTAGGGATTCAGAAGCTGGTTGTTTAGCTACAATAACGATGTATACACTAATTAATTGTTATAATGGCCTGGACAGACTAATGAGAGAAGACAATTACATAACCTACATAAAGCTAAATATCCTACCTTACACTAGGGATGTAACAATAATCGAAATATCGTGATGTCGTATCGTCAAAGCTTTCACAATAATATCGTGGCCCATCACAATATGTCAAATTACAAGTCTCTTTGCTTAAATTAAGAGTTATAATGCAGCAATAGCTAAAAAAAAAGACACAAAACTACATAGACCATGATCCTTTGCTCCATTTCAGTGCAGACTACAAGAAGAAATAACAGTTCTAAACACTTTTAAGTCGTACTTCTTTGGCTATTTAATTTATTTATTGGTTTATTTATTTCTATTCTATGATTTTGTTCTTATTTTATTTTACTGGTTTTTATTATTATTATTATTATTTTAAGAGGAATATTATTTTAGTAGTTTATTTTATCATTTTATTATTGTTGTTATTATTATGTATTTGTGCAGCACTTTGGAAACTGTTTGTTT
Organism: Boleophthalmus pectinirostris; assembly: GCF_026225935.1. Taxonomy (NCBI): domain Eukaryota; kingdom Metazoa; phylum Chordata; class Actinopteri; order Gobiiformes; family Gobiidae; genus Boleophthalmus; species Boleophthalmus pectinirostris. Next base: position 23,212,240 of record NW_026571047.1, read on the forward strand.
TTTGAAATGTGCTTTAGAAATAAAGTGGATTGGATTGGAATAAGTCTTGATTAAGGCATTTTAAGAGGAAAAAGTAGCATATTCACAGTTTTGCCTCCACAAAATATTGCAATAAATATCGTACCGTGAGATGTATATCGTGAAAATATCGTATCGAGAGATTTGGATATTGTTACATCCCTAATCGTGAGCATTCCCATGATATCGCAATAGATATCGTACCGTGAGGTTTAGGGGTATGCAAAAATATCGAAATATTGATATAGCGTATTGTTTAATGGGGTGATACAGTATCGATATAGTGGGCTGCTGTATCGATATATCGCCAAGAGTATTTTTAGGTATACTTTACAATTTTTTTAATTACACAGCTACAGTTTTGTTGCTTGTTTTGAGGAAGGAAACTCGTTTATGTGTTTTGATGATTAAAATGTTTGTTTCATATGAACTTTGTAAAAAAAAAAAAAAAAAAGGTTTAACATAGACTTCACAGCCACAACTTAGCCATTATTTTTTAGAGAATCGTATCGAATCGTTTTGAAATATATCGTACTGAATCGAAAGTTCACTGTATCGAGATATGTACCGTATCGTGGCCTGTGTATCGAGGTATGTATTGTATCGGCAACTTCTTAATGATACCCAGCCCTAGTGAAGTTCATACCGTGACAATATCATATCGTGAGACTTGGATATCATTACACCCCTACTTTACACAGTATCGATTGTAGTACTGGTACTAGTACTGGTTATTTCTGGATAATGAAGTACCGAAAATCAAATACTAGTCCATACTTAAACTGGATTCGTAGCTAGATACTCGTTTGAGAAGGTATCAATACTAAAAAGTCATATTCACAGGACAGAAATAAACAGGGATGTAACGATATCCAAATCAATACATCCCTACAATATTAGGGGTACGATATTTTCATGATATGCATCTTAGAGTATGATATTTATTGCGATACGTTGGAAAGGCTAATGTAATTGTAGATAGGACATTTCTGCTTTTAAAATGCTTTTTGTAGATTTTGGTGTGAATTATTTCTGTGATAATCCCAAGAATTCCAGTAAAAAACATATTTCTTCATGTTGTCTGAACTGAAACGAATTATGGTATTTGTAGTTTCCTATGTTTATAATGCTCCACAGTACTGCATTAAACACATCTATCTCCATGGAGACAAAAAGGTGACACCACCAAGCAGAGGTTGGGACTTGCAAGTCGTGAGTCAGAAAGAGTCACTATTTTTAAGACGTGACTTGATAAAATACACAAAGACTTGGGACTGGACTTGGACTTGAGCCCTGTGACTTGAGAAGACTTGATGTTTAGACTAGTTGACAAATTAACTGTTATTAAGCACTTTTAAATCTTTATTCTTTCCATTTTGACCATAATAATTCGCACTCTTGTCAAGGCATTCGTGACTCGTGACCCGACTTGGACTTGCCTGTATTTGACTTGGGACTTGACTTGGACTTGAGGTCAAAGACTTGAGACTTGCAAAACAACGACAACTCCACAAGCCAAGTTACACGTCAGACTTGAATCGAGGCGACCCTGCTCGTGTTTTTCAAACAATAAAAACACCTGTAATTGAATAAATGTGAGACAGATGGAAAAAAAAATAAAATCAGATGACAGACCCTCCACCAGAAAAGTTCCACAATGCACCTTTAACCCTTGGAAATAAATATAAAATGATAAGAAATATTGCTTTGTGTTACTTATTCCAGTGTCTTGCTTGTTAACACATGAATCACTGCATGCACACAGAACATATGTCTGAACTGACTCACACAGTCCACACGTGAGCACTTGAATGCCTCGTGTGACGTTCACTGACAGTCTGTGAGCGCAGCAGATGCTTATACAACAATATCAATTAAACATGAATGCTTGCTATCACCCCAGCCTTACATGTGCCTGGTATTACGTAAAGCTGGATATGTTCGGCTAATGTCAGTGAAGTAAATATTATTGGACCAAACTACTGTGTAGTTTTGTGGAATTACAGACTCAGGGTGTGTAGCCCATCTAATAAAGTTGCTTTAACATAAATGTATTATTCTTAATTGCTTTACTTTATTTAAAGTTTTCTTCTAAGGTTAATATATAGTAGGGGTGTAACGATATCCAAGTCTCACGATACGATATTGTCATGGTATGAACCTTATGGTACGATATTTATTGCGATATCGTAGGAAAGATCACGATATGGTGGGAAGGCTCACGATTAGGGATGTAACAATATCCAAATCTCTCGGTACAATATTTTCACGATGTACATCTCACAGTATGATCTTTATTTCGATTTTTTATACACTGAAATGGAGCAAAGGATCATGGTCTATGTAGTTCCCCCTGTCATTTTTTTTTTTTAGCTATTTCTGCACCATAACTCTTAATTTAAGCAAAGAGACTTGTAATTCGATAAATTGTGATGGTCCACGATATTACTGTGAGAACTTTGACGATACGATATCATGATATTTCGGTTATTGTTACATCCCTAGTATATAAGATTCAGTTGTTATTATTAAAAGTGCACTATGTAACTTTTCCGTTGAGGGTCCATCACCTGCTTTGTTTCTGTGGATATGTCATTGCTCTGATTTGAAAGTTCCACAGTATGACCTTAAACAGCTCTATTTAACATTACAGGTGGTTTTATGCTCAAAAATACCTGTACATCATACTGCTGATGTACACCATCAACCTCTCCAAAATATCGCAATAAATATCATACCGTGAGATGCATATCGTGATAATATCGTACCATGAGATTTGGATATCGTTATATCCCTAGTTTGTCTACATCTTCAAAGCTCAAAATGCTCTGTTCCACCTTGTGATGTCATAGTGGTAGTTTTCAAGTTAACAGCTACCTTTCACCTTTTCTTCACTAGAAATTGGGCTGAAATTATCTAAATGATTCTGGAGAAGGTGTATGGAATTTGAAAACACAGTGGAGCACTTCCCGTTTTACCACATGACATCACAAGTTGGAACAGAGTGTTTTCTGTTTGAGAGACGAACGCAGCCTAAATATGCAACAAAACACAACTCCAGGCGTGTTTGTGATGAGGAACCAACATAACATAACCGATCAGAAAACAGCGTAATATCGACCCTTTAACCAACTATGAAGCGTTGAAGAACCCACTGGGCTCATCTCTCCACAGACGATTCCCACAGAGCTACACAAACTCAACAAACACAGATGGTGTTTATTCAGCAACCCCAACAACCTGCAGCAACTCAGTTTTCCCACACGCACACAGCACCCGAACGCACCACACTGATTAAAATGTGCACTTTTTTGTTTTTGCCGTCATTATTCCACCATATGGAAATAAACTTGGTAATCGCAATGGAGACAGGTTAATGGTCAGATCTATGGAGAAGCAAGGCTGCACATGGTAAGAATTCATGTTTCAGTATGTAACTTTTTGCTTTTTTTTTTTTTTTTTTTACAAGAACCCCAGAAGTGCGAGTTCAGGCACCAGCCAATCAGCGAAGAGTCGTACATTCTGTGTTGGCAACGATTCCCGAGATCGAGGATTTAAAGCCGGAACAAAAAAAATGTTTGGTAAATTTTATCAAGGGGAAAGACGTTATTGCCCTTCTTCCTACAGGATTTGGGAAAAGCTTACCAGTTACACCAGTATACCAGCGATTGGTTAAATTAAAAAAAGTACCCGCCTACCGACAAGCAAACAAATTCTAATGCTGCGAGGTCAGACGGTTTCTACGAAGTGAAACCGGCTCATGAATCAGGTTAGGATTGCGTCTCCACAAACTTGACTCTTACTTGGCCTGGAAACGGGGCTCCAACTGCTTGTTTCCATGGCAATGATGTTCTTTTGGCTATAATATTCCACAGTATGGCTAGGCCTGTCACGGTAACAAATTTTGAAATACATTGCTGAAGTAAATATAGATGATAAAGGAAAATACAGAAACAGAACTATAGAGCAGAATTATCCACCAAAAAGTATTCTAAATGTACAACATCGTTACATCGGGGGTCCGTCGTCTACTTGTTTCTATGGATATGTCATTGGAATGTTCCACAGTATGACATTAAACAGCTCTACCTTACATTTAATCAATTCCAGATGGTTTTAGAGCTCAAAAATACCAAGAAAAACAGGCCTCTCCACAGATCTGACCTGTAATCTGATCTGGTTTGATCTCCATGATGATAAGAAGGTTTAATGCCATACTGTGAAACATTCCAGACAAAGCAATAACATCTCCATGGAGACAAGCATTTGACGGACCATCCACCAGAAAAGTTACACAATGCACCTTGATGCAATTAGTTTGTATCTATAAAGAGAAAAGTATGGTTCCTTCTAATTACTGAACTATACAGTAATTACCATGACAGACATAATTATGGCATAAAACATATCTGTCTCCATGGCGATGTAGATGATGCGCCACCACCAGAAAATTACATTCTGTACGTTTTATTGAGCAAAATAGCTGATTTACTAACTGTATTGTCCGGTCTACTCTGAACTCTGAGCACTTGGCTATTATTGTGCATGCTGTAGGACAAGAGATGTTCAAGCCAAATGATGCGTTCAAGGTCTGAGAACTGTGTGGGCTCAGACAAACTCGAGATCTGTTTATTAATTCATCAGAGTTGTAGATAATGACTTCATGAGGCCAAATGTCAGAGAGTATATCACACAGAGAAAGGCTATAAATTATGTATTGAAATAAAAACGGAACAGCCAATATAAAGGATGTCATCGCAGATTTCTTTACTTGTTCAATTGATGTGGTGGAAGAAGCACTCACACTTGTTACTTAAGTAAATGTACAGATACTGGAGAAAGTACACAAAAAAAAAAAACCCAAGTAAAAGTATCACCTGAAAAAAATCTACTTAAAGGTGCATTGTGTAACTTTTCTGGTGGAGGCTCCGTCAAATGCTTTTCTCCATGGAGATGTTATTACTTTGTCTGGAATGTTTCACAGTATGGCATTAAACCTTTCTATTGTCACGGACACCAAACCACAGCAAGTTACAGGTCAGATCTGTGGAGAGGCGACACCGCTCACAGTCAGAATGCTTGTTTTTGGGGTATTTTTTTGAGCGATAAAAATATTAAATTGAATAAATGTAAGGTAGAGCTGTTTAAAGTCATATTGTGGAACATTCTGAGCAGGGCAATGGCATATTCACAGATATGACATTGAGATTGTGAAGTTTTCTGACTCTACACCCAAAAAGCAGGCATTCTGACTGTGAGTGGGGTCGCCTCTCCACAGATCTGACCTGTAACTTGCACTGGTTTGGTTTCCATGACAATAGAAGACGATAGATGTAGTGATTTTGATACAGATTTGAATGAACTGGACTCGTGACTTGGACTCGAGTCAGACTTGAGTCACTATTTTTAGGACTTGAGGCTTGACTTGATATAATGGACTAAGACTTGGGACTCTACTTGGACTTGAAGGTCAGTGACTTGGGACTTGAGAAGACTTTAGAAGCACTTTCAAATCTTAATTCTTTCTGTTCTGACTGTAATGATTCACACTAAGATCTTGTCAAGGCATTTAAAAAGGAAAAAATAACTACATTAATTTCTACAACTCTTATATACTCTCTCTATATATACTATAAATACTCATATAGAAATATACTATGTTTTTTTTAAGTATAATTTATCTTAAAAGTCATAGAAATTGCACAAATCTAAGCTATATTTGGTACTTTGATTTGAGCTTTATGAGTCTTGAACTTGACTTGGACTTATGGACCAGTGACTCGAGACTTGGACTTGCCTGTATTTGACTTGGGACTTGACTCGGACTTGAGGTCAAAGACTTGACACTTGCCAAACAAAGACTTGGTCCCACCGCTGCAGATTTGTGCTGAATTCAGTTCAAGTAGAAGGAACTGAATTTTCCAAGCTGTTTTATTTGTATATTTTTGTTTGCTCGAACTATAAAACGTGTTAAAAATAACCCCCAGGATTTTCAGCAGGTTTCAAAGTATAATAAAAATACTTTAAAATTTCAGTCCCGTTCAAAAATGTAGTGGAGTAGAAAGTACAGATACCTGCTCTCAAATGTGGTGGAGTAAAAATATCCACTTAATAAGTACAGATACTGAGCTACTTTTACTTCATTGCATCATCTTAAAGATTCACTGCATAACTTTTCAATTGCTTTGCCTGGGATCTTCCATTGTATAACATTAAACGTGTCTATCTCCACGAAGATAAGGCACCAAGCCAAATTATACACCAGATCTGCGGAGAGGCCACGACGCACTTAGCAATAACGCATGACTTTTCCATTTTTGTAGAATAAAGAGTACCTAAAAATAAGTATGAAGTTTTATTTGAGTACTTTTGTATGCACAAAATGTGACTATACTGCTCACTTATACAGTCTGGAGTAGGGATGGGCATGATTAGTCGATTAATCGATAATTGATCATTAAGAATTTCATCGATTATGTTCATTTTAATCGACACACCGAATGTAGGTTGCTGTGTGTAGCGTGACCAAACAGGGGTCTGTACATGTGTCTCTCTGCACTCAGAAGGAGCGAGACACAAACAGTGGGTCAGTCTGCAACGTAACGAAATGCAAATGCGTATTTAACGATGACTTGTACAAGAAATTCCACACTTTCCGTTGCGTTCGGGACAAGTGTGAGGACATGTGCACAGTGTATAAAGCAGGAACATATGTTTCGGTGTCCAGTGGGAAAAAGTTTTGCCAGGTGAGAGTCGCGCAATGTCGATGACGCGTCCCCACCTCTTACCGCCCGTACGGTGTCCTGGTTTGGACAAACACAAATCTGGTCACACTAACCTGTATTCCACTGAGTCATGTCTTTTAATCTGACAGAAATTGACCGCATCAGCGACACAAGAGCTGTAGTTTTATCTTCGCTGAGTTTATGCAAATTAGCGATGCGGTTTTAAGTTTCGTTTCTGTGAGAGTTGCGCAAAACTGAATTAAACACATTATAATGTCAAACGGATTGATGTGGCTCTAGAGTCGTTACGGTTTATATGTCGTAAAGTTGATTTATTTATGCAGATTAGTAGTGCAGATAGTAATAATAATGATAATTTTAATATAAAAACGTTAATGATTAATCTATAATCGATCGTTAATTCTTCCGACGATCGATTAATAAAATTTCATCGAATGCCCATCCCTACACGGTACGATATTTATTACGATATCATGGGAAAGCTCACGATATGGTGGAGAGGCTCATGATTAAGGATGCAACAATATCCAAATCTCTCTGTACGATATTTTCACGATATACAACTCACGGTACGATATTTATTGCGATATTTTGTAGAGGCTGACAATCCTGTTAATATGCCACTTTTTCTTCTTAAAATGCCTTGACAAGACTTAATCCAAAGAACTAAGACTTAAAAGTGCTTAGAACTGTAGTCTACACAGAAATAGAGCAAAGGATCATGGTCTATGTAGTTCCCTCTGTCTTATTTGAGCTATTTCCGCACCATAACTCTTAATTTAAGCAAAGAGATTGCAATTCGATTTATTGTGATGGTCCACGATATTATTTTGAGAACTCTGACGATACGATATCACGATATTTCGGTTATTGTTACATCCCTATTAGATCATTTGGGGGAAAATAATAAAAATCGTCTCTGAATATCATCCCTAAATGAATCCCTAAATATCGAAAAAAGCTTATCGGCCAACTCTGGATCCTAAACAGTATTGGTATGAAAAAATCCATGGCAGTCGATCTCAAATTGTAATAGAAATCAACCAACAAAACCTGCGGTGAATGGGCAAACAGCTGTACCAACTGCCCTCTGCAACACCAAATACGGAATAAATTTAGACTAACAACCCACACAAAATCACAATGAACTTTCGCTTTTTACTACTTCGAAATCCACTTTAAAACACGCAAAACTGGTCTCACGTTCGGAGGAGTTTTCAAGGATTCTCAAAACTGCTCACTCAAATTCCATTAATGCTTGAGTAAAAAAAAAAAAAAACGCACTCAAGAAAATGTCATCTACGTTTTTAGACCTCAGCGAGTTCACACGGCGTTCGATGTCCAAAACACAGACAGCTAGAGTTATTTCTTCTTAAATATCAAGCCTTCTTCCATCTGTAGACAGCAATGAGTCACTCACAAACGCCCCCATTCAATTTCACAGCAAAAACTTCGCCCTATTGAAAAACCTAAGATGTCATTCACCCATTGTCACTTTATAGAAATGCTCAAACGGTGGGAGGGTGAAGAATTATAATCTATAGAACAAATTTTGTGATAATTACTTGCAGTTTAAGATGGTGTTGTTTTATTTTACACATTAAAGCTCCCATATAACTCTATTTTCTGATGATATAATCTTGTTTCCTCATCACAAACAGACCTGGAGTTGTGTTTTGTTTCATTCACCCTTCATGTTTAGGCTGATTTCTTCCCTCGAACGGAAAAAACTCTGCACCAATTTGTCATGTCATGCGGTAATACAGATAGAGCTCCACTGTGTTTTTAAACTCCACACACCTTCGCTACAATTATTTGGATCATTTCAGACCTAGAGCGCCAATTTCTACTGATCTAAAGGTAAAACGCAGATGTTAACTTGAAAACTACCGCTTTCATGACATCACAAGGTGGGACAGAGCATTTTGAGCTTTGGCGATGTAGATGTAGATAGTAGGGATGTAACAATAATCGAAATATCGTGATACCGTATCGTCAGAAGTCTCACAATAATATCGTGGGGTGTCTTAATATATCAAATTTCATGTTTCTTTGCTTAAATGCTCGGTTTTACAGTAGCAACAGTTTACGAACATCGGGAACTACATATCCCATAATTCATTTTCAGTTCAGACAACATGAAGAAATATGTTCTTACTTGAATTCTTGGGATTATGATGGAAATAATTCACACAAAAATTTTGTCAATGTATTTTAAAAGCAAAAAAAGTGTCCCATCTACAATTATATCAGCCTCTTCAAAATATCGCAATAAATATCGTACCGTGAGATGTATATCGTGATAATATCGTACCGAGAGATTTGGATATCGTTACATCCCTAGTAAACAGACTAAAAACGATTACTTAATCATGTGTGAACGAAACAAAACACGACTCCGGGCATGTTTCTGACAACATTCTAAGGTGACGTAAAGCTCACAAGGGTCAATTTTCGATAGTATCTCCATGGAGACAAGCAGGTGACATCACTAGACCAAGTTACAAGTCAGATCTGAGGAGAAGTGACTCCGCTAACGTAGTTTTTGAGCACTGGTAACTGGTAAATGCAAGAATGATGATGGAACATTCTCAGCAAAACAACGTTATCGCCATGGACACAAGCAGGTGGCCAACTTAAAGGTGAAAAGTAGCACACCTTTACGACCAGGTGAACTCATTTTGTCCGGGTTTAACTCCAGTTGTAGCCAAGGTCTTCTGTTTCAGGTCTGGTTTAGTCCGGATTTGGTTCAACTAGGCTATTTCAGAGCTCCTTTCAAAAATGTAGGTCCAACTCCATCTTTATAGTGGAACATTTTAATAGCCATGCCACAATAACATAAATAAAGTGTGATATAATGCGACTTTCTTCACTCTTCAGTTCGGATTTACTCTTTTGTCAAACATTACATCGCCTTTTTCATGTCAAAATGTTGGTCCAATAAAGTCACCTCAGAGATTCTTTCAAAGAGAATACCAATAGTCCATTTACTTTCAAGACATACCTTTAGTAACAAGTTTTAAGAATTGCATCGCGCGACACAAAGACACGTAGCAAGTCACGGTAATCCGACTATGCCTGTCTTCCCGGGGTTTACCTTGTAGACATTCTCCGTTATACGGTGCACCTCGTCGGTCCGGGACATCTTCGTCGGCGCGTCAGTCACAACCATAGACGGGACTGGACGATCGGATGGGTCAGGTGGAGTTACGGCGGGGATGGCGGTGCTTACGCTGCTTGGAGGCTCGTTACGGCGGCAGAAAGACTCGTGTCGTGAGTGGGATTCCGGCTTTTAAAGGAAAGTCCCCCGGCTGCACCCACACACACACATACACACACACACACACACACGCACCGGCTCACCACGCACAAGGACGGGATGAACGAGCGGGAGGGAGGCGCAGGCTGGAGTCGGTGCAGCGCAGAGGCGGACTTTACGCCGAGGCGCGTTCAAGGGCAGTGGGAAAGTACGGAAACCCGCACGAATGACCTTTCTCGCACAGTTATGAATGGCGAACCACTGATGAATTATTTATGAAATCTTTTTAAAAATCCTCCAGTGGTCGAGTGGCCTATTTTAAAATCCATTCACAAAATATCGGTTTTTCAAAATCGACTAATTGTGGCTATTTTAGGCTCTGTCACCTATTGCCTGTTGTTGGTCATTCTAAAAACCCATGGATTTAAAAAATTTTCCCAATCTCATTATATTATTTGATTTATTTACTAGTTTATTTATTAAAAGGTCCATGTTGCGCTATTTCCTGATCTATGTTCAGTGTGGGAAGTTTACTTTTAAAATGTATTCTTCTACAGATTACAGATTACATGCCCCAAAATGTAGTTTGTAACGGAATCCATTAAATTACTTCAGGTGATTTATGTAATCTGAATACTTTGGATTACTTGATATTGTCATGCTTTTTGAAACTACATGAATGTAGCAACCACATCCTGAAAATTCTTGTTTGTTCTCATCAAATTGTTTGTTGAGCTCAAGGCTCCATGAATAAGCAACTGTTTAGTGTAGAGAAGCAAAGACGAGAATCTGAACATAAAATGTTTTGTTTTGTCTGCTAAAAGAAAATAAAAAGCCCAGTCTTTACTTAAACATTTTTAAAAAATATTATTGATAGAGAAATTATTTTTATATGAGATCACTGCTGCCTTAAATTATGTCCACTCTACTGTTAGGTGTCATATTGTTTAGACCTGGTTTAGTCCTGTTTTAGTCCTGTTTTAGTCCTGTTTTAGTCCTGGTTTAGTCCTGGTTTTAGACCTGGTTTTAGACCTGGTTTTAGACCTGGTTTTAGTCCTAGTTTAGTCATAGTTTAGTCTTAGTTTAGTCCTGCTTTAGTCCTGCTTTTAGATCTGGTTTAGTCCTGGTTTAGTCCTGGTTTTAGTCCTGCTTTAGTCCTAGTTTTAGACCTGCTTTAGTCCTGGTTTTAGACCTGGTATAATCCTGGTTTAGTCCTGGTTTTAGTCCTGGTTTAGACCTGGTTTAGCCCAAAATGTGAAAAAAGGAAAATACCGCCATGTAATCCATTTATTTCAACAAAGTAACTGTAATCCAACAATTACCTCTCTCGTGATATCGTATCGTCAAAGTTCTCACAATAACATCGTGGACCATCACAATATATCGAATTACAAATCTCTTTGCTTAAATTAAAAGTTATGGTGCAGCAACAGCTAAAAAAAAGACAGAGAACTACATAGACCATGATCCTTTGCTCCATTTCAGTGCAGACTACAAGAAGAAATAACAGTTCTAACACTTTTAAGTCGTACTTCTTTGGATTAAGTCTTGTCAAGGCTTTTTAAGAGAAAAGAGTGGCATATTAACAGTTTTGTTAACCTCCACAAAATATCACAATAAATATCGTACCTTGAGATGTATATTGTGAAAATATCGTACTGAGAGATTTGGATATTGTTGCATCCCTAACCGTGAGCCTCCCCACCATATCATGAGCTTTTCCCATGATATCACAATAAATATCGTACCGTGAGACTTGGATACTCCATACACCCTCCCTAGAATAATCTGGATAATCTGAACCCTGGATATTCCAATCTAGGCCAAAGACTCATGTTGTATTCCTATTACCTGACCAGCCAGAACCACAGGCTTTGACAAAACTTTACGAAGACGAGTGGATCTGGAGCTGTATCCTGTCTCCCTGATTTTAGAGAGTGTGATTGACAGGTGGATTAACCAATCAGAAAGACGCATAACATAACAACATGGCTGCTTACACATAAAAAAAGAGAAAAAGCAATTTGAAGAACTGAGAAACAGCATGTATTTTCTCAGAATCAGCAATCAAAGTACCAAACTCTTACTTATCTCAAGTAAAAGAAGTGATTCATTTTGTTCTGGATGTTATGAGAATTTTCAAGCTGTGGTTGAACCGTCTCAAGTTTGGATGAAGGATTTTCACTCTCCATTGTCCAATTCAAGACTCTCCAGAATTTCAGATTGTAAAAGGAACTGGCTGATCAGACAAGCAGAGCTATGGAAAAGAACTCATCAAAACACAGGACATGATCAGAAAGACTGTCTGACCCAGGAATTCAACCCACAATCTGAGTTAAGATAATTACAAATGGCCCAATAATTAAAACAACCCAATAGCTTAACCGTAATAGCCGCACTTTTACAATCGGGTCCGGTCAAGTGGTAACGGAGGGAAACAGGGGCAGATTTTTTTTACATTCAAATAGCTCTTATTCAGAAACTAGAGGGACTACTGAAATAAGAAAAGTATTAGAATGTAGGAAAGAGTTAACACTCCAACAGGGTAAAGTTAAACCTGTGATATTCTTTCAAGTTGTTGACAAAAAATTTTAAAACTCATGTCGGTAACGGAGGGAATGAAATATGCAGCACTTTTTGGGCAATAAATACAAACAGTGATAACTAGCGGTTCTCACTTACATATCCTTAACAAACTCATTTAAATATTTGCTTCATATAGTTTTCTACCATGTGGTACAAGATTAGGTTGAAAAACCTCTTACTTTTTGAGTCATGAGATTTTTTATTAAGAAAGGTCATGGTAACGGAGGGAAAATAACAGAGGGAAAATTGTGCAAGCAAGTAGAAGGTGCATGATTTAGCATAATTTGTCAGTTTTTTTCTTCTGAAAACTTTAATATTACTTCAAAATGAAAAGAAACTATTTCTATAAAATATGTCAGTCCTTCCAAGCAAATTTTTTATAATTTTAAATACTTTTTTGTGAAAAATCATGTACCTTCATCAACAGTTCAAAGATGGAATAACACAAGATATGATGAAATACATCCATTTATTTACATGATTTGCAGGTCTTTGAAATTTGGGAAATAATTTTTGTTCCATGTTTCATACATGGTCTGTTTAAAACATATGTAACTTTAGAACCAAAAATGGTACAGAAAAAAGGTAAGCAGTTTCATAAATTAGAGTACATATGCTATCTATTGAATAAATTTTTATATCAGATGCATTAACTAGAATTTTTGGCCTTGCTGTATACTTCTGCTTGACCGGGATCAAAACATATACAAACTTTTCAAATAGTTTGCATAATTTTATGGTCTTTTCTAAGTCTTGTAAAAAGGGAATTCTCCAGAAGCTACCTTAACTTATAAAAGGAACCCAGATATATATACGAAAACAAAACACATAGTTACAAGTTATAATTTCAGCTCATCCCACACCGAGACCCGATACAATCCTACAGTTTTTGTTCTAACACACTCTAAAACACAGAGGCTTGTTGCTGGGAGAATATTATTTTCTGTACTTATTGTTTACTCTGTTAACCTATAGGCTAGACTATAATGCTATTTTAACTTTATAATAGTATCATTAATGTAACTAGACCCTCAGCTCCACCCTTTCCTTTCAAAGTGACCTTTGAAAATCCAACCTTTATGTGAAGCTTGTACAATGGGTGTGTGCCATTGAAACATATAGACGCACAAAGCCTTGTCTAAAAACAGTTATACTCAAGGCACCTCCAGGATTTCCCAGGAGAAATCTAACACTTCTTACTATATGCAGTGTTGGGGAGTAACAGATTACATGTACCGGAGTTACGTAATCAGAGTACAAATTATGAGTAACTGTATTCAGTTACAGTTACTGTTTCAGTGAGTGGTAATTGGATTACAGTTACTTTGTTGAAATAACTGGATTACACGGTGGTATTTTCCTGTTTTCCTGATTTCACATTTTAGGCTATATCCCCCCATTTTTTTATTTATGTTTTTTTTTTTTTTTTTTGGTAATTCCACTAATTGAGGGAAACTAAACCAGGTCTAACCTAGATCTAAACCAGGACTAAAACAGGACTAAACCAGGATTTAACAGGACTAAATCATGCTGCATGGACTGTGTCTCCTCCTCTTCTATCAATAATATTTTTAATATGGTTAAGTAAAAGTCTGGGCTTTTTATTTTCTTTTAGCAGACAAAACATCTTATGTTACGATATCCTCGTCTTTGCTTCTCTACAGCAAATCAAGTAATCCAAAGTATTCAAATTTCATTACTTCCCTTAAGTAACTTAATGGATTACAAACTACATTCTGGGATATGTAATCTGTAATCTGCAGGGGAATACATTTTAAAAGTAAACTTCCCAACACTGACTATATGTCACTATTTTCAATGTATTTAAAAATGTCAAAAAGTACACATAGAAGTATCACATATAGAAAGACTACTTCATTGTTGTTTGGAGCTCAGTGTTTCGTGGGGATATTTTCTATGCAAAAATGGGGAGATTTTTGGTATTTATGTTATTGTATGGGATGAGTTGAGCTATAGAGAGTTAATACGTCACTTTTAATTAGAACCTGACCGATATGGATTTTGCTGTGGCCGATATGAAACCAATATAATGGGAGTTGGAGCTGCCGATAGCTGATAGAATCACCAATATATTTAGTGATGTAAAAATTTACTGTAAATCTTGAACTGTTTAAAAAACTTAGGTTTGGCTCTAGTGGATTTTAATTTGGGTTTATTTAGGCAACATTTATTGTTATTCTGCCTCTTTATGTCATATTTACAGACAGTAGGTCGGCCTAATGGCATTTTTTCATCACATTTTAGCTACTAGTGATGGGTATTCCAGTTCAGTTTAGAGAACCAGCTCTTTTGGCTCAGCTCACTAAAAGCAGCTGGCTCTTTTGGCCCCCAAGTGGCTCTTTGGATTGTTTTGTTGCAAACAGGACAAAACCAGGTCGTTGGCCGTGGCGTTTTGTGGGACAGCAGCAGCTTCATTAACAATTTTCACCAACTTAAGCGCGAATAGTGATGTTTGTGGCTTGTTGATAACGTGTAGGTCGGATGAATGCGCTTTGGCCGTTCAGACTGAAGTCGCATGTCAAAAGATCAGATATGTGTCGGTTTCAGGACCACATATCCAAGTGGCCTGGGTCGCATTTGAAAAAATCGGATCTGTCATTAAAAGATCAGATACAAGTCACATAGAGGCCAAAAAATCGGATTTGGGTCACTTCAGGCTGCAGTCTGAACGTAGCTTAAGATCTTGTCAAGACATTTAAAAAGGAAAAATGTACTAAATTAATTTCTACAACTCTTACATACTCTATAAATACTCATAAATAAATATACTATGATTTGTTTAAGTACAATTTATCTTAAAAGTCATATAAACTGCAAAAATCTAAGCTTTATTTGGTATTTTGGTTTAAAGATTTGGACTTGACTTGAACTTATGGGCCAGTGACTCGAGACTCGACTTGGACTTGGCCTGTATTTTTACTTGGGACTTGTGGTCAAAGACTTTAGACTTGCAACACAAAGACTTGGTCCCACCTCTGCAGCGTACAAATAAAGAAGTCTCACTAACAGCAGGGATACCTAAGCAATTCCTTCACGCACTGCCACGAGTCGTCAATTATCCCATCTTTCAGTGGTTCCCTAAACGCACCTCAACGATGACAGAAGCCACGCCCCCTCCGCTGTGTCACGGCATCCCACGCCGCAGCCGCCTCCTCTCCATTCAGACCCAATCGCGGAGGATACCGGAGATAGAGCCCCGGACAGAGGCACGAGCAGCCACGGAAATAGAAACTAGTATTTAAATGTGCAGGACTGACGAGTGTGGTACGGCCTACTGAAACACACGCACAGTATACAGGTAAAGACATGGTAAAATTGTATAGCCCTCCGTTGTGTTTACAAATGGCATGTTACACAATAATGCACAACGGTTCTCAAACAGTGGTACAGGTCCCTCTGGTGGTCCTCATGTCACCTTTCATAGATGTATTCAAATTATTAGTACCGGAATAGTTCTTATAACATCTGGTTTAAGACACACATGATAATCCTGCTCTCTTTTGGGATATTTGTTAGTGATGGACCCTTCCCATTTAGTGTTGCCGTATGTTAAAATCTTAAACTGTATAAAGAAGTGGACTAAGGGAGTGTGACGTCACCAGTGTTGTGGAGTAACAGATTACATGTACCAGAGTTACGTAATCAGAGTACAAATTATGAGTAACTGTATTCGGTTACAGTTACTGTTTTAACGAGTGGTAATTGGATTACAGTTACTTTGTTGAAATTAATGGATTACACAGCGGTGTTTTCCTGTTTTCACATTTCGGCTATATCCCTTTTTTTTTTTTTTTTTTTTTTTTTTCTCAATAATTCCACTCATTGCCGGACACTAAATTAGGTCCAAACCAGGTCTAAACAAGGTCCAAATCAGGTCTAAAACCAGGTCTAAACTATGTCTAAACCAAGACTAAACCTGGACTAAACCAGGACTAAAACCAGGTCTAAACCAGGACTAAACCAGGTAGAGAAATCAGGTCTAAACCAGGTCTAAAACCAGGTCTAAACCAGGATTAAACCAGGTCTGAACCAAGACTAAACCAGGTCTAAAACCAAGTCTAGAACAGGTCTAAACCAGGATTTAACAGGACTTAATCATGCTTCATGGACCGTGTCTCCTCCTCTTCTATCAATAATATTTTTCATATGGTATATATTATATATAGTATATATACCAGTTAGCCCCGTTAGCTGCGCATTACATATGTCATGACCAAATAGCAGCGGTTGTTAAATAAAAAAAAACTGCCTACTGTCGAGCGAACGAAATCTAAGGCTGCGAGGTCAGACGGTTTGTATGAAGTGAAAAGAAATGAAACTGGCTGATGAATCAGACTAATGTTTGTCATCCACAAAAGCTAATTTCTTTCTTTTTTTCTTTTTTTGTTAAAAACAATACAAGGAGCAACAAAGTGAGATTTTGTTATGCCAACTCTAGTCCATGTTCTTTTTAGACTATGGGAGGCCAACATAGTCTATTCTATCTATCTATCTATCTATCTATCTATCTATCCTCATAATATGCAGTGTTTTTTTCATCCACAAAAACAAATTTCTTCAGAACCCACAGAACCGTAACAGCGTGGCTATGTTTGTCTTTAATAAGATTCTGTTATTGTGGCCTGTTTGTGTTGAGCTGCTGTGAGTGGGACTGAGCCACTTGGACGAAGCTTCATTATTTGTTACCATGACTTCACAAAAACACGGCTTTCATTTTTGCCACGTAGGATGACTCACTCATGAGCAGCCAAAGAATGGGTTTAGACACTCACATTGTTGAAATTCATAATATTTTTCCTTATTTTCTTGCAAACTGTTAATTTAGAACTGGCTGTACTGGAAAGATGTAATTTCACTTTTTTGTTCACACGCTACAAGTTGGTTTGTAAAAATGTTAAGGGCTGATTTATTTTCCATGTATTTGAGCAAAATGTGTCTTGCGCTAGCAGATATGTTGTTTAAAGGTGCACTGTGTAACTTTTCTCGTTAAGGGTCCGTCAGCTGTTCCGTGGGTCATGTCAATGCTTCGTTTTAAATTGTCCACAGAATAGTATTAAACTAATCTGTCTTGAATTTATTCAACTACAGCTGCAAAACTCTTAAAAAACATCCATTCTTACTGAGAGTGTGGTCGCCTCTCCACAGATCAAACCTCTAATTTGGCTTGCAAGTCTCCATGGAGATTCTTATGTTTATGGCCATACTGTGGAACATCTGGGTGCATCTCCATGGAGACAAGCAGGTGATGGACCCTCCACCAGACAAGCTACACAATGCACTTTTAAGCAGCTCTTGAGGTAAAAATAAGATTGCTGTGTACTGTCTGCATCAAATTATGAAGCGATATAGTGTCTGAGAATCCAGAATGTGTGGTTAGCAGGCTAGTTGTTAGTTCTGACCAGTTCATAATGTTTTATTTGTGTTTGAAAAAAAGGTACTGTGATTGAATGTTCCTCGTACGTGGCCCCTGAATGTAACATGTGGCCCTTTAATGGCCCCTGTTTCAGAAAAATCCTAGAACCATCACTGGTTCTGACAGTTGTGAAAAACGCTTATAAACTCATTGCAGTGAATAATTAAGAGTCTAGTCCCTGGTCTAGTCTGTGGTCTAGTTCGTGGTCTAGTCCCTGTTCTAGTCCCCTGTTTTATCTCCAGTCTAGTCCCTGGTCTAGTTCCTAGTCTAGTTCCTTGTCTAATCCCTGGTCTAGTCCCTGGTTCAGTCCCTGGTTTTGCCTCTGGTTTAGTCCGTGGTCTAGTCCCTGGTTTCGCCCCTGGTCCAATCCCTGGTCCAGTCTCTGATCTAGTCTGTGGTCTAGACCCTGGTTTCGCCCCTGATTTAGTCCTCAGTCTAGTCCCTGGTTTCGTCCCTGGTCTAGTCGCTGGTCTAGTCCCTGGTCTAGTCTGTGGTCTAGTTCGTGGTCTAGTCCCTGGTCTAGTCCCTACTTCAGTCCCTGGTTTTGCCTCTGGTTTAGTCCGTGGTCTAGTCCCTGGTTTCGCCCCTGGTCCAATCCCTGGTCTAGTCTGTGGTCTAATCCCTATTCTAGTCCCTGTTCTAGTCCATGGTCTAGTCCCCAATTTTGTCCCCGATCTAGTCCCTGGTCTAGTCCCTGGTCTAGTCTCTGGTTTCATCCCTGGTCCAGTCTCTGATCTAGTCCGTGGTCTAGTCCCTGGTTTCGCCCCTGATTTAGTCTCTGGTCTAGTCCCTGGTTTAGTTCTTGTGTAGTCTGAGCTAGTTTTGGCTTTTGTAGATGAAGTGAAAGGCGTGTGTAAGGACTTGAATACAGGTCTGGTTCAGTTCCTGGTTTAGTCTGTGGTCTAGGCCTTGGTTTAGTCCCAGTTAGTTTTGGCCTTGAGTTAATATGTAGATGAAGTGAATGGCGCGTGTGAGGGTGCAGCTGATGTGGGTGGACTTAAATACAGGTCCACGGACTTTAGAATCCAAAGCTCCTCTTCGCTTAAAGTCTGAGTCATCGTCAGCTGCTTCCCACAGACACCTCTGCCCATCGCCACCACTCAACTCCATCAAAGGACTCAATCAAAACAGAAAAAAATTAAATAAATAAATACATGTCTACAGTTTTTGGATTATTATTTATTTAGATTACGAACGAAAACTAAATATTAAAGGCGCACTGTGTGACTTTTGTGGTGGAGGGTTTACCACTTTGATGAATGACTGCTTTACTAAATCTATCATTTAATACAATTACAGGTGTTTTTATTGCTCGTAAGTTCAACAAAAAACATGATTTCATACTCAGTACTCTTCCAAGTCTGAGGCCATGGTTCTCGACTGGAAAAAAAAGGTGGCTTGTCCTCTCCGGGTGGGTGGAGAGTCTCTGCCTCAAGTGGAGGAGTTCAAGTATCTCGGGGTCTTGTTCATGAGTGAGGGGAGGACGGAACGTGAGGTTGACAGGGGGATCGGTGGTCGCTGTATTGGACCGTTGTGGTGAAGAGAGAGCTTAGTCGAAAGGCAAAGGTCTTGATTTACCGTCAATCTTCGTTCCTGCTTTCACCTATGGTCATGAGCTCTGGGTAATGACCGAAAGGATGAGATCGCCGATACAAACGGTCGAATTGAGTTTCTTCCGCAGGGTGGTTGGGCGCTCCCTTAGAAATACGGTGAGGACTGACTACTGTCACTACTACTGCTACTACTACCAATGATAATGATAATAATAATAATGAAATATTATTGTTGTAATTATTGTAATTAATAGTAGAGACAATAATAGTTATCATGGTTGTAATAATAATTAATAATAATAAAAATAGTAATAGTGATAATGGTAGTGGAAATAATAGTAGGAATAATAGTGATAATAATAATAAATAAAAAGAAATGCCTTTAGGGTTATGTTTTTGAGATTGTGACGGATGGTGAAAGATGATGAAAGGAACTGATGATGGTGAAAATAAATATTAGTTTCAGTATAGGGACTAATAAATAAAAAAAAATATTTTAAAAAATGTGTATTTGTTGTGGTGTTGTGGGTGTTGCTTTATGCTGAATATTGTAATTGTTATACGTTGATGTTTGTTTTATTTTTTAAATGTTATATTCTGTTGTCTTTAATAAAAATAAAATAAAATAAAAAGAAATACGGTGAGGAGCTCAGTCACACAGGAGGAGCTCGGAGTAGAGCCACTGCTCATTCACGTCGGCCTCCTGGTGGGAGACGCTGACCCAGGACACGCTGCAGGGACTGTGTCTCTTGGCTGGCCTGGGAACACGTGTCTGGGGTGAAGGAAATCTGGAAGTTCCTGCTTAGACTGCTGCCCCCGCGACCCAGCCCCAGATAATCAGAAGAAAATGGATGGATGGATGATTTCACAAGGTAAACAAGGTAACATCTCCACAGATCTGAGCTGTAACTTGGCCTGGTGCCGTTACTTGCTTGTTTCCATGGAAATACTGTAGATACGCTTAATGTCATACTGTGGAACATACTGTACCAGGCAAAGTAAGAACATAAGTGGCTGTACCTGATTTCACTGTCCAAGAATCCATTTTGTGTAATATAGGACATTTAAGAGACAGTTTGCGAAAAAAGGTAAACTAAATAAATAAATAAAAGTTGATGGTGGAAAGGTAATTTGGCAAAAATCTAACACAGTTTCCAGATCACAATATTCATTTTATCAGGATTCATGTGCACTTATTATTTTTCTATTAACTGTTTAAGCCTTTAAGTTTGATCCATATATTTATTAGTGGTGAGCAAAAACACTGAAATATCGATGTATCCTGATAGTAAATTTGGTAATACAGAATCGTTAATCATGGGCTGCTGTTTCGATATGTCACCAGGAGTACTTTTAGGTATCTTTTAGTATTTTTTTGTGACCGAACTACAATTTTATAGTGAAAGAAAACTTGTTTATGCAACACACTTCACTGTTTTGATTATTAAAATAGATGTATCTTATATTAATTTGCTCAAGCTGGGTTGGTTTAAAGGTGCACTATGTAACTTTTGGTTGTTGGTCTGTCACCTGCTTGTTTCTGTGTCCTTGCTCTGCCTGGAATGTGCCACAGTATGACATTAAAAAAGCTCTACCTTACATTTATTCAGTTACAGGTGGTTTTATAGCTCAAAAATGCTTAGAAAAACAGGCAATCTAACTGTGAGCGGGGTTGCCTCTCCTTAGATCTTACTCGTAACTTGGTCTGTTTTGGTTTTAATGCCATACTGTGAAAGATTCCAAACACGGCTCTAACATTGTCATGGAGAAAGGTTACACAACGCACCTTCAGCGAGGGACGCTCATTCAAATTGTGAAAGTCCTTTGCTGCCCTCTTCTGTTCAAAATCCTGTATTGTACTTAAAACAAGCAGATGGAACGATATGTTACAAAACAACTTTATTGAACTAAAAGATGTACATGGATATACACTGTCCGGTTAGCCATTTATGATTAAAGTAAACCAAATACATTCCTTATATTATTTGAAAGTTAGAAAAAAACGTTTAAGAGATAGCAGCATAGCACTTAGCAGGGTCATCCCAAGAGTTTATATCTTTACTAGTACATGAATTTCTTGTCAAATCCAGATATGTTTTTAAAGAGGGAACAACATCATTATCATATTAATGGTAATGATGACATAACAAAGCATAAAATAAAAAAATCTGATGTCCGTTTCATATATATATATATATATATATATATATATATATATATATATATATATATATATATATATATATATATATATATATATATATATATATATATATATATATATATCATATATATTTATAAAACATTATTGGCACTCCTGATTCCTTCTTTTCAATTAGCAGTTATTATGACGATATTTATTTATAATTTAAGCAAAATACCAAGAGATTACCACAATTTTGAGACCTGGTTTAAAGGTTTAGACTTAAAGGTGCATTGTGTAACTTTTTTTGGTAGAGGGTCCATCATCTGCTTATTGCTCTGCCTGGAATGTTACACAGTGTGACATTAAACAGCTCTACTTCACATTTATTCAATTAGAGGTGGTTTTGTTTTATTGCTCAAAAAAACCTAGAAAAACAGGCATTCTGACTGTGAGCGTGGTCGCCTCTCCACAGATCTGACCTGTAACTTGGTGTGGTTTGGTCTCCATGAAGATAGAAAGGTTTAATGCCATACTGTGGGACATTCCAGACAAAGTAATAACATTTGACGGACGCATTTGACGGATCGTCCACCAGAAAAGTTACGCAGTGCAGCTTTAAGACTGGCCCTGCTTCATGCTAGGGTGGAAATCAGGTTAGTCGAAGGTTTAGAAAGAAGTAAAGACTTGGATAAAATTAAATACTAAAAATCTGTAAATTGTAAAATGGTAAAAGTTGATTTATTTCTGCTGTTCTATGATTAAAATCCCACTACTGAATTGAATTACATTTTCGATTTAGTAGTGGAATTCACAATAAGAAACCAGACAACGGCGACGCAAATGTGACCGATTTGATATTATGATGATAGGCACATTAAGTGAAGTCACAGATCTTCAAATAAGACTTGTTTTCCCCGTTATAAGTCCATTGGAAAATAAAAATTCCACACCGAGCTGTGGACTTTGACAGTTCAATTTCAGGAAACCAAATGCAAGATTCAGCCCCCGTGTCTAAGCAGCGAGCAGCTCACGTTCTGGATTCTTTCTGGATTTTTCTCGCTCTGGAAAAAAAAAAAAAAAGTTTAAATGTGTAACGTGTAAATCGGCGCTCACGAAAAAATAAGGTTAGATTTGTATTACTATATTTCTACATTTTATTTTTACTTGTACATTTATATAATTATCCCTTGTTTGACACTTGTCTGTTGTTATTTTTGCTACTTATTTTGAATTTATTATTACCATTAATATTTTTGCCCTGTGTTTTTATAATATTTTATGATGTGTGAGCTACTGTGTCCAGATAATTTCCCTTGTGGATCAATAAATGTAGTCAAACACAGTCTTATCAGTTAATTGTGCCTAGATAATTCAGACTCTAAAACAGCAAAGAAGAACAACAGCATTATTATTAAAGGTGCATTGTGCAACTTTTCTGGATCCATCAAATGCTTTTCAGTGTGGAGATGTTATTACTTTGTCTGGAATGTTCCACAGTATGGCATTAAACAATTCTATATTCAAGGAGACCAAACCAGAACAAGTTACAGGTCAGATCTAGTATTTTTGAGCAATAACACCACTGCAATTGAATAAATGTAAGATGGAGCTGTTTAATGTCATACTGTGGAACAAACCAGGCACAGCAACGACATATCCATAGCAACAAGCAGGTGACGGACCCTCCACCAGAAAAGTTACACAACGCACCTTTAAATCTAAATGTCAAAAAGAATAACTCTCGGATCTGATTTTCATTGATAATTCACTTTAGTTCAAAATATTTTCAAATTCAGTCACCATATTTTGTTTTTAAAATCAAAATTTACAATAGAAATAATCACTGACTCTTCATCGACTAAAATAAATGTAATTAAAGGGTGGTCTTTACATTACTGAACACTTCTTGCATAGTTTTTTTTAGAAAATATGGCTTAATCCAACATTTGTGCTTCAGTTCATGGTTAGTGTGCATGTAATACATTTATTTTTTTTCTTACGTAAAGTAGAGGAAGGACATGCAGACTCCACACAGAAATTTTAAGCCTTGCTAATAAGTGAGCAGAGTAATAGTTTTTGACATCATTTCATCATCATATCATTTGAACAAATATACAGTAATTGTGAATGAAAATAGTTTTGACCATTAAAATACTGAAATTCATTAAAATCTGACCTGGTTTTTCTTCTTTGGCAGCTGGGACTTCTGGGAGTTCATCTGAGGGCACATCAGGAAGCTCTACATCTCCCTAAAACACAAGAAAAACAATGGTGGGCTTAAAAATGCTATTTATTTTATCATTTGAATTCAAAATATAATATAAGTTTAATATGAATGAGAGGATGGACAGATAATATGTGGTACAGAGTGTCCATCATATCCATCTCCATGGACACTAGCAGGTCACATTACAGGTCAGATTTGTGGAGAGATATCCAAAGTAGAAAAGTTAAAATGTCCATATTACACTTTTTTCTGATCTACATTATAATGTTGTTTTCTCATCAAAAACATACCTGGACCTGGAGTTGTGTTTTGTTTCACTCAGACATAAACCCTACACATTTAGGCTCAGTTTTTCTCTCAAAAGAATGTCATCTCATGTCATGAAAACTACCACTTCATGACATCACAAGATGGAACAGAGCATTTTGAGCTTTGGAGATGCAGACAGACTAATAATGAAGCATTACTTAAACATGTGTGAATGAAACAAAATACGACTCGAGGCATGTTTTTGAGGAAGTAACAACATTATAACATGACTTAAAGCATTGTTTCCCAAAGAGTGGATTGAGACCCTCAGGTGGGCTGCAAGAGATTTTTTGGGGGGTTTCCTTGTCATGATCTGCATGTAGGTGTGCAGTTTACAGTTCTGACACTCTCTCCTCCTGCACCCCGGACTGGAACATGCTACAAAAACGCAGACAGGCCCTCCTATCTCATTAGAAATGCTGAAATGTTAAGACGTGTTTTGTGTCATTTCTAATCTTTTTGTTATTATTTTATTGACTATTTTGTTCCAGTATTGCTGGTTCAATTGAATGTTGAAACGAAAAAGATGGATCATTTTATTGCTGCTTCAATGACTGTTTTTCATTGTTTAAAACTTGAGTAATACTAATTGTTCAGAGAGACATGATCACTCAGTCAGCAATAAAATATCCTCATTAATGTTCAATAATGCTCAAATCCATCTTTAGTTTGTGATTTATAAATAATGTCTATTGACTTGGGTCGCGAAGGTTTGTATATAGGACCTATAAATAAGAAATGCCATGCTGTGGAACATTCCAGGCATAATATTTCCATGAAGGCAATTGAGGTAACAGACCCCCCCCATATAAAAGTTACTACAAAAAACATGTGGTAGAACACCTTTAAATATTGATTTCTGTATAATGTTTATGTGAAGAATCCCTCAGTCGTCCAGGTAGAATCCATGGCAAGGAGAAAATTCAGTTTGACAAACTGAATTTTCTCCTTGCCATGTATACTGTTTAATTAATTTCTACCTGTGTAATGGCCTCCAGTTCTGCTAAAATGTCATCTTCATCCTCCGGCGTCAAAGACCCGGCCAACATCTCATCTATTTGCTGAAGTAGAAAAATAAAACAAAAAACATGTTTATTTCACTGTGAATCATCCGTGCTTTGACATTACTCAGAGAACTCACCCTTTGGTACTCAATCGCATCTTGGGTCTCATCCATAATGCGCTCCACTTCTTCAATGGACATAACCTGCAATAAGAGACAATAAAACAATACAACCAATTTATCATCAACAAGACACAAACTTAACAGGAAAAACTGGATCTTGCCCAGTACTTGTCCACTCACCTCATGCATTTTCTTCAGACACTCATTTCCAACTTTGAGTCCTTCAAGCACCTTCATTTCAATCTGAGCGAACTCCAGATCTTGAACCTGTGACACAAAGGCACAAAGTACAGCAGGTCGACATTGCCCGACTGGTATTTTGCGGCGACATTACGCTGGAGGTTTTCCACTTTTACATCTATGGCGGAACGTTCAGCAGCTACCATGGTGACACAATGCACACACTACGAGCAAACATTTCCAAAAAAGGAGTTGTACATCGAACGCATATCTTCTATCTTCTATGTATCCTGAGGTTAGCCCATTGTGCATCAGATGTGGCCTGACTGAGGCATCTCTTGGCCACATATTTTGGTCATGCTCGTGTCTGCAAACCTACTGGAGGAACATTTTTAACACTCTATCCCAGGTATTCAATATTAGGTTGGAACCAAACCCTGTATTGGCGCTTTTTGGTGTTTTGGAGGATCATGTACTGTATTTTCCGTTCTATTAGACATGCTCATAAACCTCTACCTGTATCAAAAAACTACCGTGCGCCCCACAATCCGGAGCGCCCTATAGACGAATCCACTCGGGTTTCCCAGCACGACTTCAGTAAACTACAAAGCCGCACCACCCGCAGAACACCGCACACCGAAAAACACCCGCAGGCCACACTCATCACTCCACGCCGATGAGGAACGGAACGGAGGAACTAGGGATGGGCATGATTAGTCGATTAATCGATAATTGATCATTAAGAATTTCATTGATTACGTTAATTTTAATCAACAAAACGAATGTAGGTTGGTGTGGGTAGTGTGACCAAACAGGGTCTGTACATGTGTCTCTGCATCAGAAGGAGCGAGACACAAACAGTGGGTCAGTCTGCAACGTACCGAAGCACAAATGTGGATTTAACGATGACTTGTACAAGAAATTCCACACTTTCCGTTGCGTTCGGGACAAGTGTGAGGCCATCTGCACAGTGTATAAAGCAGCACATATATTTCAGTGTCCAGAGGGAAAAAGTTTTTCCAGGTGAGAGTTGCTCAATGTCGATGACGAGGCCCCACCTCCCACCCCCCGTACGGTGTCCTGGTTTTGACAAACACAAATATGGTCACACTAATCTGTATTCCACTGAGTCATGTCTTTTAATCCGACAGAAGTTGAACCACATCAGTGTAGTAGAGCTGTAGTTTTATCTTTGCTGAGTTTATGTAAATTAGCGATGCGGTTTTAAGTTTCGTTTCTGTGAGAGTTGCGCAAAACTGAATTAAACACATTATAATGTCAAACAGCTGATGTGGCTCTAGAGTGGTTACGGTTTATATGTCGTAAAGTTGAATTTATTTATGCAGATTAGTGCAGATAGTAATAATAATGATGATCATTTTAATATAAAAACATTAATGATTAATCGATAATCGATCATTAATTCTTCCGACAATCGATTAAGAAAATTTCATTGAATGCCCATCCCTAGGAGGACCGAACCGAAAAAGCGAGTCCAATGTGCCACTTCTAGACACAACTGAACAACTGAGTCACTGCGAACACGCTGACAATCCAGCGGTCCCAGACAGCACCCTCCCTACACGCCACAACTGAACGAAGCCCAGAGTCACCGTGAACGCGCCAAACAAACAAAGTCCCACTGACCCATCCAAACTGTTGTGTTTCCTTTAAAGTCTGGTGCGGTTTATTTGTGAAAAAAGTTCGAAAACAGACCATTTAATAACAGTGCGCCTTATAATCCAGAGCGCCTAATAACCCGGAAAATACGGTACTTCTTTAACTTTTACTTTTCTCATAGCACGCCGAGCCATTTTATTCAAGTAGAAAGACGCTAACCCTCCTTCACACTCACAGCGGTTACAAGATGTCATGTCCTGTCTAAAGTTAGAAAAATATTAGTGCAATTGAGAAAACATGGGGCCGTTTCCTGCAGTTATATTCAGCTCGTTAAAAAGAATAGACTGTGGTATGTGAATGAAAACAGCACCCGTTATAAATATTCAACCCATGCGGTGACAGGGTAGGTGGGGGTTTGGGTTGTTTTACTTTTTTTTTTTTTGCCATTTTTTTCTTCCGTCTATTATTTCTTGTGCTATTTTACATGTGGATCTGTTCTGGTAGGGGAATCGCATTTTGGATTTTTTATTTTTTTTTCCAGCTCCGCAGAACTGTGACATTTGTGAGTTTGTTAGCTGCCAGTAGCATGTATAAAAGTATATATTTGATATTTTGAAAACAATAAAAACATTTTGATTAAAAAAAAATAATAATTCCAAAGAAGTTAAGACAACTCTAAAAAAAACCCCACAGCATTTATTTAAAGGGCTCATATTACGCTCTTTCTGGAGTTGTGTTTTGTTTCATTCGCACATGTTTAACACACAAACACTTCACAGTTCTTCTCTCAAACTGAATCTGTTCCACCTTGTGAACTCAGCTTAAATATGCAGAGTTTGTGTGTTAAACATGTGTGAAAGAAACAAAACACAACTCTGGATATGTATTAAAACAGGAAACAACATTATTATTATAACATACATCAGAAAATAGCGTAATATTAATAAAAAAATAATAATTCTAAACTCACCATTTGCTCCAAATTACTGATCTGGTTTTCCGTTTTGTCCAAGAGCTGCTCCTGGTATTTCTTCTTCTTCAGCAGCAAAAGGGCTTTACTGTTTGAACACACAACATTTGAATATTAAAACATACATGCATCTATTGTTGTGATGTTAAAGGAACCCAACCGATGGAGCTGTTAAGTGATCGAGTCTTAACTCTACTTGGACTACTTTCGGGTCCAATTGATCCTTTGCATTGACATCATGCTGGGGGTGTTCTGTATGTATGTATGTATGCATGTATGTATTTTTACTGGCAGAATGTTCAGCCGTTACCATAGTGACACAAACGCAGACAGAAGAGTTAGTCACAAATCTCAACTCAAGTTTTAAGATTGTCTGAAAAAATACAAAATGGACTTAAACATGACATTTTCAGGAGCCTGTGAATAATACAAGCGTCATGGTCGTGTTTAGTCTGAGTCTGATTTTTAACAAAAAAGGTGAGAGTGACTGACTGACTAAGTGTTTTATGTGTGAGAGACTTTAACAGCACAACTCATCTCACCTCAAATCATCTATCTGTCTATCTATCTATCTATCTATCTCTATCTCTCTCTCTCTATATATATATATATATATCATCCATCTATATAAGGGTTGGGCAATTATTTTTTTCCATGGAGCCACATGAGAAACAGAAAATATTGTGGAGGACCGGGCCAAAATGCTTAACTCATTGTATTTCTTTATAAAAAGCAATAAATATCATTGTTTTGATAAGCTGGTAAGACTAGTAAGAGTTTATGTTATGACTAAGCAATGAAAAAGTGAGTGAGGCTGCTTTACAAAAAATGTCATTTAAAAAAAAAAACTAACAAACCCTAAAATAAAAGCAATGCAGTTTTAGTCCACGCATGAGGTAAAATTATTAATATGTTTATTTTGTAGTTCCAAATGAGCTTAAACGGGCCGGTCAAAGTCGACCAAAGGGCAGTATGTGGCCCCGGAGCTGTACAATGCCCAGGTCTGATCTATATCATTTTAAACAATTTGCTGTGGTCCAGTTATTGCAGTTATTCTACACTTACCTTATGCATTCAGAGCATCCTAATTACCGTATTTTCTGCACTATAGGCACTTAAAGCCTTTAATTTCAACAAAAAATGACGAAATGTACGACTTTAGTAAACTACAAAGCCGCACCACTTGCAGCGTTACAGCGACCGTAGTCAGGAGCATCAGGGGTAATACATACTGTGATTCCTTTTAATATCAAAATGCCACCTGAGACAAGCTTACAACGCCGACACACATTCACCAAGACACGGAGACAGCACCGAGAGACTTACGCCATGATCTGTCTGGATTGTGGACGCCTGGGCTAAGGATCAGTATCAACTGTGGTCCGAGCTTTCACGAAGACCGGAATCATCACTGAACTTCCAGGTAAGAGTAACCACACTGACTCGGATAATGACGAGAGGGATGCGGGCAAGCTGGACGCCAAATCCCCCAACTGTTTGAACAATTCTGAATTATTGTGAATACTCTAATAATTTAGCATCTCAGACAGTATTTTTTTTTTTACACGTTACAATTGAACAAAGTTGAGAGATATTGTGAACCAGGGATGGGCATGATTAATCGATTAATCGATAATTGATCATTAAGAATTTCATCGATTACGTTGATTTTAATCAACAAACCGAATTAGGTTGCTGTGCGTAGCGTGACCAAACAGGGGTTCTTACATGTAGCTCTCTGCATCAGAAGGAGCGAAACACAAACATTCGGTCAGCCTGCAACGTACCGAAGCACAAATGCGTATTTAACGATGACTTGTACAAGAAATTCCACGCTTTCTGTTGCGTTCGGGACAAGTGTGAGGACATGTGCACAGTGTACAAAGCAGGAACATATGTTTCGGTGTCCAATGGGAAAAAGTTTTGCCAGGTGAGAGTCGCGCAATGTCGATGACGAGTCCCCACCTCCCACCCCCCGTACGGTGTCCTGGTTTTGACAAACGCAAATCTGGTCACACTAACCTGTATTCCACTGAATCATGTCTTTTAATCTGACAGAAGTTGACCGCATCAGCGCACAAGAGCTGTAGTTTTATCTTCGCTTAATTTATGCAAATTAGCGATGCGGTATTAAGTTTCGCTACTGTGAGAGTTGCGCAAAACTGAATTAAACACATTATAATGTCAAATGGATTGATGTGGCTCTAGAGTCGTTACGGTTTATATGTCGTAAAGTTGAATTTATTTATGCAGATTAGTAGTGCAGATAGTAATAATAATGATGATCATTTTAATATAAAAACGTTAATGATTAATCGATAATCGATCGTTAATTCTTCCGACGATCGATTAAGAAAATTTCATCAAATGCCCATCCCTATTGTGAACGCGTTAAATAAAGTTTGACTGACTTATCTAACTGTTGTGTTTCGTTTAATGTGCCTTATAGTCCGGTGCGGTTTATATGTCAAAAAAGTTTGAAAATAGACCATTCAATGACAGTGCGCCTTATAATCCAGAGCGCCCTATAGTGCACAAAATACAGTATTCGCGATGATGAGTTTCTCTTTCTGGTCAGATTGCGTTAAAATAAAGCTAGAGTAACCGAGCTTCAGACAGAGCAGTGCCTACAGTTAGCATCACACCCCCTGGGAATGTTGATAGCATGAGCTGCGAAGTATCAGCTGTCTGGTACGATGATAGAGTTGTGATGGACTTACTCTTTCTTTCCATCCTTCAGCAGCTGTTTGGCGAAAGTCCTCTCCTTTTCCAGTTGGAGGTTGATCCTTTTCTGATACTGCCGGAGTTTATCTCTTTGCTGCTTCAGTTGCTGGGAAAACAGTAAAATAGAAGAGCGTTTTCAAAGGTGCACTGAGTAACTTTTCTGGTGGAGGGTCTGTCACCTGCTGTCTCCATGGAGATTATAGATATAAGATTGGTAATCACAATGGAGACAGGTTAGTGGTCAGTTCTATGGAGAAGCAAACCTGCACATGTAAAAATTCATGTTTTTTCAGCTATTTTTGAGCTATTAAACACCTATAACTGAACGCATACAAGGGAGATATGTTTAATGCCATACTGTGGAACATTCCAGACAACGAAATTCCATCTCCATAAAGACAAGCAAATAGCAAACCCTCCACCCTAGAAGTTACATAGTGGTATTACCAATTTGTTAAGTAATTTTATTAACAAGATCATTTTGAAAGTGGAACATAATGTGTTCTGTCCTCGTTAGTCCCTGGTCTAGTCTCCGGTCTAGTCTCTGGTCTAGTCTCCGTTCTAGTCCCTGGTCTAGTCCCTGGTCTAGTCCCCTGTTTGGTCTCCGGTCTAGTCTCCGGTCTATTCCCTGGTTTAGTCCCTGGTTTAGTCCCTGGTCTAGTCCCTGGTCTAGTCCCTGGTCTAGTCCCTGGTCTAGTCCCGTTTGGTCTCCGGTCTATTCCCTGGTCTATTCCCTGGTCTAGTCCCTGGTCTAGTCCTGGTCTAGTCCCTGGTCTAGTCCCTAGTCTAGTCCCTGGTCTAGTCCCTGGTCTAGTCCCTGGTCTAGTCCCCTGTTTGGTCTCTGGTCTAGTCCCGTTTGGTCTCCAGTCTAGTCCCGTTTGGTCTCCAGTCTAGTCCCTGGTCTAGTCCCCTGTTTGGTCTCTGGTCTAGTCCCTGGTCTAGTCCCTGGTCTAATCCCTGGTCTAGTCCCTGGTTTAGTCCCTGGTCTAGTCCCTGGTCTAGTCCCTGGTCTAGTCCCTGGTTTAGTCCCTGGTTTAGTCCCTGGTCTAGTCCCCTGTTTGGTCTCTGGTCTAGTCCCTGGTCTAATCCCTGGTTTAGTCCCTGGTCTAGTGCCCTGTTTGGTCTCTAGTCTAGTCCCTGATTTAGTCCCTGGTCTAGTCCCCTGTTTGGTCTCTGATCTAGTCCCTGGTCTAGTCAATGGTCTAATCCCTGGTCTAGTCCCTGGTTTAGTCCCGGGTTTAGTCCCGGGTTTAGTCCCGGGTTTAGTCCCGGGTTTAGTCCCTGGTGTAGTCCTTGGTCTAGTACCTGGTCTAGTCCCTGGTCTAATCCCCTGTTTGGTCTCTGGTCTAGTCCCGTTTGGTCTCCAGTCTAGTCGCGTTTGGTCTCCAGTCTAGTCCCGTTTGGTCTCCAGTCTAGTCCCGTTTGGTCTCCAGTCTAGTCCCGTTTGGTCTCCAGTCTAGTCCCTGGTCTAGTCCCCTGTTTGGTCTCTGGTCTAGTCCCTGGTCTAGTCCCTGGTCTAATCCCTGATCTAGTCCCTGATCTAGTCCCTGGTCTAATCCCTGGTCTAGTCCCCTGTTTGGTCTCCGGTCTAGTCTCTGGTCTAGTTCCTGGTCTAGTCCCTGGTCTAGTCTCCGGTCTAATCCCTGGTCTAGTCCCTGGTTTAGTCCCTGGTTTAGTCCCTGGTGTAGTCCCTGGTGTAGTCCCTGGTCTAGTCCCTGGTTTAGTCCCTGGTTTAGTCCCTGGTCTAGTCCCCTGTTTGGTCTCTGGTCTAGTCCCTGGTCTAATCCCTGGTTTAGTCCCTGGTCTAGTGCCCTGTTTGGTCTCTAGTCTAGTCCCTGGTTTAGTCCCTGGTCTAGTCCCCTGTTTGGTCTCTGATCTAGTCCCTGGTCTAGTCAATGGTCTAATCCCTGGTTTAGTCCCTGGTTTAGTCCCTGGTTTAGTCCCGGGTTTAGTCCCGGGTTTAGTCCCGGGTTTAGTCCCGGGTTTAGTCCCGGGTTTATTCCCTGGTGTAGTCCTTGGTCTAGTCCTTGGTCTAGTCCCTGGTCTAGTCCCTGGTCTAATCCCCTGTTTGGTCTCTGGATTAGTCCCGTTTGGTCTCCAGTCTAGTCCCGTTTGGTCTACAGTCTAGTCCCGTTTGGTCTACAGTCTAGTCCCGTTTGGTCTCCAGTCTAGTCCCGTTTGGTCTCCAGTCTAGTCCCTGGTCTAGTCCCCTGTTTGGTCTCTGGTCTAGTCCCTGGTTTAGTCCCTGGTCTAGTCCCTGGTCTAGTCCCTGGTCTAGTCCCTGGTCTAGTCCCCTGTTTGGTCTCCGGTCTAGTCTCTGGTCTAGTTCCTGGTCTAGTCCCTGGTCTAGTCCCCTGTTTGGTCTCTGGTCTAGTCCCTGGTCTAGTCCCCTGTTTGGTCTCCGGTCTAGTCCCTGGTCTAGTCCCCTGTTTGGTCTCTGGTCTAGTCCCTGGTCTACTCCCTGGTCTAGTCCCTGGTCTAGTCCCTGGTCTAGTCCCTGGTCTAGTCCCTGGTCTAGTCCCTGGTCTAGTCCCTGGTCTAGTCCCCTGTTTGGTCTCCGGTCTAGTCCCTGGTCTAATCCCTGGTTTAGTTCCTGGTCTAGTCCCGTTTGGTCTCCCGTCTAGTCCCTGGTCTAGTCCCTGGTCTAATCCCTGGTCTAGTCCGTGGTTTAGTCCCTGGTCTAGTGCCCTGTTTGGTCTCCGGTCTAGTCCCTGTTCTAGTCCCCTGTTTGGTTTCTGGTCTAGTCCCTGGTTTAGTCCCTGGTTTAGTCCCTGGTTTAGTCCCTGGTCTAGTCCCTGGTCTAGTCCCCTGTTTGGTTTCCAGTCTAGTCTCTGGTCTAGTCCCCTGTTTGGTTTCCGGTCTAGTCTCTGGTCTAGTTACTGGTCTAGTCCCCTGTTTGGTCTCCGGTCTAGTCTCTGGTCTAGTTCCTGGTCTAGTCCCCTGTTTGGTCTCCGGTCTAGTCTCTGGTCTAGTCCCCTGTTTGGTCTCTGGTCTAGTTCCTGGTCTAGTCCCTGGTCTAGTCCCTGGTCTAATCCCTGGTTTAGTCCCTGGTCTAGTCCCTGGTTTAGTCCCTGGTTTAGTCCCTGGTTTAGTCCCTGGTCTAGTCCCCTGTTTGGTCTCCAGTCTAGTCCCTGGTCTAGTCCTTGGTCTAATCCCTGGTTTAGTCCCTGGTCTAGTGCCCTGTTTGGTCTCCGGTCTAGTCCTTGGTCTAGTCCCTGGAACATAATGTGATTTCAATGGGAACACAAGGATTAACCTCAGAATATCACAAAATATGAAAAATCAAGGAAAAGTTGTCAAATGAAAGCCACTAAGATACATGTGAGTGATACAGGGTTCCCACTTTACCATGACTTTTTCATGACCTAAAGTAAATTTTCCATGATTTTACGGCACTTACATGTGTAGAATTGATCAGACTTTTATTGCTAAATATGAAATGTTAACTCTTTCCACTAACTTTATGGTTTGATATTATAGTTTTTTAACATTCAAAATCCCGTCAGTGCATTTATTGTCGTCTATTTTCACAGAACGCTGTAGTTGCGTGAAATACTAATACTAAATAGTTTAGTTTAGTCCTGGTTTAGTCGTCCAGGTTCATTCCTGATTTAGTCACGATTTAGTCACGGTTTAGTCCTGGTTCAGTCCTGATTTAGACCTGGTTTAGTCCTGATTTAGACCTGGTTTAGTCCTGATTTAGACCTGGTTTAGTCCTGATTTAGACCTGGTTTAGTCCTGATTTAGACCTGGTTTAGTCCTGATTCAGTCCTGGTTTAGACCTGGTTTAGACCTGGTTCAGTCCTGGTTTAGTCCTGGTTTAGTCCAGGTTTAGTCCTGATTTAGACCTGGTTTAGACCTGGTTTAGTCCTGGTTCAGTCCTGGCTCAGTCCTCCTGATTTAGACCTGGTTTAGACCTGGTTTAGTCCTGGTTCAGTCCTGGTTCAGTCCTGATTTAGACCTGGTTTAGTCCTGATTTAGAACTGGTTTAGACCTGGGTTAGTCCTGATTTAGACCTGGGTTAGTCCTGATTTAGACCTGGGTTAGTCCTGATTTAGACCTGGTTTAATCCTGGTTCAGTCCTGGTTCAGTCCTGGCTCAGTCCTCCTGGTTTAGTCCTGGTTTAGTTCTGGTTTAGTCCTGGCTCAGTCCTCCTGGTTTAGTCCTGGTTTAGTCCTGATTTAGACCTGGGTTAGTCCTGGTTCAGTCCTGGTTCAGTCCTGATTTAGACCTGGTTTAGTCTTGATTTAGACCTGGTTTAGTCCTCCTGGTTTAGTCCTGGTTCAGTCCTGATTTAGACCTGGTTTAGTCCTGGTTTAGATCTGGTTCAGTCCTGGTTCAGTTTATATACGTTGCAAAAGTTCACACAGTTATTTTGTTGAGAGTAACTTAAAGTGCTGCAATATTATAATGAAACGAATTAGTTTGAAATGACAGAAACAAGTCATAAATAAAGTAGAGTGTTTTTTTGGGACTTGAGGGGCTAAAGTGACAGGTTAGCATTGTGGCTAACGTTATCTTACCAACACAGCCTTGTCTTGTTCTGTGACTCTGGTGCGTTTCTTTTTCCCGAATAAGTTTCCCATAATGACACAGCATCCCAGCCTAGACTCAGCAAGAGATAAAGAAGAGGAAGACGCTGCTAATCGCTAAAAGAACCAAACGTGGAGAGAAAACTCTAAATCCTAGTCCATTATTTGTGCAGTCATCTGTTTCCGTGCAAAACTCCACACCCACAACAGGAAGAAGGGAAACGTCACGACGCACAGATGCCGTAAGCAAACCCCCGAAAAAACCTTAAAGAAGGTAAAGAAGGTAAACTTTTAGCCTGTGCTGGAAGAAGTACTCAGTTTTGTAAAGTAGTTTAAACTACAGATACCAGAAAAAAAAAAAAAAGAAAAAAAAAAAAACCTACAACAATCAGTCTCGTTTTCTTTTTTCCTCTTTCTCCCTCTGCTGGATTGTTTGCATTACTACAATAACGAGTATGAACTTTTTTTTTTTTAGTATAGCCAGTGCTGAATGACAAACATATTGGTGGTAGAGGAGGTAAGAAGTGGAGAAAATGAGATGCACTAACTCGTACAAAGAGTACTTAAAGGTTAATTTTCTTTCTGTTTTTTTTTTTTTATTTATTTTCATAATTTTTAATTTCATGTTAAGATAAGAAGAGATTCTGACAGACAATAAGCATTTCTGACAAAAGTAAAGTCCAGATTTTCAGGTTTTATTGTACAAATCAATCAATCAAAAAAAAAATCAATAAATAAAAAAACTCCAACTAAATCTACTTAAGTAAAAGTAAAAGTAAAATGAAGGAAACCTACATGTTTAAATATACTGAAAAAAAAAAAACTCCAACAAAATCTACTTAAGTAAAAGTAAAATTAAAGTAGCCTACATGTTTAAATATACGGAACCCCCCCCCCCCCCCCCCCCCCAAAAAAAAACTACAACTAAATCTACTTAAGTAAAAGTAAAAGTAGCCTACATGTTTAAATATGTAAAAAAAAAAACAACAACACTCCAACTCTACTTAAATAGAGTAAAAGAAAAGTAGCCTACATATTTAAATACGCTGAAAAAGAAAAAGAAAAAAAAAAGACAACAAAATCTATTTGATTAAAAGTAAAAGTAAAGTAGCCTACATGTTTAATATGCTGAAAAAGAAAGAAAGAAACAAACAAACAAACAAAAAAAGACAACAATCGAACCACATCTACATACACAATGATATAGATTCATGATAACAACACTGTGCTGTATGGTGTCTTTTGAATATCTACAGAAAATACCTAAAATTTAACAGTATTTAAAGGTTAAATTTGACGGACCCACCAGCAGAAAAGTGACACAATGCACCTTTATGACTGCGCCAATGTCTGGACAGTGGCTGCAGTCATGTTCAGATATAATGATTCACCCAAAATCAAACCATAAAAATACCTAAAACAAAACTGAAAATCCACACATCAATTTGGAGTGTGCCAGCAACTTCACTGGATATTCTCTGAGAAAGGTACATAATATAGCCTTTTATTTTTGAATATTTTTGAATCATTTTTGATAGATCTTTCAGTGTGATTTCTTCCTTTCAGATGTTTACACGCTCAAAACCCCCAGCGCCCCCCTCTCCAAAGCGTAAGCTCCAAAGATTTCTGATCATTTACAGTTTAAGAGACTGATATTTTCTGATTTTTAGTTCTCCCTGGGGACTGGAGAAAGATACCGCCATTGTAAGTACAGAAACTCCTGGAAATGTGGTGTTTTAGTTTATGTACACAGCAAATTCAAGAGTGTCAATCCAACTCATGTATTGTTAATTTTAACACTTTTACCATGTCATACGTTGTCCACACTAGAATGAGGTAAAACTACACTTTCCAAAGTGTTGAAGGCAACCTTGGTAAAGTGATGTAACCACAGTCCTCATAGTTGAATTTGACAGATTAAGATTTGATTTTTTTACACTAGTGTACAGTGTAAAATAAAAAATTAATAACACTATATTGATATGTTTAGGGATGTAACAATAACCAAAATATATATAATATATTGTTTTGTCAAAGTTCTCACAATAATATCGTGGACCATCACAATATATCGAATTACAAGTCTCTTTGTTTAAATTAAGAGTTATGGTGCAGCAACAGCTAAAAAAAAGACAGAGGGAACTACATAGACCATGATCCTTTATTCCATTTCAGTGCAGACTACAAGAAGAAATACAGTTCTAACACTTTTAAGTCTTAGTTCTTTGGATTAAGTCTTGTCAAGGCATTTTAAGAGGAAAAGGTAGAATATTAGCCTCAAAATATCGCAATAAATATCGTACCATGAGATGTATATTGTGAAAATATCGTACTGAGAGATTTGGATATTGTTACATCTCTAATGGTGAGCCTCTCCACCATATCTTGAGCTTTCCCTCGATATCGCAATAAATATCGTACCGTGAGGTTCATACCGTGATGATATCGTATTGTGAGACTTGGATATCGTATAGTGAGACTTGGATATCGTATCGTGATACTTGGATATCGTATCGTGATACTTGGATATCGTTACACCCCTAGTTTATGAAGTAGAAACAGTGTAGAGTGTTCTTCATGTTACACTGTTCAATAGTGATTGATGGATTGATAGCATTTATATAGCGCCTTTCAAGATACCCAAAGTGCTTTACAGTTCATTATTCAGTCACTCCACACTCAGTGGTGGCAACCTACTACTGTAAGCTACTACTGTAGCCACAGCTGCCCTGGGGCAGACTGACGGAAGCGAGGCTGCCAATCTGCGCCATCGGCCCCTCCTACCACCACCATCACTCACGCTCACACCACTTTCATAGTGGTGTGAGCGTGAGTAACTCTTTCTTCACTAAATAGTGTCAGTGCTGTGGTCATTCTAGTTCATAATCCCTCTGACAAATTTAAAAAAGTACTTCTACTTTAATGGGAAGAAAATACGGCTTTAGAGAAAAATGCATTGAAAGTACTTTATAAATACTAACAAAGATGTAATGAAGCACTTATTATTATGCATTTTACTTTTCACTAGCTATTAATATGTGGTCCCTAATCTAAAGTGTTACAGAATTTCTTCAGTAGCTTAAATATAAAGATCTTAACTGTGTTTTAATAAAATGACTAGTCCAACCTGCCATAGAAACTTTAAAGGCACACTACGTACCAAAGGTACGTGTGGGGCTTCCTTCACCTGCATGTTTCTCTGGTTATATAACTGCTCTGCCTCGAATGTTCCACAGTATGACTTTAAACTGCTCTACTTTATATTTATTCAATTACACAGGTGGTTTTATTGCTCAAAAATACCTAGAAAAACAGATATTCTGACCATAAGCAGGATTGCCTCTCCACAGATCTGACCTGTAACTTGGTCTGGTTTGGTAAAACTGTGAAATATTCCAGACAAAGCAATAGCCTTTTCATGGAGACAAGCAGATGGCAGAACCTCCACCAGAAAAGTTACACAATGCACCTTTATGACTGTGCCAATGTCTAGATAACGGCTACAGTCATGTGAGCAGTCATGAACAAATATAATGATTCAACCAAAATCAAACCATAAAATACTCAAAACAAAACCGAAATACAGTTAAGAAATCCCCGAGAGTGATGTCAACCAGACAGTAAAATTAGAAACCAAAAAAATTACCAAACTGGAAAAAGATTCTTAAGATTTTTAGTAAAATCTTAAAAATAATTATCTTAACTGTGTTTTAGTGAAATGAGTAGTGCATTGTGTAACTTTTCTGGTGGAGGTTCTGCCATCTGTTTGTCTCCATAGTGATGTTATTGCTTTACTTCGACATATTAAAAGATTGTATTTATTAATTTTTTTCACGATCTGCATGTAGGTCTTCCCTAACCAACTTTTTGAGAAACACTGATGACTGTTTTTCCTTGTTTAAAACTTCGGACTATAAGGCGCACTTAAAATCCCTTAATTTTCTGAAAAAACAACAGTGCACCTTATAATCTGGTGCACCTTATGTATTAATTCTGGTTGTGCTCACTGACCTCAAACCGATTTTCACACATATTCCACTGAGTTGTGTCCTTTAGTCCGACAGAAGCTGAACCACATCGGCGCACAAGGAGCGAGCTGTTTTTCTTTCTTTTTTTTTTATCACTTAAAGTTTATGCAATGAGCCATGTGGTTTTAAGTTTCGCTTCTGTAAAACTTAAACAAATGTGCACAAAGCTGAATTAAACACATTATTACTCAATGTATATTTGAGTCGACCTCGTAGGAAATAAAAAAAGTCTCAAGTCAAGTGTCATCCGTTTGTTTTGCTTAATGTGTCTTATAGTCCGAAAAATACGGTAATACTAATTGTTCAGTCAACAATAAAATATCCTCATTAATGTTCAATAATGGCCAAATCCACCTTTATTTTGTGATTCACGAATAATGTCTATTGACTTGGATTGCAAAGGTTTGTGACTTTTAAAATGTGGATCCCCAGATAAAAAAGTTTGGGAAACACTGCTCTAGAACATTCCAGGGATAAACAAGTTACACAGTGCACCTTTCCCTTTTGTGGCATTTTTCTTGCCAGGGACAAGGACAATTATTTGCAGTACATTTATGATTTTCAACCGGACCAAAAGGATGTAGAGCACATCAGGATTCTGCTTCATGGGCCAAGTAATGCAGGTAAATCCAGCTTCATCAACTCAGTGGAGACAGCTTTACGAGGAAGGATGACGGGGCAGGCTTTAGCTGGGTCTGGTCATGACAGCTTCACCACAAAGGTATAAAGGACAATAATTAACCTGTGACTGTTGCATAACTGATTTGATTGCTTATTGACAGTATTTAACGCACAAAATACAAAAAAGAAAACCTGGGACTTTCTATCCGTTTGTTTTCAATGACATCATGGGCCTGGAGAAAGATAATAAAGGCATTTGTGTGGATGATATCAAAGTGGCCATGAAGGGACATGTGAAGGACGGATATGTGGTAAGAATAAAGCTCCTAAATCCATGTATCATTCATTTATTTTTCAAAATAAAACCAAAAATAAGAAAACAAACCAAAAAAAAAAAAAAAAAAATTTAAATGAATAATGGAAAAAATTAAGAAGGTTAATTTTTTCCCATTTTCGTGACTTAAACTGCAATGCTGGACTTTTGCACCACATACGGACTGAACCAGGACTAAACCAAGACTAAAACAGGACTAAAACAGGATTAAACAAGTAAGTAAGTTTTTATTTATATAGCGCTTTTCACAAAGATGCTTTACAGAGCATTACTGTATTCAGTCACTCAATTCCCAGTGGTGGTAAACTATTTTTGTAGCCACAGGTGCCCTGGGGCACCACTGTCACTCACGCACACACACCTTTTTCATACTAGGCAATGTGGGCGAAGTGTCTTGCGTAAAGACACAACAACAGTTTTTGCCACTGGTGCTCCCCTGTGTCTCCTGATTTTCCCAGTGATCTCCCATCCAAGTACTGACCAGGCCTGGTCCTGCTGAGCTTCTGAGATCTGACTGAACTAAACTAAACCAGGACTGAAACAGGACTGAGTGTCGGGACCAGACCAGGACTGAGACCGGGACCAGACTGGGGCCAGGACCAGGACCAGGACTGAGACTGGGACCAGACCAGGACTGAGACTGGAACTAGACCAGGACTGAGACCAGGACCGAGACCAGAACTGAGACCGGTTCAGTCCTGGTTCAGTGTTGGTTCAGTCTTGGTTCAGTCTTTGTTCAGTCCCGGTTCAGTCTTGGTTCAGTCTTGGTTCAGTCCCGGTTCAGTCTTGGTTCAGTCTTGGTTCAGTCTTAGTTCAGTCTTGGTTCAGTCTTGGTTCAGTCCCGGTTCAGTCTTGGTTCAGTCCCGGTTCAGTCCCGGTTCAGTCTTGGTTCAGTCCCGGTTCAGTCCCGGTTCAGTCCTGGTTCAGTCCCGGTTCAGTCTTGGTCCAGTCCCGGTTCAGTCTTGGTCCAGTCCTGGTCCAGTCCCGGTTCAGTCTTGGTTCAGTCCTGGTTCAGTCTTGGTTCAGTCTTGGTTCAGTCTTGGTTCAGTCTTGGTCCAGTCCTGGTTCAGTCCTGGTTCAGTCCTGGTCCAGTCCTGGTTCAGTCTTGGTCCAGTCCTGGTTCAGTCCTGGTTCAGTCCTGGTTCAGTCCTGGTTCAGTCCCGGTTCAGTCTTGGTTCAGTCCCGGTTCAGTCCTGGTTCAGTCTTGGTTCAGTGTCGGTCCAGTCCTGGTCCAGTCTCAGTTCACTCCTGGTTCAGTCCTGGTTCAGTCCTGGTTCAATCTTGGTCCAGTCCTGGTTCAGTCCTGGTTCAGTCTTGGTTCAGTCCTGGTTCAGTCCTGGTTCAGTCTTGGTCCAGTCCTGGTTCAGTCCTGGTTCAGTCTTGGTTCAGTCCTGGTTCAGTCCTGGTTCAGTCTTGGTTCAGTCTTGGTTCAGTCTTGGTTCAGTCTTGGTTCAGTCCCGGTTCAGTCCCGGTTCAGTCTCGGTCCAGTCCCGGTCCAGTCTCAGTTCACTCCTGGTTCAGTCCTGGTTCAGTCCTGGTTCAGTCTTGGTCCAGTCCTGGTTCAGTCTTGGTTCAGTCTTGGTTCAGTCCTGGTTCAGTCTTGGTTCAGTCTTTGTTCAGTCCTGGTTCAGTCCTAGTTCAGTCCTGGTTCAGTCCTGATTCAGTCCTGGTTCAGTCCCGGTTCAGTCCCGGTTCAGTCTCGGTTCAGTCTCGGTTCAGTCTCGGTCCAGTCCTGGTTCAGTCCTGGTTCAGTCTTGGTCCCGTCCTGGTTCAGTCTTGGTTCAGTCCTGGTTCAGTCTTGGTTCAGTCCTGGTTCAGTCCTGGTTCAGTCCTGGTTCAGTCCTGGTTCAGTCTTGGTTCAGTCTTGGTTCAGTCCTGGTTCAGTCTTGGTTCAGTCCTGGTTCAGTCCTGGTTCAGTCCTGGTTCAGTCCCGGTTCAGTCTCGGTTCAGTCTCGGTTCAGTCTCGGTCCAGTCCTGGTTCAGTCCTGGTTTAGTCTCGGTTCAGTCCTGGTTCAGTCCTGGTTCAGTCCTGGTTCAGTCTTGGTTCAGTCTTGGTTCACTCCTGGTTCAGTCTCGGTTCAGTCCTGGTTCAGTCCTGGTTCAGTCCTGGTTCAGTCCCGGTTCAGTCTCGGTTCAGTCTCGGTTCAGTCTCGGTCCAGTCCTGGTTCAGTCCTGGTTCAGTCCTGGTTCAGTCTTGGTTCAGTCTTGGTTCATTCCTGGTTCAGTCTCGGTTCAGTCCTGGTTTAGTCCGGAATCCAAGTTTAAGTCATGGACACAGGCCATTATCAGTTTTTTCCATTATACATTTAAAAACAAAATTGAAATCTGAAAAAAAAATTTTTTTTCTTATTTTTGCTTTTATTTTGAAACACAAATGAACAAATGACACGCGGATTCTCCTATATTACGCAAAATTCACTCTTCTGAGCTTCAAGTCATGTTATAATGTTGTTACTCCATCAAAAACAGACCTGGAGTTGTCTTTTGTTTCATTCACACATGTTTGAGTAACTCTTTATTATCAGTCTGTCTACATCGCCAAAGCTCAAAATGCTCTGCTCCACCTTTTGATGTCATGAAGCGATATTTTTTTACCTTTTCTTCAGCAGAGATCGGCAATTCCAGGCCTGAAATTATCTAAATGACCCTACTGAAGGTGTGTGGAGTTTAAAAACACAGAGGAGGCCATGCTGTATTACCACATGACATCACAAGTTGAAGTGTTTTCAAATTGAGAAAAGAAAAGCAGGGTTTGTGCGTTAAACACGTGTGAATGAAACAAAACACAACTCCAGGTTTGTTTTTGACATTTAAACAGATCAGTAATAGCGTCATATGAACCCTTTTCTTTTTACTGTCCGTTGTAAATATATTAATTGCATGATATGTCTACATTTCAGTTCAATCCACACTCAACTTTTACGAGTGCAGATCAGCATTACAACAGCAGCCCCACTCTCAGTGACCAGACACATGTTCTGGTGTGTGTTGTCTCTGCTAGTACTATCAACATTACCAGCCCTGAAGTCATGGCTAAGATGAAAGAAGTCCGACTTGTAGCAAGAGACTTGGGTAATATGAGTTTTATTATTATTATTAGATGGTACTGATACGTTGCAGTCGACGTCATCAACATTCCCTGGGGGTGTGATGCTAACTGAAGGCACTGCTCTGTCAGAAGATCTATTTTTAGACTTCAATCTGAGCTTTATTTTAACACAACCTGACCAGAAATTGAACAGGCCAGAGTTGATTTGGTTGGAACTACAACAGGGGAGCTGAAGGAGCATTAGCCAACAGTTTTTTATAGTGATGGGCGAATGGAGCCTCGTGAAGCATTGACACTTCAGTCGCAATATTGTCTCAAATGGTTGGACGTGTCTGAGGCCTTGGAGAAACACTGACCTCTAGTGGACAAATTTAACCATTAAGGTGTCTCGGCATCGATGAAGTAGGCAAGGCAAGGCAAGTTTATTTGTATAGCACAATCCGTACACAAAGTAATTCAAAGTGCTTTACAGAATAAGAAATACATTAAAATCATAATAAAAACAAATCAAAACATAAATAATCATGAAGATTAAAATTAAAAAAGAGAGACATAAATTGGAGAGAAAAGTGCGGAATGAAAACCTTTCAGTCATATGCACAGTTAAACAGAAATGTTTTGAGCCTGGATTTAAACAGTGTCACAGAAGAGTCTGTCTCACATGTTCAGACTGTTCCAGGTTTTAGCTGCATGACCTGAAACGCTGACTCCCCTTGTTTAGTCCTGACTCTGGGCACCAGCAGGAGGCCGGTCCCTGAGCTCCTCAGAGTGTGAGATGGTTCATATGACACTAACATGTCACAGATGTACTTTGGTGCTCGGCCATGGAGAGACTTGTACACAAGCAGAGCTGCTTTAAAGTCTATTCTCTGAGGCACAGGAAGCCAGTGCAGAGACCTGAGCACAGGACTTATGTGCTCGTACTTCCTAGTTCGAGTAAGAACCCGAGCTGCAGCATTGTAGTATTGTTAGTGTAAGACAATACTTGTGTGCAGAGCATACACCGTACCTAACAACAACAGTAATAAAGATGATTTAAAATAATATGTAAAAAGCAACATAAATAGCAGCTGTAAATAATAAAATAGGTGTTACCTTGTTAGGTGGAATTAGATCAAAGTGATCCCAAACCATGGATCGCTTTTTTCCACTTGTAGATGCCATCAAAAATGAAACAAATGCCAAAAGTCCCCAAAAGTCACTAAAATCACCACTAACGTCACACAATACTCACTACCCAACAGTTTTAAGAAATATTGGTGCATCTTTTATACTGTAGCAGTTTAGCGCTTGTCACACCACAGAAGTGCACTGAACACTCTGAAGCACTCTGAACCAATCACAGAGCGGAACATTCACTGAGCTTATGAAACGCTTGACATGCAGAGTGAAGCAGTAGGGGGAGGGACCGACACTTCCACACTTTGGTCACGTGAGCGGCTGCTGCGAGACGA
The DNA here is from genome assembly GCF_026225935.1 of Boleophthalmus pectinirostris. NCBI lineage: Eukaryota > Metazoa > Chordata > Actinopteri > Gobiiformes > Gobiidae > Boleophthalmus > Boleophthalmus pectinirostris. The sequence continues at coordinate 23,257,156 of NW_026571047.1, forward strand.
GCTCCAAGGCAGTGCTTCGGAGCAATTTGTTTCAGAAAGAACGAGACGTGCTCTGGAGCTAAGTCTCATTTGCCCATCACTAGTTTTTTAGTTAGTCACACCTAGGGCTGGGTATGGGAAGTTGCCGATACGATACATATCTCTACATAGACCATGATACGATACACTTTTTGATACTGTGAGCTTTCGATTCAATACGATTCTATACAATATATTTCACATCGATTCAATACGGTTCAGTGTAAAAAAGGCTAAATGATGGCTCTAATACTAAGTCCTCTAAGTCCACTAAGTCCACTAGGCTTTTGAAAAGTGAATGTGAAAAATTCTCATTTTACTCAAAACAGTGAAAATGTCAACACAACTGTAGCTTTTACACAAAATAATGTAGTAAAAATATACCTAAAAATACTCTTAACGATATATTGATACAGCAGCCCACGATACTGATATTATATCAACATATTAAACTATACAAAATATCAATATTTTGATATTTTTGCACACCCCTAGTCACAACTAGCCTGATTCATCAGTCGGTTTCATTTCATAGAAACTGTCTGAACTTGCAGCATTAGGATTCATTCACTTGACAGTAGGCGAATAAGTTTTTTATTTAACCAATCGCTATTTGGTCATGACAGTATGTAAAGCGCCGTGGGGTTAACGGGGTTAACTGGTATATTAAGCTTTTCCCAAATCCCGTAGAAAGAAGGGCAATAATGTCTTTGCCCTTGATAAAATTCACCAAACATTCTCTTTGTTCTGGCTTTAAATCCTTGATCTTGGGAATCGTTACCAACAGAGAATGTATGTCTCTTCATTGATTGGCCGGTGCCTGAACTCGCACTACCGGGGTTTTTGCAAACCATCTATTGTATTCTGATTCCTGACCTAGTCACTGGAGAGAAATGAAATTGAGTGGAGGCACTAGGTGGCGCCAGTCTAGCTAAGTCACACCCACCTTTTTTGTTGAAAATCAAACTCCTATACAGGACCATGAATGCTCGTATTGATGACAGGCTACTGAAAAAGACTTTTAAATAAATGTATTTTTTCTTCAGTTTTCAAACAATGTTAAACATTTTTTGACTGTGTTTGCTCATTGTGCTTTGTGTCATCATGGTAAATTCTGAACATTTCACCACAGACGTACATGTAGAACACCCCCAGCATGATGCCACTGTAAAGTATCAGTTTGCTTTTTGTCTTGTAAAATTAACCATCTCTACATTCTTCATAAGGGATTCCTCAAATGGCCATTCTTACAAAGATTGATGAGGCCTGCCCTGAGGTCCAGTCTAACATAGGGAATGTCTACAGAAGCAAGTTTGTGAAAAATCAGGTATAAAAAAAAAATAATAAAAAATCAGTATGCTATATTAATCAATGGTCCTATATTATTCTAAATTGACTTTTGTGAGCTTTAAGTCATGTTATAATGCTGTTACCTCTTCAAAAACATACCTGGAGTTGTGTTTTGTGTTTTGTTTGTTGTTAATCTGTCTACATCTCCAAAGCTCAAAATACTCTGTTCCACCTTGTGATGTCATGAAGCAGTAGTTTTCAAGTTAACACCAACCTTTACCTTTTGTTCAGTAGAAATTGGCAATTACAGGTCTGAAATATCCAAATGATTCTAGTGGATGTGTATGGAGTACTTCCTGTAATACCACATGACATGTGGAGCCAAGTGTATTCTGTTTGAGAGAAGATTTCAGCTTAAACATGCAGGATTTGTGTGTTAAACATGTGTGAATGAAACGAAACACAACTCCAGGCCTGTTTTTAATGAAGAAACATTGTAACATAGACCAGAAAATAGAGTAATATGAGCCCTTTAAACACAATATAATAATATAATTGCATTTGTTATATTTTCTCTTATTTTAATTTAGATGGAGAACCTCAGTGCCGCTCTGGGAATTCCTCTAAATTGCATCTTCCCTGTGAAGAACTACCACTGTGAGATCTGTAGAGAAGATGACATTGAAAAACTCATTCTGATGGCCCTAAAACAAATGATCGATTTTGGGGAAGATTTTGTAAACAACTGTGACAAAACCTGTACTTAAAGGTTTGCTATGCAACCTTTACATTTATTCAGTTACAGGTGGTTTCATAGCTCAGAAATATCGAGAAAACAGGCATTCTGACTGTGAGCGGGGTTGCCACTCCACAGATTTGACCTGTAACTTGATCTTGTTTAGTCTCCATGATGATAGAAAATCCTTTGTAATCACATATTCTAATATTTTTTACATTTATTTCATATGTTGTAGATCTTTTAAGTATATTAAACAATTTGTTTCACTGTCACAGATCGAAGGAATAATAAACAAGTGCATAATAAATGCAAAAAGGTGCAATGGGTAACTTTTCGGTACTGGGTCTGTCACATTTTTGTTGCTATGAATATGTCATTGCTCTGACTGGAATGTTCCACAGTATGACATTAAACAGCTCTACCTTACATTTATTGATTTACAGGTGGGTTTATAGCTCAAAAATACCAAGAAAAACAGACTTTCTCTCCACAGATCTGACCTGTAACTTGGTCTGGTTTTGTCTCCATGAAGATAAAAAGGTTTAATGCCATATTGTGAAACATTCCAGACAAAGCAACAACATCCATGGAGAAAAGAATTTGACGGACCCTCCAAAAGAAAAGTTACACAATGCACGTTTAATATAGCCTAATTCATCAGCTGGTTTCATTTTGTAGAAATTGTCTGAGGCTTGCAGCATTAGGATTTGTTCGCTCGACGGTAGGCGGGTACTTTTTAATTTAGCCAGTCACTGCTATTTGGGTTGTGACGTATGTAATGCACCAAATCCTGTAGGAAGAAGGGCAATAACGTCTTTCCCCTTGATAAAATTCACCAAACATTCTCTTTGTTCCGGCTTTAAATCCTCGATCTCAGGAATTGTTGCCAACACAGAATATATGTCTTCAGCCCTATTCACACAGAATAAGTACAACCTGGGGATGTGTGGAAATTTGTAAATTACCTCCCCGCGTCTGTGTTACTTGCAGCGCATTCGCACGGGATAAGCAAAGTCTGTAAATTACTCTGTTTTACTGATATTACGAACGGATATGTCGTAACATCGTAACATCCGCTTCTCTCTCTTTCGCGCTGCTAACGGCAGTTATCTAACCTAACCAGTAACCTAACCCCTATAAAGGCGACCGGACCAGGACTAGACCAGTACTAGACCAGGGCTGAACCAGGACTAAAGCAGGTCTAAACCAAGACTGGATCAGGACTGGACCAGGACTAGACCAGGACTAGACCAGAACTGGTATAGAACTGAATCGAGACTAAACTAGGACTTAACCAGGACTAAACCAGTGTTGATCTAGCGGCCGAGTTGTGCGGATCGCTCCCCTCTCCTGGTTCTCAGTGTCGATCTAGCGGGCACTAGATATGGAGGATAAAGCCCAGCTAGTTATTAGCTAGTTATATTATTTAAAATGTTCCTTACTGCTTGCTGCTACACATGTCATCCAGGCCATCATCCTGCGAGAGTTGGCTCTCTTCTTGGACCTCTTCCCGTTTCTGCAGATCTGTTTTAACATATACGGCGATACGGGGCCATAGTAGAATTTGCCCCTGAAAAGCTCAAAACTGCTCATCAAAATTTCTACTGCAGCCTCCATATTTAAGCCGGAAATAGAGAAAAGGCGCAATTACCACAACAAACACTGAGATGCAGATTCGCATGGGACTAGTATTATCACCGGATGTCTGTGTTTGGCGAAATATAGTAGTTCATTTGCGATGTAATTTTTACTTTACAAATTACAGACATGGAGCATTCGCACGGGATTAAGATCTCAGGAATCCTCCGCTATTATTACAGTTCACCAAAGGTCCACAGGTTATACTAATCCTGTGTGAATAGAGTTTTTGTCTACATCCATCTCGACCGCTTTGTTTACTGTTGTGCTGTACCACAAAAGGGACCCAGACAGACGCTTGAGTTTGACGTCATGGCTTCACAGTTCTTCGCTGATTGGCCGGTGTGCGGTCTACAACTCCCGGGGTTCTTGTAAACCGTCTAGTGTATTCCGATTCCTGACCTAGTCGATGGAAACAAATCAAATTGAGCCGGAGGCACTAGGTGACACCAGTCTTGCTAACCTTTAAGAGAGACTAGTACAAAATAATAATGTGAGTCAAACATTCATGTCACTGTCAGGTGTTTTCCAGTACCAATAAAGGCCTATCTGATCTAAGCACTGTTTTCCCTTTCATGTGCACAAGTCTGTGATGCAGTTAATTCACACTATTTAACTTTTCTTCTTTAGAAAAAAATGTTAAATTTACTTTTTTTTCTTTGCTACATAATTCCATACATCTTACTTCATATATTTGATGTCTTTCTTTGTATGTCAAATGTCAAAGTAGTAAACATGTAGAAAAAACCTTGAATGAGAGGGTGTGTCCAAACCTTTCACTGGTAGTGTAGTAGGTTTCACTTAGTTTTCTTGTCTATCCTCAGGTCCTTAAAAAGCCCATATTGCGCTATTTCCTGATATGATAATATTGTTGCCACATCACAAACATATCTGGAGTTGTTGGATGAAAAAAGGAGATCCCAGACACTCTGATATATTTTGCTATGATTTTATTTCATGTCACATGCCCAAAGTTTTTATGGTTTTATGTTGGCAGGACTAAACGGGTCAGTCCACCTCAGTTCACTCAGTGAGTTAAACCCTTTGTCAAATTTTGATGAAACTTGGTATGTAGGTAAAGCATAGCCGGAAAAGCCAAAATTTCAAATTTTACTTTGATTGTACCAACAATTTCCGAGATATCACAATTTCATTTTTTCACTTTTTTGCGTGGTCACTGAATTTCTCATTGCATTTACTCAACAACTACTGGTTCGATATCAAAAACCAAGGTAACTCTGGAAAGGGGAAATCATGAGGAGTCCAAATCAATGACTTTTGGTACTGTGTGATTGATGGTTTTTTTGGAGTACCGTATTTTATGGAAGATTAGGCGCTCTGGGTTATAAGGCGCACTGTCATTAAATGGTCTATTTTCAATTTTTTTTCACAAATAAACCGCACCATACTTTAAAAGAAACACAACAGTTGGATGGGTCAGTGGTTTTGTTTGTTTGTGGCGTTCACGGTGACTCTGGGCTTTGTTCAATTGTGGTGCGTAGGGAGGGTGCTGTCTCGCACCGCTGGGGCCACTGGATCGATCGCGATGACTCAGTTGTTCAGTTGTTGCTCAGAGTGCCACATAGGACTCGCTTTTTCAGTTCGTTCCTCAGTTCCGTTCCTCGTCAGCGTGGAGTGATGAGTTTGGCTGTGGGTGTTTTTTGCTGTGTGGTTGCTGTCTGCTCTGTGTGTGTTTGCGTGTTCTGTGGGTGGTGCGGCTTTGTAGTTTACTGAAGTCTTGCTGGAACACCCGAGTGGATTTGTGTATGGGGAGCTCTGGATTGCTGGGCGCGCGGTTGTTTTTTGATGCAGTTAGAGGCTTAAGACCGCGGCTAATCGCCCGGAAAATACGGTATATCAACTTGGACTCTGTGTGTATAAGTGTCACTGAATGATTGATTGATAGCATTTTTATAGCGCCTTTCAAGATACTCAAAGCACTTTACAGTTCATTATTCAGTCACTCCACACTCAGTGGTGGTAAACTACTACTGTAGCCACAGCTGCCCTGGGGCAGACTGATGGAAGCGAGGTTGCCAATCTGCGTCATCGGCCCCTCCGACCACCACCATCACTCACGCTCACACCACTTTCATACTAGGCAATGTGGGTGAAGTGTCTTGCCTAAGGACACAGCGACAGTTTTTTGCCACAGGATATTTGGCACGTCTTAAGATGGAGGTAAGTCAACTTCTAGGTAAATTTGTGTGAAAATAAAAAAGAAAACCCCTCCAGATTTTTTAAATATGTTGTAGTAGATACCTTGGTTTTTGATATCAGACCAGTAGTTGCTGAGTAAATGCAATTTCAAATTCAGCGACCACGCAAAAAAGTGAAAAAATAAAATTGCAACATCTCAGAAACCGTTGGTCTGATCATGCTAAAATTTGAGATTTTGGCTTTCTTGGCAATAACTTACCCATACACCAGTTTTCTTAGCAATTGGACAATGTGAGTATTGCAATTCTTTTGGATGAATGGAGGTGGAAAACACAAATTTAAAGAACGCCCGGCAGAACATAAATATGCCATTTGTTCACAAAATACTGATTATCCAGTAGCCTGAATTCCTTGGTGATTGAGCATATAGGAAATGGCCCTCTCACCTTATCTGTAACACTCAGATTGCAGTTTTTCATATTTGCAGCTCCTGCCAATGTCTGTGTCATAGTACTTTTGTATAATATTCACTGGTGTATAATTCTTTTGTAAATGTGTCCTGCTGGATTTTCAATGTATGATTATTGTGATGCATCACTTTGTCCCTTTTTAAATATGTATGTCTAAAAATGTATATTTACACGGTTGTATCACAAGACGGTGTCATCATGTGACTTGCACATTTAAATAACTCTAACACACACCTGTGAGTTTTACGTTCCCTGATGAAGATGCAAAGTATATTGGACTGCCTCGGATCTCCTTTTTTCATCCAGTAAGTCATTTGCCCACTTGGGATCTCCCGCAGAGCACCTGATCGTTAGTATTTCACTTCAGCGGTGATCCAGCAAGCTCTCTACCATCGACTTCTTCTCAATATCTGGAGTTGTGTTTTGTTTCATTCACACATGCTTAATACAGGAAGTTCTGATCCATGTATCATTTGTTAATTAATTTTTCAATATAAAACCAAAAATAAGAAAACAAAAAAACAACTATTTTCTTTATTATTTGTCTCCAAAACCAAAATGAAAAAATGGATAATGATTCATTTTTTCAGTTTTCGATTTTGTGTTTAAATGAAGAATGGACAAAAAAGATAATGACTGTTTCCTGTTTCCATGACTTACACTGCGATGTTGGACTTTTGCGCCGCATATGGACTAAACCAGGACTAAACCAGGGCTAATCCAGGTCCGGGGCCAGACAGGAGCCAGACCAGGACTGAGACCAGACCAAGACTGAACCCGGGATCAGACCAAGACTGAACCCGGGACCAGACCAAGACTGAACCCAGGACCAGGACTGAGACCGGGACCAGACCGGGACCAGGACGTGGGGCACAAAACTCCGGCATCGTAGTTTAAGTCACGGAAACGGGAAATGGACATTATCTGTTTTTGGAGACAAATAATGAAGAAATGTATTTATTTTTTCATTTTCTTATTTTTGGTTTTATATTGAAAAACGAATGAACGAATGATACACGGATTAGTTCTCCACTGTGTTTTTAAAATCCTTACACCTTTACTGGAATCACTTGGATGATTTCAGCTTTGGAATTGCCCATCTCTGCTGAACAAAAGGTAAAAGGAGCTGCTAACTTGAAACTACCACTACATTTTGCATTTTGAGGTTAGGAGATGTAGACAAACTAATAAAAAAGGATTACCCAAACATGTATGAATGAAACAAAACACAACTCCAAGTACGTTTTTTAGGCGGTAACGACATTATAGCATGGTTTAAACCTCACAAAAGTCAATTTTGTTTGGGGTTGTGTGGGGTTTATCAGCAGAGCTCTACTTTACAGGGCGGATCTTCATGCTGATGGCCTTCAGGGAATAGTCATTTCCTTTCCACTGTTCCCACACCACACCAACAGCATAAAGAGTGTTGTCCTCACCCCAGCGATATGCTCCATTTGGGTTAGCATCGTGACAGTTGCAGTACCAAAAAGCTCCAAAAAACTTTTTAGCACAGTTGTCTGGCCAAGTATCCTGGTCGTTATCAAAGGTGGAGAACTTCATGCCGTTGTGAACAGCTAGACTATCTCCTAAAGAAAAGAAAAAAGTTTGTTTTTAAATCAGTTAAGTTACCCTGTGTGTTTTTTTCTTCTGGTGGAGAGCCTGCCTGCTTGTGTGTTGTTACTGCTGCCTTTAAAGTTCCACATTGTGGCATTAAACTGATCTATCTCCATGGATATAAGCAGGTGCATCAGTTCAAGTTACAGGTCAGAGCTGCATAAAAACAATACAAATGGTCACAACGATAAAAGCAATAAAATCAAATGAATAAACACAGGACCACACAACTGTCATGGTGTTAAAAGCCAGAGAATAAAAGCAGAAGGTGCATTGTGTAACTTTTCCGGTGGAGGGTCCGTCACCTTCTTGTTTCTACGGAAATATCATTCGAGACAAAGTGGAAACATCTCCATGGAGAAAAACAGATTCAGATTCAGAAAATTGTATTGATTGACTTCTCACACAAGTGGACCTCAATACAACAATATTTATTTATTTATTTATTTGTTTCTATGTTTATTTCATTCATAAAGTATAAAAAGACATTAACAGTGTCACAACATCAAACATACAAAAAATGAATGAAAAGGAGCAGAAAGAAGAGTCAGCCCTTTTCCAGACAAAACATCAACACTGATAGTTACTTTAAAACATTTCAAATCAGTGCATTTCAGTTCAGGCACAATTATTAATCAGTTGCAAACAGAAATCTTCACTATTATGCACAATTGCGTTACCTTTTTCTTACATACACATTGCACTGGATTTTATGTGTTTTTTAAATGCCATCATTGTACTTGATTTTGTTAGATCTTTGTCAAGATTATTCCATACATGAACTAGTTTCACAGTGATGCTTCACTCCATAACCTTGTTTTTTATTTACATATTACAATGCAAAACTTCAAAAAACACTACCATCAGAATTAAGCAATTTAATAGCAGAGGGCACAGAAGAATTAGAGAAGTGGTTTGTGCATCATGCCAAAGTCAGGAGCCAGAGGATGGAGGGGCTGAGCCAGGAGACAATTTTGCCAACACTTGCTCCTCCCACAGAGAATGCAGCTCTCTCAGTTTGACACTTTGAGCATGTTTGACGGATCCTGCACCAGAAAAGCTACGCAATGCACCTTTTAGTATGAGACTTAAAACACTCCACAAGGCACCGCAAGCTGGATTTTATTAGCGGAGAGTTGACTGTCCAGTGAAAATTGTTAAAACTAAAACAGTCAAGCCGTGAACCACACCTAGGTGGCGCCATTTTGGAATAAAAATTCAGTGTGAAGAGCTAAAATCAAAGGAAGACCATTATGATGATTATACTAAACTTTATAGTTATGGGTATTTTAAAGGTGCACTGACTTTTTTGATAAAAGGACCTATCTCCATGAAGATGTTATTGTTTTGTCTTGAGTGTTCCGCAGGATGGCATTAAAGGTATCTTTATCTACATTTCATAACAAGTGTTTAATGACTTGAAAACCTTCTTACAGTGAGCGGGATTGTCTAGCTACAGTAGTTTTCAAGTTGACAGCTACCTTTTACCTTTTGTTCTGTACAGATTGGCAATAGATGGATGGATTTATTGAAAAAGTGAGCATCAAACTGCCATGTTTGTTTTCCCAGTGGGATGTGTCTATTGACAAAGCTGATTTTTTTCAAGTCTTTTGAACCATATCACTTTTGTTTGTGGTTCTGATATTGTCATATTTTAGTTTTGGGATTTGGACATTGTAATTATGTGGTTGCTGGATTCTAACAGCAGAAAACGGCTCGAGAAATGGGCTTTGGCAGTTTGAGAACTCCATAAATGCAAAAGGGAATCAGATGTGTGTGATTGCAAACCTCTGTTCAAACTGTTTCCCTTCCCAACGAAACTGAAAAATAGTGAAAGGCGAAAGTGATGGGCAGGATTGATCCACAGGAAGGACCAAAAAGGAAACCTTTGGCTGCCTAAATCATCCTGAGTTTGCAGCCGACATTTTGTATGTGTAGTGCCATGAAAGCAGGATAGTTTGTTAAGCGAGAGGTACAGAAGACAAACAGGCTGAGCTCACACTTTCTTGTTTGACTTTACAGCAACATCACGTCTTAGTCTCTTTGCAGTGGAAGGTGTTTCTTGGTGAACAGTTGGTGCCTTTTGCTTTGGCGTTGACTTTTTAAATTCATAACCAAGGTTGAGCGAGGGATCAAGGATTTTGCTTTGATGGCGCTCTACATACAAAATGTTCGCTGCAAACACGGGATGATTTCTTAGGCAGCCAAAGGTTTCCTTTTCTGTCCTTCCTGTGGATCAATCCTACCCATCGCCTTCGCCTTTCACTATTTTTCAATTCCGTTGGGAAGGGAAACAGTTTGAACAGAGGTTTACAGTCACACAGATCTGATTCCCTTTTGCAGTTATGGAGTTTGCTTCCAAAGCCCATTTCTCGAGCCGTTTTCAGCTGTTAGGATCCAACAACCACACAATTACGATGTCCGAATCCCATAACTAAAATATGACAATATCAGAACCAGAAACAAAAGGGATATAGTTCAAAAGACTTGAAAACCCGGCTTTGTCAATAGACGCATCCCACTGGGGAAACAAACATGGTGATTTGATGCTCACTTTTTCTGAGAATCCTTCCCAGTTTGCATTGCACAATGACCGGAAGTCCAAAATTCGTGATGCATCTATTCTAAGACTGAAAACATCCAAATGATTCTAGTAAAGGTTTATGAAGTTTAAAACACAGTGGAACACCTTCCTGTATTACCACATATCATCACAAGGTGGAAGAGTATTTTTAGTTTGAGAGAAGAACTCAGCATAAACATGCAGGGTTTGTGTGTTAAACATGTGTGAATGAAACAAAACACAACTCCAGGTCTGTTTTGTGATAAGGAAACGAAACAACATTATAACATAGATCAGAAAATACTGCAAGATGGACCCTTAAACAGCAGAACAGTTCTTTGTGCAAGTCGCCTTAACTCTATTTTACAGGTCTGATCTTCATGCTGATGGCCTTCAGGGAGTAGTCACGTCCTTTCCAGCTGTCCCACTCCATACCAACGGCATAAAGGGAATTGTCCGCACCCCAACGATATATTCCATTTGGGTTAGTATCGTGACAGTTGCTGTACCAAAAAGCCCCAACAAACTTTTTAGCACAGTTCTCTGACCAAGTATCCTGGTCGTTATCAAAGGTGGAGAACTTCATGCCGTCATGAGTTACTAGACTATTTCCTATGAAGAAAATTAAAGGTTCAATATTATGTAAAATTGAGCCTGTGAGCTTGTAGCCATGTTGTAATCTTGTTACCTCAACAAAAACAAACCTGGAGTTGTGTTTTGTTTCATTCACACATGTTTGAGTAATCCATTATTATCAGTCTGTCTACATCTCCAAAGCTCAAAATGTTATGTCAGATAATATTTTATTGTGAAAATAAAACTAAACTGCAGAATAAAAAACAAATAAATAAGAGCTTGGGGCCACTGTGTGCGTACATGCTGTAGTTTTCATGTTAACAGCTCCCTTTTACTTTTAGTTCAGTAGTGACTGGAAATTCTAGAGTTGAAATTATCCAAATGAGTCTAGTGAAAGTGTAGGAGTTTAAAAACACAGTGGAGCACTTCCTGTATTACCACATGATATCATAAGGTGGAATAGGGTATTTTCTGTTTGAGAGAAGAACTAAATATGCAGGGTTTGTGCGTTAAACTTGTATGATTGAAACAAAACACAACTCCAGGTCTGTTTGTGATGAAGAAACTAAATTTGTTTTAGATTTTCTTATCTTAAAGGTGCACTGTGTAAATGATCGTCTTCATCATGTTCTATAGTTTGACGTTAAACCTAGACATCGAGTAAAGACAAATATGTGACACCACCAGGCAAAGTTACAGCTCAGATCTGTGGAGAGGGAGCCCACACACACTACAGTTCTGAGCAGAGTTGGGGACTTGCAAGTCGTGATTTGGACTCGAGTCAGACTTGAGTCACTATTTTTAGGACTTGAGGCTTGACTTGATAAAATGGACTAAGACTTGGGTCTCGACTTGGACTTGAAGGTCAGAGACTTGGGACTCGACTAGGACTTGAGGCCTGTGACTTGTTTTTTTTACAAAATACTTTTCTCTTTACAGTTGATAAATGCAGTGCTGAATTTTACAGGGACAAACTGAAACATGTCCATCCCACTTCTCCGTTTGTTACTTTGGATTTAACTGAAGTACTGTGATGTGGTATTCTCAAATGTACTACAGTAATATACAGTACAATATCGTAAAACCACATTTCAAACTTCAATTTCAATGCAGACTACTTGACAAAATAACTGTTATTAAGCACTTTTAAATGACTAAAACTAAGATCTTGTCAAGACATTTAAAAAGGAAAAATTAGCATTTCTACAACTCTTATATAAATACTCATATATAAATATACCATGTTGTTTTAAGTACAATTTAGCTTAAAATTCATATAAATTGCAAAAATCTAAGATCAAATTGGTACTTTGGTTTAAAGACTTGAAATGACTTGAGGCTCAAAGCAGACGACTTGGACTTGACGTGGACTCATGGACCAGTGACTCGAGACTCGACTTGGACTTGCCTGTATTTGACTTTGAGACTTGAGACTTGCAAAATAACGACTTGGTCCCACCTATGGTTCTGAGCAATAAAAACACTTGTAATTGAGACAGATGACTTTAATGCCATACTGTGGAACATTCTGGGAAGAGCTTCAACATCTTCATGATTTCCACCAGAAACGTTACACAATGCACCGTCAAGTGTAGCAAGATGTATTTTTATATTTTAAGTACAAAACGTCTTGTTGCATTGGTAGATCACTTTACTTGTCAAGTGAAATTTACTCAAATCATGATGAAACATTTTTAACTCAAGTAATTTTAACTGGACCCAAAACCAAAAAGTTACATAGTGTACCTTTTAAGTGTTGCATTCTGAATATTATTTTGAATATAGTTTATTGTATTTACTATGTTTATATGTGTTATTGAGACAGGCCTCAAGCTGCTTTTTGATTACTTTTGCGCTTTACAATGAACAAAATGTTGAATAATGATTTCTTCTGTAAAGGTGCATTGTGGTACATTTCTGGTAGAGGGTTGTTTCTATGGATATTTCATTGCCCTGCCTAAAATGTTCCACAGTATGACATTAAACAGCTCTACCTTACATTTATTCAATTACCGGTCGTTTTACAGCTCAGTAATACCTAAAAAAAAACAAGCATCCTGACCGTGAGTGGGGTCGCCTCTCCACAGATCTGACCTGTAACTTGGCCTGGTTAGGTCAACATGAAGATCCTGTCGTTGTATCCTTGGGCAAGACACTTATCCCCGTGTATGACTGGGTGAGTGGTTTCTTGTTGTAAAGCGCTTTGAAAAATCTGACCAATGTGTTAGAAAGGTTTAATGTCATATTGTGAAACTCTCCAGACAAAGCAGTAACATTTCCACGGGGGAAAGCTTTTGACTGGCCACCACTAGAAAAATTACACAATGCATCTTTAAATTACTCACGTGCTCCTCCATCGATGAAGCCTGATACCTGCAGTTTGTACCCGTCACACTCAGAGCCAACAGAGAAGGACGAGTATCTGGCTGAGGCTTTGTTCCCCTCAAAGTCCTCCATCTCCACCAACAGCTCGTGTGGTTTTCGACTGGACAACATGTGAATAAACTCCAGACCTGAAGATAATAACAAATAAATAAATATATAAATAAATAAATAAAACCAATAAGATAAGATAAGACAATCCTTTATTGTCTCCATGGGGGAAATTTGTCATGGGACAGGGTGTTACGTTTGGGCATCTTTTGTTTTCCCCCTGTTTTTTGTTGTCGATATTTTTTGTCGCATTTTTTTTCCCTAGTTTTGCTTTTGTAAGTTATAGTTATGTTTTTGTAGCTGATGTTACCCTCATTTCCGGCAGGAGCTGTGAAATCCTCCTCCTTGCTGGCTCCCCTGTCTCCTTCATTTTGGGAGCTTTTTCTTAGACATTAGCCTTTTGTTTTGTCCTGGTGGGACCGGCTGTACGGAAGCCGAGAGGGGTCACAACAAACGCAAACGCCGCAACAAATACAAATGCGACAACACAACAAAAAGTCACAACACACCTAAAAAAAAAAAAAGCCACAAAGGAAATGACCGCGGGACTCTATTTTAATGCAAACGCCGCAACAAATACAAACGCCACAACACAAACGCAAATGCCACAACACATTAAAAAGCCACAACACATTAAAAAGTCACAACACATTAAAAAGTCACAACGGAAGTGACCGCAGGACTCTATTTTCCGATGGACCGATCAAGCAGCAAGTGAAGAAGAAGAACTACAACGTGAAAAGTAAAGGAACGGAGAAGTTGGAAACGTAAGTAAAAGTAATTTATTGTTTTATCATTATTCATTTCACGTTGTAGTTCTTCTTCTTCACTTGCCGCTTGATAGATCCGTTGGAAAATGGAGTCCCACGGTCACTTCCGTTGTGGCTTTTTGATGTGTTGTGGCGTTTGTATTTGTTGCGGCATTTGCATTAAAATAGAGTCCCGCGGTCATTTCCGTTGTGGCTTTTTGTTGTGTTGTCGCATTTGTATTTGTTGTGGCATTTGCGTTTGTTGTGACCCCTCTCGGCTTCGGTACGGCTGGCCTGTTTTCGCTTTTCCGTTGGGTTTAGGTTTGTTGTTTTTTTGGGGTTTTTTTGTCTTTAGTTGAGGGTGTTGGTACCGGCTTCTATTGCCCTGTATGGGGTTCGCCCGGTATTGCACCTTTTTGTTCTGTTTGGCCGGCTCATCAAGTCCACCTTTCTGTTGTTACTTTTTCTTAGTTTTTTGGGCACGGGTTAAGGGTTTTCTTTTTTGGTTCCTACACTTACAAAGTCAGAAAAAAACAAAAAAAAACATCTCTAATGCTTAATTTTGGGATAATGTAATGTTGGGATAAATTTTTTGGGTTGTAACACTGGGGGTCATATGCTTTGTTTTTTAAATTAACATAATTATGATTATTCTCAAGGTTGAGTTGAAACCTCCAAAATACTGTTGAAACTCTCTTACACATACACACACGCACACACACTTGACACATTGTCCTGTCTACAGTTTATTAGGTGGAGCGTCCGTCAAAAACTTGTCTCCATGGAAATGTTATGGCTTTGTCTGGAATGTTTTACACTATTTCATCAAACCTTTCTATCTTCAAGGAAACCAAACCTGACCACGTTTCAGAATGCATGTTATTATAAGTATTTCTGAGTTGTTATTGAATAAATGTAAGGTAGAGCTGTTTAATATCACACTGTGGAACATTCCAGGCAGAAGTTACACACTGCACCTTTAATATTACGGACCCAAAACATGCCAGAAATACAATCCTTTTTTTTTTTTTTTTTTTTTTTTACCAAATTGCTGATTTCTCATGAACCACCTGGCAACCCTTTGTGTCTTACCCAGCCAGTGCTCTCCGTCAGCTTCACCAAAACCAGTCTTGTACTGACTCCAGGGTCTGTAAAAGTTCACCGTTCCATCCATTCTCCTCTGAATCACCTTGGTGCACAACAGAGCTTTAGACCAACTTATAAGGGCACTGCTTATAGTAAAATAATACAAAGTAATACAAGAAGTAAAAGCTTTTCAAATATCAAAATAGTAAATTCTCAGTGTAGGGCTGTGGTTCTTTAGTCAGTGTTGGTTGATTGGGTCTTGGTCAACTGAAATTGTATTAATTGACTTTTATGACGATTATAACGATATGAAAGTCCTGCACCGGGTCAGTTATTTGCGGGTACCCAACGAGTACGGGCAATTAGTTGCTGAAACGGGCGGGTTTTAACGTTCTGGAATTTTATGGGAGGGTATGCTGGCAGAAAGTGATTACACACGGGCGAGGGTCAGGACTAATCCAGGACTAAACCAGATCTAAACCAGGATTAATCTTGGATTTAAGAGAGAAACCCAAGCCCGTGGAGCAGGGTGTCCACTAAACGTGTTTGGGCGACGGCTGCCCTTACCTCCGTGGGGAGTGGAGGTCTACGCCGGTCCTTTTACCCAGGTCACCCAGCGGTCTACACGGGTGCACCTCCAAGCCCGTCCCGAGTCCTGGTTCAGTTGTGGTTTAGTCCTGGTTTAGTCCTGTTTTAGTCCTGTTTTAGTACTAGTTCAGGCCTGGTTTAGTCCTCCTGGTTCAGTTCTGGAATCGGTCCTAGGTTAGTCCTGGTTCAGTCCATGTTATTGTTTCTTCTGCTCAGTAAATAAAGCCTGTGCAGTGAAACCTGTGAATTCGTATTCGGACTGAAGAAAGCACAACTGTTTCATTTCATATCGTGATAGTAATTCTTGAAGTCATAACTTTTCAATTCATATTTTGATGGATGTTTCAGGTAGAATGCTTTTAATTTGTGTGTGATTTATCATGGCCACAGGCAATTAACGGGTGGAATGTTAACGGGTCCGGGCGGGTGCGGGTTTAAATTTTATATAATCACAGGTTAGTGCTGGTGCGGTGCTGTACTGCGTGCGTGCGAGCCTCCAAACATGGACCTTTGCAGGACTCTGAAAGATTTATATGGGACAACAGTAGAAAGGAGAAGTGAGTGAACTACAATATGTCAGATGCAGATTAAAGACTTGATTCACAAGTTTAATCTATTGTCTCCTCGTATTTTTCCTGTTGTTTTTGTATAAACTCTCTCTGCAGGTGTAGTTTTGTGAGTGCACTTTGTGCCAGATAATAGTTTTGAGAGCTTTTGCCACGCCCTCTTTCTAGTGGACCAGTTGAAATGTTTTTAGAATTTCTTTAGCTCATTCAAATATGGACAATGTAAACTGAAAAAAACATACCGTCCAGCCACCCCCATCTGTTGCCAGGTCACAGTACGCCTGAAAAATGAGATGTGATTAGTTCATGTGCAATGTTCAACAATATGGCATTAAGGGGCTCATATTACACCATTTTCTGATCTGTTATAATGTTGTTTCCTCTTAAAAACACACCTGGAGTTGTGTTTTGTTTCATTCACATGTTTGAGTAGTCCTTTATTATTAGTCTGTCGAAATTTCCAAATCTCAAAAAGCTCTGTTCCGCCTTGTGGTGTCAAGAAGCGGTAGTTTTCACATTATCTGGTACCTTTTATAATTTTTTTCTGTTGAAATTTTCAGTTCCAGAGCTGAAATTATCTAAATGATTCGAGTGAAGGTGGAGTTTAAAAACACAGTGGAGCACTTCCTGTATTACCACATGACATCACAATAGAAGTGTTTTGTGTTTGAGAGAAGAACTCAGCCTAAATATGTTTTTTGTGTGTTTGGCCCTTACATATAGTCGGGTCAAATTTTACCCATTTTGACATTCAGCAGTAGTAAAAATACACTAATCATCATTCTTTGATCCTGAAATTTGATGACTTTTCCTTAATTTTGCCAAAATATACAAAAATTAACGTATTTTTAAATTTCATACTTTTGTATAAGTGCTACAAATTTTTGGACACTGAGGCTGGTTCGGATCAAGTTTGATCCAAATCTATTGAGATGGATTTTACTTCTATCAGCGTGGTTCAAATGAAGCAAAACAGAAGTTTTAGTGAATCTTGAAACTGTGAAACTGTACAGACCATATTTGTGTGTATTTTTTTATGGGACAGTGGTGACAGAGTTCAAGAGTTCCTGATCATCATGTTTAAGGTGCACATTAGGAACAGAAATCAATCAAGGGGGGAGAGATATTTTCTTCTAAGTTTGTTTTCACACAGGACTAAATAGATCTGTAGTTCAAAATTTGGTATAGACACTTACTATGAAGGAATTCTTGGTCCGGGTCAAATTTGACCCCAACCATACTGTGAAGGCTTAAGAAATGAACGGTTTGTAAAGGTTAACATGTGTGAATGAAAAAAAAAACACAACTACAGGTCAGATGCAGAAAAGAGGTCGAGCGCTTCACTGGGTCATAAAATAGTAAAAAAAAATAGCAGTACAGGTGCTCTATGAGGGTTAAACTAGTAATCTTAACAGAAAAGTGCCATTACTGGAAAATGTAAAAGTGGGCAAGGGAGAAACCCAAGGCACTCTGACTGAATATATTAAAAGTCTTTTATTGCATGAAGGGACGCCAGTGCCAATGTTTTCACCAACAAGATGGTCTTCGTCTTTTCCCTTGCCCTATTTTACATTTTCCAGCAAGGGCACTTTTCTGTTTAAGACATTTCCAGGTCTGTTTGTGATGAGGAAACAGTGTAACACAGATCAGAAAATGGCGTAATATGGGTCTTTTTAACATTGCATCACCTGAACTCCAAATTTCTCTCCGTAAGGATGGATGGTGTAGACTCCACTCTGACGGGACTGGTATTTGTAATCATTGTGTTCGAGGATGTCATTGCAGTCCACAGGTTTTGGCCAAGCTCCACAGTCTCTCAGCAGTGAAGATAGAAACAAGAGTACTGCCAACTGGAACACAGATAAATATTGATAATTTAACGTAGATCTAAAGGTGCATTGTGTAACTTTACTGGTTGTGTGCTTAAGTCCATGGAGATGTTATTGCTTTGCCTAAAATTTTCTGTAGTAAACTTATCCATCTCCATAGAGACAAGCAGGAGACCCCAGTATAGACCAATTTACAGGTGACCCACACTCACAGTAATAATACATGTTTTTAAAGATGTTTTTGAGCGATAAAACACCCATGATTAAATAAATGCATCTTATTTATGTTTAATATCATACTGTGGTACAATACAGGCAAAGCAAAGTATATCCATGGTGGCTAAACCCCAACCTGAAAAGTTAAGCAGTGCACTTTAAAGGCACTGTACCTGATTTTTACTGTCTTAAAAAAACGTGAAAAACAGAAGTAGTAATTTTATTTTCTTTAACTTTTTTTCAATTTTAAATATATATTCAACATAAATAAAACTAGACCAAAAATAAATAAATTATTAAATAAATAAATGAATAAAACTCCCACAGCCCACTTCTCTTTACACACTTAACATTTAGACTAAAATCTACACAAACATTTTCCCCCTTAGAGTGTGGAGAATCTGCAATTTAAAGGTGAGTTGTGTAATTTGGGGGGTCCATCAAGTGCTTTTCTCCATGGAGATATTATTCCTTTGCCTGGAATGTTTCACAGTATGGCATTAAACCTTTCTATCTACTTGGAGACCAAACCAAGACCAAGATACAGGTCAGATCTGTGGAGAGGCGACCCCGCTCACAGTCAGAATTTTTCTAGGTATTTTCAAGCTCTAAAACCACCTGTAACTGAAAAAATGTAAGGTTTAATGTCATACTGTGGAACATTCCAGTCAGAGCAATGACATATCCATAGAAACAAGCAGGTGACGCACCCCCAACCAGTTAACATACACTGCAAAAAAAAGCTTGGCCAAAATTTAAGATATAAACACTTAAATCTATCCGAAAATGAATTAAAAGTAGTGAAGTGAAATGATCTGTCCATGCATCAAGATATCTTAAAATAAACTCCCTCTAGACTAGAATTAAGCAGTCTCAGAACTAATAAGTAGATAATAAATCTGAAAACCAGATGAATGACCTGCGATAAGTTTGAAAATCTTGGCCAGATCAGAAAAATTTGCAGTGTAGTGCACCTTTAAACAGTTCTTCCTCACTTACCTTATTCAATCTGAGCATCCAAATTATTCACTATGATTTGTTTATGAGTTTTATGTTTTCCCTAAGTAAAACATTTTCCTTGTATTTTGCTCAAATTCATGGAAAATACCAGCAGAGTATCATACTAAACATTTTAGTGTCACCCCATTTGACCCCACTTTAGTCCGTCCTGCTGCCCTGAGTTCAGTTCTGTTTTAGTCCTCCTTTAGTTCTGGTCTAGTCCAGGTTTAGGTCCGTGTTTAGTCCTGAGTTAGTCCAAATGCTGATGTGGTCTGTCAAATAGTTAAAGGGCCCATATTATGCTGTTTTCTGATCGATGTTATCATGTAGTTTCCTCATCACAATCAAACCTGGAGTTGTGTTTTGTTTCATTCACACGTTTAACGCACAAATTCTGCATATTTAGGCAGAGTTCTTCCCTCAAACAGGAAACACTCAGTTCCACTTTGTGATGTCATGTGGTAATACAGGAAGTGCTCCACTGTGTTTTTAAACTCCATACACCTTCACTAGAATTAAACTGGAAATTCCAATCTCTACTGAACAAAAGGTAGAAGGAGCTGTTAACTTGAAAACTATCGCTTTATGACATCACAAGGTGGAACAGAACATTTGGAGCTTTGGAGATGTAGACAAACTAATAACTAGAAAAGCACTCAGAGAGCGCAGACCTCCGCCAAGGACTACAGTCCCCCTTATATTAATTGTGTTTTCCATAAATATTTGTCTCGTATCTTTCAATTTGGAATATGAAAGAGGATCCCATTGTCCATCCCTGAGTCAAATTTCATGGGGTTTGGTCAATAATTAACCGAGATATTGAGAAACAAAATTTTTGGCCCCATTTACCACAATGTTAACTAAAATTTCAAAGTGATCCAGAATCCAGGATTTCTTCCGGGTCACCCCCAAAATGAGATCAGTTTTTCCTTTTCACATTTCCAACAAATCCTGAAAATTTCATCAAAATTGGTCCATAACTTTTTGAGTTATGTTGCTAACAGACAAACAAACAAACAAACAAACAAACAAACAAACAAACAGACAAACAAACAAACAAACAGAAAAACGCCGACAAAAACATAACCTCCTTGGCGGAGGTAATAAAGGATTACTCAAACATGTGTGAATGAAACAAAACACAACTCCAGGTCTGGTTTGGAGGAGGTAACAACATTATTACATGGCTTAAAGCTCAGAAGAATACATTTTGTGTAATATAGGACATTTAAAGTCTGAGCTATAATATTTACAGTTGATCACACTAATTTATTGTCAGGCTTTTAAAAAATAATATACATATATATATTTGTTTATGTAATGCAAACAAGACAGTAAGGAACAGAAGAATAGACAAAAATGAATAATTACACAGGGTAAAATACACTGCAAAAAACAATATCTAGGTAAGATAAAATAACATTTGACTTGATTTGAGTAGATTCAACTTAAGTAAAATTATCTACTAATGGAGTAAGTGTGTTTTTTCTTAATTCAAGCAACATTTTGCTTTTTAAGTGCAAAAAGTTGTTGTTTTTCTTATCTCTTGTGTGTGCAGCAAGATGTATTTTCATATTTTAACTATAAAATGTCATTTTCCATTGGTAGATAATTTTATATGTCAAATGAAATTCACTCAAATCTCAATAAAACTATCCTAATTCAAGTATTCGTAACTTGTCTAGATTAGAGTT
The DNA here is from genome assembly GCF_026225935.1 of Boleophthalmus pectinirostris. Classification (NCBI taxonomy): domain Eukaryota; kingdom Metazoa; phylum Chordata; class Actinopteri; order Gobiiformes; family Gobiidae; genus Boleophthalmus; species Boleophthalmus pectinirostris. The sequence goes on from NW_026571047.1 coordinate 23,278,384, forward strand.
TTGTTTTGTTTGTTTTTTTGCCATGTACATGTAAGTGCTCAGTCTGTAAGTGTAAGTGTAAGTGTAAGTGTAAGTGTAAGTGTAAGTGTAAGTGTAAGTGTTCATCTTACCTTCATTGTCAGATGTCTGTTGAAGCAGATGCACAAAATTCACTCACAAACCCAAAGAATGTTTTGTAAATGTGTAGATTCTGCTTTAATAACCTGCTTTTTATTGCTGCTGTAGCAGGAAGTGGGACAACCTTGTTCAACCAATCAGAATCAGAGCTCAGGACTATTTATTCAGTTGCTCAATAAATGACTAAATGTGTGAAGGGCACAGGGTTCTAGTGTGTTTTTAATTCATAATAAAGTACAACGGTTATTAACATTGCAAAACAGTCTTTTTGTGAGCAATTTTAGGTTAAGATTGATCTAGTTAGTAGGCCAATTATCAGACTTTTGTTTAAAGTATGACAGGGTTCAGCTAGTTCTCAAATTACACTAGTCATTTTTCTGTCCTTAACTGCACTACAGAACTCTACACGTGTGTTGACTGTCACTGTTTGAGCTCGAGCTTGTCAGGTGACAAAAATTCAGCGGCAAATGTAAATATGTCATATAATTATTTAAATATAAATACTTCATATAAATATCATTTTTTAACTGAAAAAGATCCAACAAAATACAAGATGCAGATTTGCCAAAAAGTAATAAAAAAATAGGCCATGAATACTTTTGAGGGTTGCCTCAAGTGGGAAAGTTCAAGTGGGGAAGTTCAAGTGGGGAAGTTCAGGTGGGTAAGTTCATTTGGGGAAGTTCAGGTGGGGAAGTTCATTTGGGGAAGTTCAGGTGGGGAAGTTCAGGTGGGGAAGGGCAGGGGGGCCGGGCAAAGAGGCGTGACGGCATGCATAAAGCTGCTTTTACGCCTAAGCCTATTCCAAAACTAAATGAGAAACCTATTCAGTCTAATTCTAAAATAGTTGCTAAGCCTCAAAAGCCAAAGCAATGTTTTTATTGCCACAAAACTGGTCACCTTGTAGATGAATGTGATGCTCTAAAGCTCCAACAGCCCATGCCCAAATCAAAAGGTGCTGGTCTTATTAAACCTTTCCCTGTTGTTTGCTCGTTCTTACTCCAGACGAGTGTTTCAGGCCTTTTATTTTTGAGGCTTTTGTTTCCGTACCGGTAGAAGTTAAGCACCTGGTTTCAGTATTGCATGATACAGGTGGCTTGCAGTCATTCGTTCTTTCCGGTGTGTTGCCTCTGGGTTCAAAAACTGTCTCTTGAGCACCGTTGTGAAGGGCATTGGTCTAAATTATGTCCCAGCACCGCAGAATAATGTCAAAGTCAGTTAGTGGGATATTTCCAGTGGTTGTTCATGACCAGTTTCCTATTGATGGAGTAGATTTTAACATGGGAAAAGATATTGCAGGTGGAAAAGTTTATCCCTCTCCTGGAGTTGTCAGTCAGTTTATTCCTGGTTTTGAAAAAGATGAGTTGGCCAAACAACATCCTGAAGTGTTGTCCGTGAGTGTTCTGACCTGAGCTCAGGCTAAAAAGTTGCCTCAGGAGAGTGGTGTTGATTTGTGTGACTCTGTACTTTCTCCTGTTTTCTAAGAGGACAGTGCGCCCTCTTCTGGCCAAAATGAGAGTGACTCCAAGGTCAAAGATAAAAGTGAGGAGTCAGAGCCAGTTTCTCCTGTGCCTTCACCATTAACCTGTGAAGCTCTCATTAAAGCCCAAAAGTCTGATTCTAACAAAGTGTTTTTCTGCTTTAGAGTCTCCAGATGACAGTTCTTCCTTGACAGTGGAGTATTGATGGGGTTCTGAAGGCAGGTAACAGCCCTGACACTAGTGACTGGTGCTCAGTTTTCCCAGATAGTGGTTCCTAAAAGTTACAGACAGAATCTCTGGCTCATGAACATTTGTGGTCCGGCCATATGGGTGTTACCAAAACCTATAATTGTGTCCTGCAGCACTTCTTTTGCCCAGGTTTGAAAGCTGATGTGATTAGCTTCTGTAAGACCTGTACTACCTGTCAGTCTGTAGGTAAACCAAACCAAGTAGTACCGCCCTCCCCACTACGTCCTGTGCCTGTTGTCAGTGAGCCATTTGAGCTTGTCACTGTAGATTGTGTTGATCCTCTGCCAAAAACAAAATCAGGTAACCAGTTTCTGCTAACTATAATGTGTGTTACCACCCGCTTCTCAGAGACCATCCCCCTGCAAAAAACAACTGTCCCTTAAGTTACTAAGGCATTTACCAAGTTTTTTCACAACATTTGGTCTTTCTAGGGTTGTAGAGACAGATCAAGGCTAGTACTGCTCGATTATGGAAAAAATTATTATCACGATTATTTTGGTCATCATTGAAATCAGGATTATTGAAACGATTATTTTTTAGTTACATTCTCTCTCAAAAAAAAAGCTTTGTTACTGAAATACTTATATACTGAAATACTTATTTATATTAAAAAATGTCCCAAAACAAACTTTGTTAAGCTTTAGGGTGCACTCACACTAAGACTTTAGAACTGTATCATACTCAGAAACAGTTGAGTAGGGTTCTGTGTCCCACACTTATACCTACACGACCGAACCGGGCCACAGCCGATGACGTCATCACACAGCACTGTTTGTTTACATGTGGAGCAGTAGCGCTAACGCTTTAGCAGAGAAAAATAAGTCCAGCGGCAGAAATATCTATTAAATAGTGAGGCAGATATGAGTCCTGCCACGATACACGCTCCTCCATGATGGATATGGACGTTTATGGATATAATAACAGCACGGAGCAGTGAGGACAGTCAGAGATGAGGACAGGAGGAGTGAGGACAGTCAGAGATGAGGACAGAAGCAGTGAGGACAGTCAGAGATGAGGACAGGAGGAGTGAGGACAGTCAGAGATGAGGACAGGAGGAGTGAGGACAGTAAGAGATGAGGACAGAAGCAGTGAGGACAGTCAGAGATGAGGACAGGAGGAGGAGTGAGGACAGTCAGAGATGAGGACAGGAGGAGGAGTGAGGACAGTCAGAGATGAGGACAGGAGGAGGAGTGAGGACAGTCAGAGATGAGGACAGGAGCAGTGAGGACAGTCAGAGATGAGGACAGGAGGAGGAGTGAGGACAGTCAGAGATGAGGACAGGAGGAGGAGTGAGGACAGTCAGAGATGAGGACAGGAGGAGGAGTGAGGACAGCCGGAGACAATGCTGCAAAAAGTTTGTCTCTGTCACAGTCCTTATTGAAGGTCAGCTTGTGTGTGTGTTAGAGCAGATTTTATTCACAGTTTTTATTGTATGAGTGACATCAGGGCACCTGACAGGGCTCGTATAGTTGTGCATGTGCATGTACATGAGCAATCGTGTTGTGTTTTGGCCCACCTCCACCAACCAGGCCAAAGTCCCATCTGTGCCGTGCCTGGGCACAGTTCGATGGCGCTCACACTGGATAAATGTATCAAAGCTTTCGGGGTGATCCGTGCTCTGTCCATCTGAACTAATGTTTGGTCATCGTATCCGTAGGCCGTGACCCACTGAAAGAACTTGAGGAGAAGTTTTTGTCCTCAGGGAATGTGTCAGATTTTGTTGCTAAATGCAGAGAAAAGGTTACAGCAGGTCACTAAGTTAGTTAAGGAAGCTCTCTCTTCTTCATTGGACAGTATGAAGAAACATTTTGATAAAAAGGCTGTGGCCCATCACTTTAAGCCTGGTGATAAGGTGTTAGTGTTGCTTAATACTTTTGGCTCTGCTCTCTCAGCCTGTTTCTCTGGCCCCTTTGTTGTTGAGAAGAAAGTGTCTGACACAAACTACATCGTTCTTTCACCTGAGAGGAGAAGTTCATGTTAATATGCTCAAGCCTTTTTATGTGAGGGAGGAGGAGAAGCCAGCTCAGTCCTTGTTAGCTGTGTCACCTGTGTGTTTTGGAATATGAACGAAGGAGGATTTTGAAGAGCCTAGTGTTGCCCAACAGTGTGGTCGGCTGTCAAACTCTGAATTTAGGCACTATATCTGTCATATCTCAGTGAAGACCAACTTAATGACATCTTGGCTTTATTTCAGTCCTACACCTCCTTGTTTGGTGACACTCCAACTCAAACTAATGTACTTGAGCTTGATACTGATGTAGGCTCTGCTGCTCCTATCAAGCAGCATGCATATTGTTGTCCTTTAACCAAGCGTGAGGCCATGAAAAAGGAGGTTAAATACCTGTTAGATAATGGCCTGGCCAAACCCGGCCATAGTCCATGGAGTTCTCCTTGCCTCCTTGCTCCATAAAGTTAATACAGTTACTGCACCAGATTAATTTCCTCTGCCACGTATTGGGGACTGTATTGACACTGGCCCTGCAGTGCACATTACTAAGTTAGACCTGTTAAAAGGCTACTGTCAGGTTCATTTACCTCCCAGAGCTTCTGGTATATCTGCCTTTGTAACACCTGACCATTTCATGCAGTATACTGTAATGGCCTTTGGCATGAGAAATGCACCTGTCACATTCCAACACCTTATGCACCTTGTGCTTAGTGATGTGTCCAACTGTAATGTTTATCTAGATGATATAGTTGTCTACTCAGATACTGGTCTGAACACATCTGCACCTTACATGAAGTTTTTACAAAGTTGTCTCAAGCTCAGTTGATGCTCTAGCCATATGTGACTTCTCTTGGAAAGGAAGTTGGTCAAGGAAAGGTACTGTCCGAAATGTGAAAGTTGTAAAAGTTGAAGTTGCAGCTGTACTTACCTACCCCTACTACTCGTTAAAAACCCGGAGCCTCCATTGCAGCGACTTCAGTTCTTTATTTTTGTGTTACTTACACAGTTGTTTTTTTTTACACAGGTAGTTTTGTGATTGTGTTCACACAATTGCTTCAATAAATCAAACTTCTTGATTCAAGACAACTTTTCAGTTCTTTTTAATGTTTACAGACTAGAAATTACACAACAACCCTTAAACAGCAGAACAGTTCTTTGTCCAAGCCACTACAACTCTACTGTGCAGGTCGGATCTTCATGCTGATGGCCTTCAGGGAGTAGTCATATCCTTTCCAGGTTTTCCACTCTATACCAGCGGCGAAAATGGTACCATCCGCACCCCAGCGATATATTCCATTTGGGTTAGCACTGTGACAGGTGTTGTACCAAAAACCCCCAAGGTACTTTTTAGCACAGTTTGCAGACTGAGTATCTTGGTCATTGTCAAAGGTGGAAAACTTCATGTCGCTGTGATTTAATAGACTATTTCCTATGAAGAAAAATTAAAGGTTCTATATTATGTAAAATTGAGCCTGTGAGCTTGTAGCCATGTTGTAATCTTGTTACCTCAACAAAAACAAACCTGGAGTTGTGTTTTGTTTCATTCACACATGTTTGAGTAATCCATTATTATCAGTCTGTCTACATCTCCAAACCTCAAAGTTATGCTAGATTTTATTGTCAAAATAAAACTAAACTGCAGAATAAAAAAACTAATAAATAAGAGCTCGGGGCCACTGTGTGCGTACATGCTGTAGTTTTCATGTTAACAGCTCCCTTTTACTTTTAGTTCAGTAGTGACTGGAAATTTCAGGGCTGTAATCATCCAAACGATTCTAGTGAAGGTTTCGGAGTTTAAAAACACAGTGGGGCATTTTCTGTTTGAGAGAAGAGCTAAATGTGCAGAGTTTGTTCCAGGTCTGTTTGTGAGGAGGAAACAACATTATAACATAGATCAGAAAATGGCGTAATATGAGCCCTTTGTGTTGTTGTTTTTCTTATCTTAAAGGTGCACTGTGTAAATGTTCTGGTGGAGAGTCCAGCATTTTGTCATCTTTATCAAGACCTATATATCTCAGTAAAGACAAATATGTGACATCACTAGGCAAAGTTCCAGGTCAGGGGCCTCGTTTAGAAAGGACAGCAATGTTTCCCACAGCAGTTTATAGTTAAGGCGGCCACGTTGACTACGTCCCTACGAACGTTAAAGACTTAAACAAGGTTTAACAAATAAATACAGAACTAAAAGTGACAATGACTCATCTGTTCATTTAATAATATTTCATAATATTTAGACAACACATCTTTGCAGTAAAGCCAGTGTGGTTTCTTGCTGTTTCAAGAGTTTTATCGCTATATATTTAAGTCTGCCTATGAAGTGTGTGGACTGGTTCTGTTCATGCACATATACTAGTAGATAACGTGCACACAGGGGTCTGAATGGTCAAAGGAGGAAGAGGGCTATGAGCGTCTGTGAGAGATTCAGATGCCCTCCCCGGGACAGTGAAAAGAGCAAAGGAGGAATACGAGGATCAGTGGCCAGAGGATCAGTGCTTTGGCAGGTGAAGTACAGATTTAGCGCGTAACACATCAGATACAGATCAGGAGCTGTTATTCTGCCAATAAAATCCACATGGAACATTCAAACTGCTGACCTCTGTGAGTGTGGGGCTGGGTCTGACCTCTGTGAGTGTGGGGCTGGGTCTGACCTCTGGGTCAGGACGGGCACAGACATTATTCTGTTCTTCATACTGTCAGAGAGCAGCTCCCATTTGCAAGAGCTCCCCGTTACACAAAAATGTAGGGAATATTTAGGGTTTGGTTCAGGTTCAGCCAGTAGGCTTTGTGTCGTGTGCAGACTTGGGCCACTCAAAAGTAAAAGTGTTAAAGTTGTGTTTAGTCCCTGTGCTTCTTTAAACCAAAGCCTGGCTCCTGTGCTCTGAGGAAAGAGATTTCTCTCAGGTCCAGTCATTATTTCATCTTTTTTGTTGGGTCACAGACTGTGTTCTATAGAAGTTTGTGGTCGCAGTGTGGACTGAGGGGGACCCTGCCCTGTACTGGAAAGTGGCTGCACTCGTGCATTAGTTTCAAATGTATAATTTGTCAAGAATAATGAGTGGAATAAACAGCCCTTCTCAGTGTTTTGGCTAACCTCTGCTGAAATGCACAGAACTGAATGTAATTCTTTTATATGTGTGCATTTTCTGATGATTTCCTGATCAAACACTTCCTCAAACTCTTCACTTCTGCTCCTGTCCACGAGTGTCTCTTTTCCCCTGTGTCTGCAGATTTTGCGTAGAGCTTTCAACAGGGTCCTAGCTGCCGTAGCAAACCTTGGGCAAATCTCTCAACCCTCCTCGCCCACAGAGTCTGTGTACACTGGAGTATGTGTGTGTGTGTGTGTGTGTGTGTGTGTGTGTGTGCGTGTGTGTGTGAATGTGAGTCCTTGTTGTAAAGCTCTTTGAGTGCCCTGAAGGTGGAAAAGTGCTATAAAAAATGTGACCGATGTGACAGAAAGGTTTAATATCATACTGTGAAACTCTCCAGACAAAGCAGTAACATTTCCACGGAGAAAAGATTTTGATGGGCCCTCCACTAGAAAAATTACACAATGCATCTTTAAATAACTCACCAGCTCCTCCATCGATGAAGCCTGATACCTGCAGTTTGTACCCGTCACACTCAGAGCCAACAGAGAAGGACGAGTATCTGGCTGAGGCATTGTTCCCCTCAAAGTCCTCCATCTCCACCAACAGCTCGTGTGGTTTTCGACTGGACAACATGTGAATAAACTCCAGACCTGAAGATAATAACAAATAAATAAATAAAAGCAAAATGAAATCAATAAAAAATAAAATCAATATCAAATTTGGCTAAACAACCCTCCACAGAAAAGTTACACACTGCACCTTTAATATTACGAACTCAAACATATCAGAAATACAATCTTTTAGTTTGCTGCAATTTGCTGATTCTCAAGGACCACCTGGCAAACCTTTGTGTCTTACCCAGCCAGTGCTCTCCGTCAGCTTCACCAAAACCAGTCTTGTACTGACTCCAGGGTCTGTAAAAGTTCACCGTTCCATCCATTCTCCTCTGAATCACCTTGGTGCACAACAGAGCTTTAGACCAACTTATAAGGGCACTGCATATACAGTAGAAAAATAATAATAATCATCATCATCTTCATAATCATAAAAAGTAGTACAACAAGTAAATTATCAAAATAGTATATTCTTAGTACTGGGCTGTGGTTCTTTAGTCAGTGTTGGTTGATTGGGTCTTGGTCAACCAAAATTGTATTAATTGTCTTTTATGAAGATTATAAGGATTTATATGGAACAACAGCAGAAAGGAGAGGTGAGTGAACAAGCTGGGGATTTGTTTTTTTTTCTATGTAAAAATGCAGATTACAGTCATAATTCACAAGTTTAATCTGTGTTTATCTAAAAACATTGTTTCCTAGTATTTTTAGGCCCGAGCACCAGAAGCTGGTGAAGGCTGTTAGTATCACAAACCAATGCTCCTAGTGGGCAGAAAGTGAAATGACATGACTAGTCGCACGTAGTGACCTGGGACCCTCATTATGACGTAGGAATGTGCCAGAGCTTTCTGAAAATGTATAGTTTGCTGGCAAAAAAAAAACAAAAACAAAAAAAACAGCGTAACATTGTAGAATATTACTCTTTTTTCGTCTTTCTTTTTATATTTTATTCAGCTCATTCACTTTTCACACATGGAACAATGACAAAAACTCAAAAAACTTTGCCAACTGTAAAAACTCCACCATTTACCATTTCTCTATTTTCAGAAATTGTGCCCAGAGATATGTGGCCTCTTCTTCCAGGAACGCGGCAGAGGTGTGGTTATGTTGCTCTCTGTCTACCTCAACATTCACTCAATGCAAGAAGGGGCTAGGCTTTAAAGTCATGGTTGGGGTTTACAGTTATTAGGATTAGTGTGGGACACTGTGTTTGGGGGCCATGGCGTATGCGCACAACAGGGCCGATCATTGCCACTTGTGGCTATATTTTTCAGTTGTTTTTGCATGAACTCTCTCTGCAAGTGTAGTCTTGTGAGTGCAGTTTGTGTCAGATAATAGTTTTCAGAGCTTTTGCTTTCCATTTTTACTGGACAAATCTAAATGTAAAATGGTAAATGGTCACATTTTTATATCCAGTAGTGCTTTTCCACCTTCAAGGCACTCAAAGTGATTTACATCAAGGAAGCATTCACCCATTCACACACACATTCATACACCAGTGTACGCAGACAATAGGAGGGAGGTGGATTAAGTGTTTTGCCCAAGGACACAACAACAGCCTTCATCTGTGGGAGTTGGAATCACACCAGCCAACATGTGGGTCAGTGGATCAACCAGTGATGTTTATGTCAAGTGGGATTTGAACTAGCAACCTTTGAATCAGTGGACAAACGCTCGACAAACTGTGCTACTGTTGCCCCTCTCAATATGTTTCTTTAGTCGATTACAGCTTTAATTCTCAGCCACAGTTGTTAAAAGTGCACGCAAGATTGGCTCATTCAAATAAGGACAATGTAAACTGAAAGAACATACCGTCCAACCACCCCCAGCTGTTGTCAGGTCACAGTACGCCTGGAAAAACAATACTGTTTAAAAATGCAGCTGCTTCTGTCCAATGAGATGTGATTTCTTCATGTGTAATGTTCCACAATATGGCATTAAAGGCCCCATATTATGGCGTTTTCTGATCCGTTATAATGTTGTTTCCTCTTAATAACACCTGGAGTTGTGTTTTGTTTCATTCTCACATGTTTAACTCACAAATCCTTCATATTTAGGCTGAGTTCTTCTCTTAAACAGAAAACACTCTGTTCCACCTTGTGATGTCATGTGGTAATACAGGAAGTGCTCCACTGAGTTTTAAAAACCCAGACACCTTCATTAAAATAATTTGGATAATTTCAGTATCTGTACTGAACAACATGTAAATTTGAAAACTATACCACCTCATGACATCACAAGGTGGAACTGAGCATTTTGAGCTTTGGAGATGTCAACAGACTAATAATAAAGGATTATTCAAACATGTGTGAATGAAACAAAACACAACTCCAGGTCTGTTTTTGATGCAGTAACAACATTATAATATGACTAAAAGCTCACAAGAGTCCAGTTTTGTGTAATATTGGACTTTTAAACAAGGTCAGATCTTTGGAGCAGTGACATCACAAGGAACAGAGTGTTTTGTGTTTGAGAGAAAAACTCAGTCTCAATATGCAGTGTTTGTGTTCCAACTCCAGGTCTGTTTGTGATGAGGAAACAATGTAACACAGATCAGAAAATGGCGTAATATGGGTCTTTTTAACATTGCATCACCTGAACTCCAAATTTCTCTCCGTAAGGATGGATGGTGTAGACTCCACTCCGACGGGACTGATCTGTGTAATCATTGTGTTCAAGGATGTCATTGCAGTCCACAGGTGGCCAAGCTCCACAGTCTCTCAGCAGTGAAGATAGAAACAAGAGTACTGCCAACTGGAACACAGATAAATATTGATAATTTAACGTAGATCTAAAGGTGCATTGTGTAACTTTCCTGGTGGAGGGCTCACTTTTGCTTAAAATCTTCCAAAGTATGGCCATAAACTTATCTGTCTCCATAGAAACAAGCAGGAGACACCACTAGGCCAATTTACAGGTGAGATCTGTGAAGCAGTGACCCACACTCACAGTCAGAATACATGTTTTTAAAGGTGTTTTTAAGCAATAAAAACACACAACTGAACAAATGCATCTTATTTAAGTTTAATACCATATTGTGGAACATTACAGGCAAAGCTATAGTATCTCCATGGTGGCAAACCCCCAACCTGAAAAAAGTTACCTTAAAGGCACTAGACAAAAAAAAAAAAAGAAAAAACTCCCACAGCCCACCTCTCTCTCACTCCCTTTTAAAGGTGCAACTTTTCTGGTGGAGGGTCCATCTGGAATGTTTCACAGTACGGCATTAAACCTTTTATCTTCATGGGTACCAAACCAGACCAAGTTACAGGTCAGATCTGTGGAGAGGCGACCCCACTCACAGTCAGAACACCTGTTTTTTCATGATTTTTGAGACACTTGTAATTGAATAAATGTTAGATAGAGCTGTATAATGTCATATTGTGGAACATTTCAGGCAGAGCAATGACGTATCCATAGAAACAAGCAGGTGTTGGCCCCCCAATCTGTTACATAGTGCACCTTTAAACAGTTTGCAGTGGTCCAAAGTTATTCACTTACTTTATGCATTTTGAGCATCCTAATTATTCACTGCGATGAGTTTATGTCTTGTCCAGGTTTAGGTCCAAAGCTCAGAAGAATACATTTTGCGTAATATAGGACCTTTAAAGTCCATGCTATAACAGCAACCAGTATATAGATATATGTATGTACAATACTTACAGTTGATCACAATAATTTATTGCCTGGCTTTTAAAAAAATAATAATATTTTTTTGTTTTTGTAATGCAGACAAGACAATAAGGAACAGAAGTACAGATAAAAAAGAATAATAATTACACAGGGTAAAATAAACAGCAAAAAACAAAATCTAGGTAAGTTAAAATGACTTAAATTAAGGACATTTGACTTGATTTGAGCAGATTTAACTTAAGTAAAATGATCTACCAATGGAATAAGTGTGTTTTTCTTAATTCAAGCAACATCGCATTTTATTTCTTATTTTAAGTGCAAAGAGTTGTTGTGTTTCTTATCTTAAGTGTAGCAAGATGTATTTTCATATTTTAACTACAAAAAGTCTTGTTCCATTGGTAGATCATTTTACATGTCATGTGAAATTTACTCAAATCATGATAAAACTTTCCTAATTCAAGTAATCAAGTAAAACTAGTAATCGTAACTAGTTTGTTTTTTGTCATGTACATGTAAGTGCTCAGTAAGGAAGTGTAAGTGTAAAAGTGTAAGTCTAAGTGTAAGTGTAAATGTTCAGCTTACCTTCATTGTCAGATGTCTGTTGAAGTAGATGCACGAAATTCACTCACAAAGCCAAACAATGTTTTGAAAATGTGTAGATTCTGCTTTTATAATCTGCTTTTTTATTTACTTATTTAATCAGCTGTAGCGGGAAATGGGACAACCTGGTTCAACCAATCAGAATCAGAGCTCAGCTCTGTTTGTTCAGGTGCTATGGCTAAAAATGATAAATGACTAAAGGACACTGTATTTTACTGTTTTTAATTAATAATAAAGTACATTGCAAAACATTTTTTTTGTGAGCAATTTTACATTAAAATTGATCTAGTTCAGGGGTCTCAAACTCGCAGCCCGCGGAATGATATTTTGCGGCCCCCTACTTGAGCACAAGAATCCCTCATTCTTAAGTATGGGACACAAGGAGGGAGCGGGAGACTCAGGGACAGTGGTCCTGAGTCAGGCCTATGTTTTGATAATCAGCTCACCAGAGCTTTCCAGTAAGTTCAGTCTGACCATGTGCCTTTTTGAGCACACAAATCTGTGTGAAAAGCTTTTCTCCACCATGAAATTTAATAAACCAAAGTACAGGTCCAAACTCACTGATGAACATCTTAAAGTTATACTGACGATCTCATTTGTTTGAAGCCAAATATGTCTCAGCAAAAGGGAGCGCAGCCAGGGCTCAGGCAGGAAGAGGGAGCCCAAAAGAACTAGTAGAAGTAGTAACAGTTTGAACTTATATTCGGATGAAATTTTCATGTTTTGAACTGTTATTATTAAAGATTTAGAATAATAAATAGTTGAAACCTCGGTTTTGTCAAAAAGCCTACTACTAAACTTGATGCAGCCAGCCTCACCCAGACTTTACCTCCAGTGGCCCCCAGGCAGATTCTGCTTTGAACCTGCTTTTTTTATTTACTTATTTAATCAGATATAGTGGGAAGTGGGACAGCTTTGTTCAACCAGAATCAGACCTCAGCACTGTTTGATCAGGTGCTATGATTAAAAATTATCAATAAAAAAGACATAGTATTTTACTGTATTTTAATTCAAAATAAAGTACAAGTGTTACTTACATTGCAAAACAGTCTTTTTGTAAGCAATTTTAGGTTAAGATTGATCTAGTAGTCAGTAGAGAGTAGAGAGTAGGGAGTAGGGAGTAGTAGTAGTAAGGTTTTTTTTGTTTTGTTTTTTTAACAAGGTTTGGTTAGTTATCAAATTAAAGTTAAAGCTTCAACATGTAACTTTTCTGGTGGAGGGAGAGTTTGTTACCTGTTTGTCTCATGTCATTGCTTTTTTGTTGTTGCTATTCACCTGATTTAATTGAAATAAAAAACAAACAAACAAACAAACAAACAAAAAGTAGGGTGTTAGTGATGTCATCTGCTGGTCCCCATGGAGATAACAAATTTAATATCTTTTTATAGAAAAATATCTCCATAGCCCAAACTATATACAGCGGTTGGGAAGCTTCAGAAAAATGAATGATGCTCACTTTTCCCCACATAATTATTTTTTAAGGTAATTTGAAATATAATGTTAATTTCACATTCAATATTTGAATGTAAAAAGATGGCAAATATTTACACTACCAGACCAGTCAAAAGTTTGGACACGCCATTGACAGTTTTTTTTTTTACTACTTTTGACATTTGATACACACAGAAGACATCAAATACACGATTTATGGTACTATGTACTTAAAAAAAAAAGATTATTATTATTTTTTTTTAATACAAATTCTCAAAGTAGCCACCCTTGGTCAAAAATATTTAGTTTTAGTATTTTTTTTAAACATCTTAATAATACAACTTATATCTTGCATCATACAGTAATAAAAATAAAGAATAAAAATACTGAATGAGAGAATGTGTCCAAACTTTTGACTTTATTTATTTATTTATTTATTGGTGAATTCAAGCAGTTAGTTAGATGGAAATTTGTGGGTTTCAGCTTCCTGTTCCATGCAAAATTTTTAGGACTTTTTCCCAGTCAAATGATATATTATATATATATATATATATATATATATATATATATATATATATATATATATATATATATATATATATTATTTTTTTTTTTTTTTTTTTTTTTTCAAATTAGTAATCACTATGGCAACAGTCTTAATTTTTCACCATTCTGAAACCCATGGACAGGACCTTTTAAAAGTGCATTGCATAACATTTCTGGCAGAGTGTCAAATGCTTTTGTCCATGTAGATGTTATTAAGCCCTGAGCGGCAAGAGAAAAAAAAAAGAGGCATGTCTTTTGAGCTATTTTCAAAGTTTTTTTTTTTTTTTTTTTTTTTTTCTTTTTAACTTTTGCCCTCTCTTTTATAACTCATAAAAGAGCAAGTGAGTCTAAAACCCCAGTCTCCTACATCCTAACCAACAGCCTAAAGCAATGAGCTATTCTTCTGCTCGTCCACAGTTGCTGAAGTTTGATATTTACACTAATATACTGAGAAAACACTTAGGAGCGGTATTTATATTTTTTTTCTCAGCCACAAAAACGATTAAAAAAAAAAAAAATAATTAATTAAAATAAAAAATAAAGATAAAATAATAATAATAATAATAATAATAATAATAATAATAATAATTATTATTATTATTATTATTATTTATTATTATTATTATTATTATAAATACTTTTTTTTTTTTAAGTTGGTGCAAAAAAAAAAAAAAACTTAAAAAATAGAGCCCCCCCCCCTTTTTTTTTTCTTTTTGTTGCTCAGGGCTTCCGTATGTATGTTATTGCTTTGTCTAGAATGTTTCACAGTATGGCATTAAACCTTTCTATCTTCATGGAGACCAAACCAGACCATGTTACAGGTCAGAACTGTGGAGAGGCAACCCCTCTTACGCTCAGAATGCCTGCTTTTATAGGTGTTTTTCAGATATAAAACGACCTGTAATTGAATAAATGTAAGTTAGAGCTGTTTATGTCATACTGTGGAACATTCCAGGCAGAGCAATGACATATCCATAGAAACAAGCAGGTGACAGATCCCCAACCTAAAAGTTACATAGTGCACCTTTAATTACAAGTTTTCCTGCTGCCTTCAGTCCAATTTCACCGCCCAACGCTGATGTTACAGACTTTGCAGCTTGGATCTTTCTTAGCGTTAGTTGTGGATAAACTCATGAGTTGATGTCCATTGATTTGCGTTACTGTTCCCAAACCCAAATCCACCGGCTCCGTAAATATTACTTCCAAAATGACATCTTGGGCATGTTGGAAATGCAGAGAGCCGTCCTCCATCTTGGTACAGGACAGGAAACGGTTGGAGGAGCGTTCCAGACTAGGCAGGCGTTCCTTACAGAAGAGGTCCCATTTGGATCCGTCTGGGGCCAGGACAACAATGACGTAATGGTAGGAGGTGTACATGCAGTAAAAGTCGCCGAAATATAGATTGGTGTTTTGATTGAAGAGAAGGTCGGCTTGGATCTGTGGACAGTTAGGACCAAAATGAATAAATTATTGGACAAACTGGTATTGATAATTTGCAGTGACATCGCGCTGGGGGTGTTCTACATCACTGTTTCCCAAAGACTGGGTCGCAAGAGATTTTTTTGGGGTCGCCTTGTCACGATCTGCATGTAAGTCTGGAATATACAGTTCTGACTCATGTTGAAATGTTAAGTCATGTTTTATATAATTTCTAATCGTTTTGTAATTATTCTATTGACTATTTTGTTCCAGTATTGCTGGTTCAATTGAAAGTTGAAAAGAAAAAAGAAATGGGCTACATTTAATGTCCAAATTGGTGACTTATGGATCCTTTTATTACTACTTATTACTATTACTTATTACTTATTAATACTAATTGTTCAGAGAGACATCAGTCAGTCAACAATAAAATATCTTCATTAATGTTCAATAATGGTCAAATCCACTTTTACTTTGTGATTTACAAATAATGTCTGCTGACTTGTGTCGCAAAGGTTTGTGACTTTTAAAATAGGGGTCCCCAGAAAAAAAAAGTTTGAGAAACACTGTTCTACATGTATGTGTAGTTTTGTAATGTTCATCAGTTACCATGGAGACACAGTGTACACATCAGCAACGCAGCCGAATAAGTTTTAAGATAGTCTGAAAACTCAAGAATAAGAAATACAAAATGTATTTAAACACATTTTCAGGAACGTGTGGTGAATACGAGCGTTCATGGTCCAGTTTAGGAGTTTGATTTTCAACAAAAAGGTGAGAGTGACTGAGAAACTGTTGGCTCATGCTGGCTAGCTTGGGACTCTAATTGAATGTGTCAGAGGCTGCGTTCAGACTGCAGCCTGAAGTGACCCAAATCAGATTTTTTTCTCCCCTATGTGACCTGTATCTGATCTTTTAATGACTGAACGACACAGATCCGATTTTTTCAAATGTGACCCAGGCCACTTGGATATGTGCTCCTGAAACCGATACATATCCGATCTTTTGACATGCGACTTCAGTCTGAACGGCCAAAGCGCATTCATCCGACCTACACGTTATCAACAAGCCACAAACGTCACTATTCTGCGCTGAAGTAGGCGAAAATTGTTAATGAACTCCGTGTCACTGACGCGAAGCACATCACCACTCACCACTCTTGGCTACGTCTCCACATCCACGCGTTCCTTTCAATGGACGTCGCTGCCACTGCCCCACAAAACACCACGGCCAAAAACCTCGTCCTTCTCCTTCTCAATCTCCTCCTTAAAACAAGTAAATTGTTCATGTTCTGGCTCCGGTACGAGAGGAACTTTAATATCGCCAGGTGCTCAATGCTCGCGTCCATGTTTGGACAACTTCTGAAAACACTGAGCATACTTGCTGCGGTTGATGTCATCGTGTCTCCAGTGCACATGCGGGACACTTTTGGACTGTTTAATGTTCACACTGGAGTCACATACAAGTCACATTTAATTGGAAATGTGAACGGTCTCGCAAAAAAAAATGTATTTCACAGATAAATCTGAATTGAGCGTTAAGCCCTGCAGTCTGAACGTAGCCTTGGATATGTGCTCCTAAAATCAATACATTATCCGATCTTTTGACACGCGACTTCAGTCTGAACAGTCAGGTCGCATTCATCCCACCTACACGTCACAAAAGTACACAAATGTACTTCTCATCATACGAAAATTGTGTATGAACTCCGGGTCAATGAAGCAGTGAAGCACATAACAATCCCACCACTCTTGTCTGTGACTCTGCACCCACACGTTCTTTTCTACGAACGTTGCTGCCGCTGCCCCACAAAACACCACGGCCAAAAACCTCGTCCTTCTCCTTCTCAATCTCCTCCTTAAAACAAATAAGATGTACATGTTCTGGCTCTGCTGCGACAGTGACTTTAAAATCATCAGGTGCTCAAGGCTACTTCCGTAAACACTGAGCACGCTCGCTGCTGTGACGTCGTCGTGTCCTCCAGTGCACATGCGGGACACTTTTGGGGAGTTTAAAGTTCCCACTGGAGATCACATACAAGTCACATTTAATTGGAAATGTGAACGACCTCACAAAAAAAAAAAAAAAAAAGTGGATTTCATGAAAAAAATCCGAACTGAGCATTAAGCCCTGCAGTCTGAATGTAGCAAGAGATTGTTTAACAGCTGTAAGGAGCAGAATACCTGAAATCTGTATGGCCCATAGGGAGAGTCCTGGGGAGGTTTTCCAGTATTGAACTCGGTGTTGCAGCTGAAGAAGATTCCCTCCAGTTTTCCGCTGATTGGAGATCCGTGACTTCCACTGTCGTCTTTAACGCACGGCAACATACGGCTACAGGCGGCATCTCTGGAACTAAACAAGGGACTGAGAAAAAATAAACACAAAACTTTATCATCTGGATTCAAAATAATGTTGGTTTAACACAGGAAATTCCTTTGAAACTTCCACAGATTGAGATTGCAACACAACGCCACAACACCAGTATTTCAGAGTTCAGTGGATCGAAATTTTAAAATGCTTTGTTCCACCTTGTGATGTCATGTAGTGGTAGTTTTCAAGTTAACAGCTACTTAGTTGAGATGGAAAAGAGCATTTTAAAATTTCGATCCATTAAACCCTGAAAGACTGGTGTTGTGGTGTTGTGTTGCAATCTCAATCTGAGAGGTGGAGTGTTTTTAGTTTAAGAGAAGAGCTCAGCCTAAATCTGCAGGGTTTGTGTGTTAAACATGTATGAATGAAACAAACAAGGGTGTAGGTTTGGTCTATGGTGGGGACATTATCAGCTAACCCCCTTTCCCCCCATATGTTTTTGTGAATTCTTTCCAAAAACACACAGAGTCTGGGCAGGTTTTGGTGCACAGTATCTTCACTCACGCCTGCTCAAGCCGCCATCTTCAGGTGCAGCCCTGTCCTGCCGCTTCCCCAGTTTAGGCTCCTGGCTCCACTAATGACATCACTCTGTTGCAGCCAATGAAATAGCAGCAGGAGTAACCCTGTTGTTATATCACTGAATGCATCTCAGAACGTCTAATAAACAAAATGTGAACTAAAACGTGTTAAATTAATACTATTGAATCTGGAAAAATATTGGAATAAATGTATATTTTTGTTTATTAAAATAAAATGGCAAATATTGGTAAGGATTATTTTGTCTTCCCCAAATATTGGTTGTGACATTTCCCCACCGTTCCTATGCAAACCTCCAACCTTGGAAACAAAACATAACTCCAGGTACACAGTATTTTTGATAACATGACATAGATCAGAAAATGTGGGCCCTTTAAAATGAACTAGTTCTGTTTTTGGTGTTTTTCAGTAAAAATCAGGTAGAGTGCCTTTAACTCAAAAATTTCATAATAATTTCCTCCATCCAGAATCTAAACTCTGCTCCAAACCGCACACTTCTACTGACAGAGGATCGGCTGTAGATTCCTGGATTAAAAGACCCAAGATGATCAGTGACGATTAGAAAGGTCTTAATTGCACAGTTGTACTTAGCACACACCCTTTCTCTTCAAAGTACGCCCTCTGGTGGTTTCTGTAGAAAACGTTGAAAGGGAGCATCCTGCCGGCCAGTGCCTCAGCCTTCTGTAGCAGCTGAGTGAGGTGGACCGAAGAATAATCTGAAACAATAAACAAACACAAACCTGTTCATAAAAATAACAAAGAAGTATAAGTATAGCTCTTATTCTAACGCACCCACTTTTGCCTATAAACATTAAAGGTCCTATATTACACAAAAATGACCCTGGTGAGCTTTAAGACATGTTGTTATATATATATATAAAAAAATTAAAAAAAAAACAGACCTGGAGTTGTGTTTTGTTCATTCACACATGTTTGAGTAATCCTGCATTATTAGGCTGGCTACATCTCCCAAATTCTAAATGCTCTGTTCCACCTTGTGAGGTCATGAAGCAGTAGTTATATTTTTACCCTTTGTTCAGTAAAGATTGGCAGTTCCAGGGCTGAAATCATCCAAATGAGTCTAGGGAAGGTGTGTGGAGTTCACATCTTCATCTGAGAGAAAAACTCAGCCTAAAGTTACAGGATTTTAACTTCTTGGGTTCTTTTTAAAGATAATACAGTAAAGGTATTAAAAAAGTTTTTAAAAAAAAGTAATTAAAAAAGTAAAGACAGGAGGTGTGGTCAGTCTGAGCGACCTGCCAGGTCCATCAGACTAACCACACCTACAGGAAGCAACAACAACCAAAACACGGCATGTCACTACCAACACTGGTGACTACACTTTACTGTATTGTCTTTAAAAAGAATAACCCAAGAAGTTAAAGTACATAAGACAAAATGAACATCTTGGGCTAAATTTGCAGGGTTTGTGTTAAACTTGTGTGAATGAAACAAAACACAACTTTATAACATTATAAGATAGATCAGAAAATTGCATAATATAGGCCCTTTAAAGACGAGTTATTACAATTTTAGGGGGTATTAACTGCTGACACATAACATACCAATATTTAGATCACCACGGTACTTTCTGAAAACCTGAAAACTACCACTTTTCAGATCTGGAAATATAGACAGAGTAATAATCCGGGATTATTCAAACATGTGTGAATGAAACATACAGCATTATAACATTACCTTGCACAACTTTTCTAGTGGAGGGTCCATCACATTCTTGGTTCTATGGATATGTCATTGTTCTGCTTTGAATGTTCCACAGTATGGCATTAAGCAGATCTACATTACATTTATTAAATTTTGTGGTTTTATAGCTCAAAAATACACAGAAAAACAGGTGTTCTGACTGTGAGCGGGGTCGCCTCTCCACTGATCTGACCTGTAACTTGGTTTGGTTTGGTCTCCATGAAGATAGAAAGGTTTAATGCCATACTGTGAAATATTCTAATCTAGACAAAGCAATAGCATCTCCATGAAGAAAAGCATTTGATGGACCCTCCACCAGAAAAGTTACACAATGCACCTTTAAAGCTCACAAGAGTCCATTTTGCGCAATATTGGACCTGCAGGTTCTAAGGGTCTAAGGTTCTTTATTTGTCATTCAAGCATGCGAGAGAAACACATGACAGAACGAAATGTGCTTCCCGAGGCCTAATGATCCAGAAAGAGATAAAAACAATAACAAATAAGCAATATTAAAAAGTAAATACATCAAAACAACAACATTTAGCAGTTCCAATGGACAAGCACAAGTAAAAAACATGGCAAGATAGAGAGGCAGCCCAAGCAGGAAGTCAGTGTGCACTGTTCAAAAGTCTGACAGCCTCAGGAAAGAAGCTGAACTTCAGCTGAGATGTTCTGGCTTTAATGCTCCTCAGTCTCCTCCCAGAGGGCAGAGGAACAAACAGGGGGTAGGAGGGGTGCGAGGGGTCCCCCATGATCCTGGAGGCCCGTCTTCTGCAACGCTCCTCATAAATGTCACTGATGGGTGTAAAGTCACATCCAGTGAACTTCTCTGCCATTCTGACCACACGCTGTAGAGCTTTCCTGTCCTGGGCTGAGCAGTGGCCGTACCACACTGTGATGGACTGGGTCAACACACTTTCCACTCCACATCGATAAAAAGACATGAGAGCAGGGAGGCCTAGTCCAGCAGACTTGAGTCTCAAAAAATACAGACGCTGGTGGGCCTTCTTAACAATGCTAGCTGCATTATTGGACCAAGTTAGGCTGTTGGTGATGTGCAGACCCAGATACAGATCCAGTAAGTAAAAGTAAGTTTTATTTATATAGCACTTTTCACAGACATACTGTATGTCACAAAGACGCTTTACAGATCATTATTCATTCACTCTATACCCATGTGGGTGAAGTGTCTTGCTTAATAAGAACATAAGGACACAACAACAGTTTTTGCGACTGGCGCCCCCCTGTGGCACCTGATTTTCTCAGCGATTTCCCATCCAAGTACTAACCAGGCCCAACCCTGCTGAGCGTCTGAGACCTGAGGGGATCAGGCTTTTGTCCGAGTGTTTGAGTCTGACAGTTATCTGTACTGACCTGCTGTACCAAACTCCACACTGTTGCTCCACTTGGACACTGTGTAGTCTCCGTCAGGGCGCTTGGCTGCGGTCTGCACTGACAGAGTATACTGGGTCCTGGGGCTCAAAAACCAATGGCCACGGACCGTCATGGGGAGCCTCACCGCCTTGGCAACCAGCTTTGTCGGGACATCCTGCATACAAACAACGGGGTATTTAAAGGTGCGCGGTGTAACTTTTCTGGAGTCACCTGCTTGTCAACATGGAAACTGAATTACTTTTGACCTGAAGCTCTTTTACTGTGTCCATTTCCTTAACGTTGACCTCACACTGGCAACCCGGCTCTGCTTTCTCCTTTTTGAGCAGTGGGACGTAAACAAATATGCTCAAAGCTGTGTGGACAGGGAAGGCTTGCGGACACAAAAACGACGTGTCTGGACGCAGATCGTTTCCGATACGGTGATAAGGTGATACGCGGATTAGTTTCAGTGTAAACGTAGTCTAGGAAATGAGGCCCTATGTCCAAAATTCCAGACTGTCCCTTTAAAGATCAGGGCTTGGCTGCTCAGGGGAGGGACTTTGGCGTACACTGGGAAGAAACTGGGGTAGAGACTGTCGATAAAAGAATAAGTAAGAAGCTGTGGTTTATACCGTTTTAAGATGTCTGTGTATCTGAAAAACCTGTTCGCTGTCTGTAAATGTCTCAGATATCAGTTATTTGAGTGTTTTAAATGAAGCTAGTCCCTACATGCTTCTCACAGCAGTTGAGGATGTGTCATGGCAATGGAGCAGTGATACAGAACAGTGATTTGGCTGTTGCCGGACTACTTGCGTGTTATGCAGTATTAACGCACACTGGACATGGTATGCACTTTTTCAGTATAATCATAAACTCCAAACCTCGCAATTGGATTATAATTTAACATCAAGAGATATTTCCAGACCAAATGAAACCAAATAAACTCCTTCTAACCTTGTGTTTGAACTTATTGGAGCCGGCGTTCTCTTTCTTGTTGAGATCGATGAAATAGTGAGTGATCCGGTCTCTGCTGTTTTCCTCCAGATCCCAGCCGATCTTAAAGGAATCGCAGGTGATGTGACTGATAGAGATGTGTTGAGGGATGGGCAGCTCATCTCCACTGTCCACCGAAGACTCCAAACCTACAGCAGATTCAGAGGGGAGCCACATTAGCACGCCTGCCATAATGATTAAAGGTCGTGTATTACGCAAAATCAACTCTTGTGAGCTTTTAGCCATGTTATAATGTTGTTACCTCCTCAAAAACAGACCTGGAGTTGTGTTTTGTTTCATTTACACGTGTTATTATTATTCTGTCTACATCTCCAAAGTTCAAAATGGTCTGCTCCATGCTACTTTTTACTTTTAGTTCAATAGAGATTAACAATTCCAGAGCTGAAATTCATTCAAATGATTCTAGTGACTAATATTTTTTATTTATTTATTTATTTTATTTTTTTATTCAGTGAGTAATAAACACTACACTAGTATTAATTTCTAGATCATTGTTAAAAACTTGGACAAATGGCGAGGTGAAAATTCAGTTTGTCAAGTGGACAAAAGTTAGTTTGGTTGAAGACGTTTCGCAACTCATCCAAGCTGCTTCTTCAGTTCGTCAGCTGCGAAACGTCTTCAACCAAACTAACTTTTGTCCAGTCGACAAACTGAATTTTCTCCTCACCATGGATTCTACCTAGACGACTGAGGGATTCTTCAAAACTTGGACTAATATTTATTGGGAAACAAAGGGTTAATATAATGGAATGGAAATGGACCAATCGAAATTTTTCTTCCAGTGGTATCTGGGTAAATCAGTGACTCCTCCTGCAGGCACTGAATTAAAGAAACACCTGCAGGGCCTTCAGTGGCTGTAGCGAAGGCCTGCGCAATACAAGTCAATGTGGGGATGAGTTTGAGATTGACGGTTGTCTTAGCCAATCATATTTCATTGAGTTATGGGCGGGATCAAAACATGACCTCCTCTGGGCCTTCGCGAATACCCTGTGATAGCAAATATAAGCGAGACCGCAGCATGAAAACACGTGTTGGACATCTCTATTTGGACGCTTCGGGGGTGTCTGAAAGAAGAAGAAGAAGAAAGAGAAAGACCTGAGAACCGGAGCTCGGAGCCCACAGCCGGCTGCGGATCTATCCATCGGTAGTTGTTGAACAGTAGCTAATGGTTATTAAACAAATATATGAAGTAAGTGAATGTGTGATTCATTTAGTTTTTTGTTTTTTTTGTTAGTTTTTTTGAAATAAATGATGTCATGAGAGCCATTGGTCCTAGTGAAGCTCCAGGGTCTAGGTCCACGGTTCACTACTGCTAGGAAAGGTGTATGGAGTTTAAAAACACAGTGGAGCACTTCCTGTGTTACCACATGACATCACACGGTGGAACACTTTGAGGAGAAGAACCTAAATATGCAGGGTTTGTGTGTTAAACATGTGTGAATGAAACTAAACACAACTCCAGATATGTTTGTAAAAAGAAAACACGTAGAAAAAAAAAAAACGTAGAGCAATGACATATCCATAGAAACCAGCAGGTGCCCCCAGCTGAAATGTTCCGTAGTGCACCTTTAATATTACAATACCGACAGCTACATTGTTCTGTACCATTTGTATTTGCATATAGGGGTGTCAAATTATCACGTTAATTGTGATTAATTAATTCCAGTCATATTTAGCGCGTTATGTTTTTTAATCGCGTTAATCTTATTTTTAATCTCTAACTTTACTGTTTCTGTATGTGAGTTGCCTTATTATAAAATCTGTTTTTATGTGTTGTTAGGACACAGTCCTGCACTGTGCAGTCCTGCTCCACTCGCTCCCGCAAAGAATTGTAATTTTCATTCCAGTTCTCACCCGCATCTGCAATAAACCTGCCCACGTCTGATCTCTGAAAACATCGTGACACAGACACAGAACAGACTCACCTTCACCATCAACATCCTCTGTCACAGAAAGAACATCTATATTCCACTGAGTCATGTCCTTTAGTAGAAGCTGAACCACCATCAGCGACACAAGAGCTGTTTTTTTTTCTCTGCTTAGTTCATGCAAATTATCCATGCGGTTTTAAGTTTTGTTTCTGTGAGTCTTGCACAAAGCTGCATTAAACACATTATAATGTCAAACGGGCTGATGTGGCTCTAGAGTGGTGATGGTTTATATGTTGTAAAGTTGAGTTTATTTATGCAGATTAGTAATAGTAATAATGATGATACTTATATAAAAACGTTAATGATAGTATGAAAATAATGTAATAATGAATTTAAATGAAAATACCTCAAGTTGAAGCTTTTCTCAGCAATTTTTAGGTGAGATTAAAAAAAGATTAATTAGATTAATTAATTACAGATCATAATTAATTAATCTCTACATTTTTTTTAATCACTTGATAGCACTATTTGTATATATTGAACTAAAGTCTGGTATGAAACGAGCATGAACATCTATCTTCACTTCTTTTTGCGTGCTAAAGGTTAAATTCTTGGTGTTCTTTGGTTGAGACACTGGCCCTCTGTGTGATGTGCCTTAGTTCTCGTTGATAAAAGGAGGAAGTCCGGGCTGTTTTCACTCTCTGTGTGGAAGCAATTATTCACAGTGAGAACGGGGCCAAGAGCCAGGGGCCAAACAAACCACCACTGTCCCCCTTGACTCTATGGGAGACTCAAAAACAACTGCAAAAATACTTAACAGCAGATGCTAGAATTTTTCCTAGTAAATACATAATTATTTGGCTTAATTAGACACATTTTTCTTCTTCTTAAAGGTGCTATATTACGCAAATTTCATCTTGTGAGCTTCAAGCCATGTTATAATGTTGTGACGTCATCATAAACACCTAGAGTTGTGTTTTGTTTCATTCACACGTTTGAGTAATCCTAGTTTATTAATCTGTCCGCGTCTCTAAAGCTCAAAATGCTCCGTTCCACCTTGTGATGTCACTTAGTGGTAGTTTTCAAGATGCCTTTTACCTTTACTGCCGATGAGATTGGCAATTCCAGGGCAGAAATTATCCAAATGATTCTAGTGAAGCTGTATTTCTTATTTGTTATTTATTTATTTGTAAAGGGACAGCACATACTAGTGAACATTAACCTTCAGTTCCTCGGCAGGTTGATGTGAAATCATCTACAGGAGAGAGAAAAGTACAGCAACAATCACACAAAAGTACATAAAACCAGCACACTCACTATAACTACAAATTAATTTCAAACAGTTCATTAGAAGTTCAAAGTCAAGAGTTTAAAAGTTAAACCAGTAACAATTTAAAAGAAAATGTAATTTGGTTAAACATGGTGACATATTTGGCCATTGAACAAACACTGTTTTAAACACTGTATAGAGTTTAAAAACACAGTGGAGCACTTCCTGTATTACCACATGACTTCACAAGGTGGAACAGAGCTTAAATCTGCAAACATGAATGAAACAAAACAGAACTCCAGGTCTGTTTGTGAAGAGGAAACAGCATTATAACATAGAACAGAAAATAGAGTAACATGGGCACTTTAACAATAACAATATTTCATTTAGAATTAAGAATATTTTTGCTAGGCTTGAGGTATTTCATTCATCATTTAAATCATTTTGTCCATTTTACTTTGAAAAGAAATGTTATGTTGTTTAGTTTCTGTGGCTATGCTGTTGCAATAAATGTGAAAAAATGCATAGCACACTCAGATGTTCAAAAGCTTTTTTTTTTTTTTTTAAATAACGTTTCAGCAAAAAAGCTTTATCTACTGAAACCCACAGATATACGATGGCTAATGTGCCTCATGAAAAGTTGAAGAAGCCAAAACATTCCTTGATATAAAACATTACAGTTTCTTTTTTAATATATATATATATATATATATATATATATATATATATATATATATATATATATATATATATATATATATATATATATATTTTTTTTATTTTTTTTTTTTATTTTATTTTTTTTTTTATTTAGCATTCATTAAAGTATATTTCAAGTTCTACAGCTAAATTAAATGTGCACTGTGTAACGTTTTGGCTGGACGTCTGTTGCGTACTTGTTTTTGTCATTGCTTTGCCTGGAATGTTCCACAGTGTGACATTAAACAGCTCTACCTTACATTTATTACATTTTGTGGTTTTACAGCTCAAAAATACCCAGAAAAACAGACATTCTGACTGTGAACGGGGTCGCCTCTCAACAGATCTGACCTGTAACTTGGTCTGGCTGGGTCTCCATGAAGAAAAGAAGGTTTAACAGCATACTATGAAACATTCCAGACAAAGCAATAACACAGTGCACTTTGAAAATAAGATATCACTGATTTCACTGACCTCCGGAGTTGCACTGTTGTCTGCTTTTCAAATCCAGCAAAGGACTGTCCGCCATCTTCTCTTTATAATTTCAATAACTACACTTCAATACTACACATTCAGTACTATATATTTCTAAATGGTGGTGTTCTGTCCTGTCTTGGTTGCCTTAAGGGGAGATACTGCGCTTGAAACAGCAGAGAGCAGAGGTGATGTCATTCTGTGGGATTACTAAGAGCTGAGAGAGAGGAGGATTTACATGGACTGAACGCAAAAGTGAATTAAACCAGGGATTATATAAGAAGATTACCAACCAGAGGCAAAACACACTGAGTATATTCAAAGTGCTATTGGAAAAAGCACAATGGACACATACAAAAACAATAGCTCCAATCATGTTTAATTTGGAGTGTATCAGCAAAAAAAAAAAAAAAGATAATTTACTTAAAAGTGCTCTGTGTAACTTCTCTGGTGGAGATGTTATTGCTTTGTCTGGAATGTTTCACAGTATGGCATTAAACCTTTCTATCCTCAGAGATCAAACTAGACCAAGTTACAGGTCAGATCTGTGGAGAGGCGACCCTGCTCACAGTTAGAATGTCTGTTTTTCTAGGTATTTCTGAGCAATTAAACCACCTGTAATTGAATACAATTTAAGGTAGAGCTGTTTAATATTTAAAGGGACAGTTCAGAATTTTGGATGTAGGACATCAATTTCCTAGTGAGTCAGAGTGTTGGAGATGTGTGGAGACACTTTTTAAAATAATCCATCCAGTCCTTGTATTTGCAGAGGTCACTGGTGCTAGGCTAGTGCATGTCAATGGCCATTAGTTCTCCTGCCACTAAAAACAGTCTTACCCACTCCACAAAACACCCGAAACAAATCTATTATTACACCAGACTGTCCATGTAAATGTCTGTGTTGATAGAATAATGTTTGTAATAAAACTAACCTTGCATCGTATGAATCGTCGCATGTTGAGGGACTATTTTCTCATATATCAGTCCGCCGCTGCCAAGCTTTCTATCAGGAAGTACAACTCTGTACAACTGCTGCTGCTCAGACATAAATCCTTCAAATTCAAGGCTGGTTTTACTTCTAAAATTAATCTGTTGACAGACTTTTACATTGACACTCTGGTGTAATAATAGATTTTCTTCGGGTGTTTTGTGGAGTGGGTAAGACTGTTTTTAATGGCAGGATAACTATGGCCATTGACATGCACTAGCCTAGCACCAGTGACCTCTGCAAATACAAGGACTGGATGGATTATTTTAAAAAGTGTCTCCACACGTCTCCAACACTCTGGCTCACTAGGAAATGATGTCCTACATCCAAAATTCTGAACTGTCCCTTTAAAATCATACTGTGGAACATTCCAGGCAGAGCAATGATGTATCCATGGCAACAAGCAAGTGATGGACCCCCAACCAAAAAGTTACATAGTGCAACTTGATGCTTAGTCTTACATAATTTTCCAGTCACAAGGACGATATAGTGTTTTATTCCTCTATTACATTGTAAAGATGCACTGCGTGGCTTTTTTGCTCATCTCCATGCAGATATGAAGTTACTGCTTTGACTGGAATGTCCCACAGTATCCACAGGCACGTTGTGTTTATTGGCAGTGCACACATTAGCAAACACAGACAAAAAAAGCTTGTCTGAAAACTCAAGAAAACACACAAAATGGATTTAAAGAACACATTTTCATGATCCTGTTTAGGAGTTTGATCCTGTGTAGGAGTCAGATCACCTGGTGTAGTTACAGCGAAGTCAGTTCTTTTCGATCAAAGGCGCTCAGATGAAGCACAGATTAAAGTTTAACAAAGCCTTAGACAGAGCAGTGCTTACAGTTAGCATCACACCCCCAAGGGAATGTCGCAAAGTTAAATCAATAGCTTTAAACATATCTACATAGCCTTCGTTGCAAGTGATTTTATTGCTCAAAAATACACTGAAAACAAGCATTTATACTCTATCCACCTGCTCGTCTCCATGGAGTTAGATAAGTTTAATGCCATACTCTGGAAAATTAACAAAGTAATAAAATCTCCATGGAAACAAGCGTGAAGCGTACCCTCCACCAGAAAAGTCTCAAAAGTTTTGAAATTTATACTTTTTTTTTATCTTATTGTAAAATTTCACCTTGAAGTAACTAAAATAACTAAATGATCTCATTGTTAGTTAGCAGCAAAAGTATAATAAATGAATAAAATAATATTAAAAAAAATATCAAATTAATATAAATGTAATGGGAATTGTGGTGTGTATTAAATGGCAGGATACTAAGAGGTTACTGGGAGACATTTTATTGCAAAAATATTTATTCAAAAACATATTACAAATTCATGGGGCATGCCAGATTTGCACAACACGAAACATTTGAGCTGAAATGGTACATGCACAGAATGACCAGAGATTCAGTTCAGATTTTAAAGGCTTTTTTTTGCTTCATACAGAGTTGTACAGACACAAAAGACACATACTTATTTGGAGAAAATACTTCTATCTTCCATCAAGACACATAAGTTCTGGTTACATTTTGAATCAAGCCCTTTTTTTATTATTCTTTTAATATTACACATTTCTGACATTCAATATTTACACAGTTTATAGTACTGCGCAAAAGTCTCAGTAAAGGTTTTAGCTGTAAATCAATGTAAATGGTCAATTTGAAGGTCCTATATTACGCAAAACTTCTGTGACTCTTGTGAGCTTTAAAGGTGCACTAACTTACTGGTTGGGGGTCCGTCACCTGCTTGTTTCTCTAGAGATGTCACTTCTCTGCTTGGAATGTTATACAGTATGACTTTAAACAGCTCTATCTTGGATTTATTCAATTGCAAGTGGTTTTATAGCTCAAAAAAACCCTTAGAAAAACAGGCATTCCGGTCTGGTTTGGTCTCAGTGAAGATAGAAAGATAGATTCTAATCTAGATGAAGCAAATAGCATCTCCGTGGGGAAAAGCATTTGACAGACCCTCCACCAGAAAAGTTACACAGTGCATCTTTAAGTCGTATTATAATGTTGTTACCTCATCACATAACATAAACATACCTGGAGTTGTGTTTTGTTTCATTCAGCACCTGCAGCTGATCATTATTCAGTGCTAGTGCAGCGTCTGAGCTAGTCAGGCTGGCGCCACCTAGTGCCTCCGCTCAATTTCATTTCTCCATTTCCAACAACTAGATCAGGAATTGGAATACACTAGACGGTTTGCAAGAACTCTGCAAGTAGTAGACCATGAACCAGCCAATCAGTGAAGGGCAGTAAACAAAGGGGTTGAGGTGGATGTAGGCCAGGGATCTCCAACCAGTTGCTCTCCACCCCCTTCCAAGTAGCTCGCCAAGGGATTTTTGAATTATACACATTGTGCTGAATAACTAAAATTTGATTGAATAATTTCCTTTGTAAATGTATAATTTTTATTTTTAACTTTGAGAACTGATAACTGGATAATGGTTTATGTTTTAAGGCCCCGTCTGAGGCTTACTGTGTCTCTATTTCCTCCGTTTTTGGCAACCACTAGAACTAGTAGCTCTCTGGGATTTTTATTTTACAGGAAGTAGCTCACAGGAGGAAAAAGGCTGGAGACCCCTGATGTAGACGAAGCCATACATTCTTGTTAATTTTAGAATTGATTTTAAGATTTTATTGTTTGTTTTTAAAGCTATGAATGGACTGGCCCCGCATTACTTCTTGGACCTCATCCAAATTTATACCCCCACGTGCGCTCTGAAGTCCAAGGGCCAGCTCCAGCTTATGGTGCCTAAGACGAGACTTAACACCAGGGGGGACACGGCCTTCTCTGTGGTCGGCCCTAAGCTCTGGAACGCTCTGCCCCCCCACGTCCGAACAGCCCCCACTGTGGAGAGTTTTAAGTCTCGTCTTAAGACCCACTTCTATTCTCTGGCTTTTAACACCACGTGAGTTGTGTGGTCCTCTGTGCTTTTTATTTAATTTTATGTGTTTTTATTGGTCTTATTGATTTAATTTATTTATTGGTTTATTTATTTCTAGTCTATGATTTAGTTTTTATTTTATTTTACTGGTTTTATTATTTTAAGACTAAGACTAAGTATTATTTTAGTAGTTTATTTTATCATCTTATTATTGTTGTTATTATTATGTATTTGTGCAGAACTTTGGAAACTGTTTGTTTGTGAAATGTGCTATAGAAATAAAGTGGATTGGATACATTCTGTGTTGGCAACGATTCCTGAGATCGAGGATTTAAAGCTGGAACAAAGAGAATGTTTTCGAATTTTATAGCCCCGTTAACGGCGCATTACATACGTCACGACCAAATAGCAGCGGTTGGTTAAATAAAGAAAAGTACCCGCCTACCGTCGAGCGAACAATCCTAATGCTGCAAGGTCAGACGGTTTCCACGAAGTGAAACCGGCTAATGAATCAGGCTGCCTCTGAGCTTTCCACAAACTAAAAGAAAACATGTGTGTGCGTTTTAACTGCAGATTTCAGCACTCACAACCCAGGATCGGCTGAGGTTGTACTACCTTTTTAAAACCCAGGCTACACGAGAAGTGAAGTGTTTTGCTCAAGGGCACAGCAGCAGTAAAACCTCGTCAGGGCTGAGATCGGACCAGCATAATTTTTCATCTTTTGCGCAGTACTATACACACCATCCATGTTTATGACGAGATGTAACGTACAAAACAATTGCATAATACATTTTACACTTTGGATAAAAAATAAATTCCCTTTTTAACTTAAAGTGCTGAAATGACCGGTCCTTATTCCGTCATTTTGAAAACATTACAAGATGCACTATGTAACTTTTGGGCTGGACAGACCCTCCACCAAAAAAAAAGTTACACAATGCATCTTTAAATTACAAGAAATATTTTCCTCATGAACTTATCTACGTTGTCCTTTTGAATTTTCATAGACCAGTGATTCTCAAACTGTGGTTCACATATATTTGACTGTTGGTACCCAGGCATACTGTATATCAAAGACAGACGAGATATAGTCCTGATTTAGACCTGGTTTGATACCTGAGTAGGACTTAGATTAGTTCTGATTTAGACCCGGATTAGTCCCGTTTTGTCCATATAGAGATTTTATCGTCCTTTGAAATCAAAATATTTCCAAAGATTCTGTGAACAGTTTGAAAAGGACTGCTGTAAAAGACTTAAACCACAACAAACCTGCGTAAATCAAAATTGTACTACATGGAAAACTGAGTAACAACAAAAATAATATGTTTCAAGGTGCAATTTGACAACTGGGACCACGAACAAGGCAATGGCCCTATCTCGCAATAATAATTTGAGACACAGAAACACAATTTTAGCTAAACTTGTATTGGATGGAAATGGTCACCTCAAACAAATACACAAATACAGAAATAAATAAATAAAAATAAAAATGTAAAGTAAAAATAAATGAAAAAAAGCAGGTTTATTGGTGTTTTTTGTTAACTAGCAGCAACAGTTATGGCCCTCTTTACAAATATATTAAAGTGCTTTCAGCTTGGCACATTTTCAGCTCACTCAGAAACACTTCAGACTTCATTCATGTCCTTTGTGGTTTATGCTGATGGTCATAGAAGATGCTGGCTTATTTACATTGAGTTCACATATGAGAGAGAAGGCCATGTTAATTCTGTTTATATATATTTATATATATAATCTGATTGTACAGTACAATGGAGAAGTATATAGCAATTATAACATTACCACTCCTGCCTAATACAGTATATGCCCCACTGGCAATAGCAAGCTTTTCTTTTAAAAACTAGAGGTAATGTTTTATATTAATTACACATATTCACGCCTTAAAGGTCCTATATTACGCAAAATTGACTCTTGTGAGCTTTAAGCCATGTTATAATGTTGTTAGGTCATCAAAAACAAACCTGGAGTTGTGTTTTGTTTCATTCACACATGTTGGAGTCATCCTTTATTATTAGTCTGTCTACATCTCCAAACCTCAAAATGCTCTGTTCCACTTTGTGATGTCACAAAGTGGTAGTTTTTAAGGTTATGTTTACACTGAAACAAATCACCATATCATCGTATCGGAAAGGATTTGTGTCGTGACACGTCGTTTCTCTGTCCGCAAGCCTTCCCTATCCACACAGATTTGAGCACATTTCTTTACATTTTACAGATCCAAAACTTAAAACCACATATACGCTACTTTGCATAAACTAAGTGCTCAAAAAACAGCTCGTTCCTTCTGCGCTGATGCAGTTCAGCTTCTGTCGGACTAAAGGACACGACTCAGTGGAATATAAGTGTTCTTTCTGTGACAGAGGGGTGTTCTGCTGATGGTGAGTCTGTTCTGTGTTTCTGTCGCGTTGGAGATGGTTCATGTGAAACTTTTCAAAGATTACACGTCTGCAGGTCATACACACAGACCGTATATATGAATGGACATATATTCTAGCGTCTTAGCATTTTGGCAGTGAATTAGTTTGCGGTGCATAGACCTACATGCGTGTCAGTGTTTTCAGGCTTTCAGTATGATCTGACACAGTGTCAGATCATACTCAAATGAATTTGTGGGAGCTGGCGGCATGAGATCGTTCCGTCTCTGGAACTGTTTTCCATTGGATTAGTGTGAACAAACACTGCATCCACAACAAAAACGACTCGAATACGTACTAGTGTGGACGGGGCCTAAGTTAACAGCTACCTTTTACCTTTTGTTCAGTTAAAATTGGCAATTCCCAGGCTGAAATTATCCAAATGATTTGAGTGAAAGTGTATGGAGTTTAAAAACAAAGTGGAGCGCTCCTTGTATTACCACATGACATCACAAGGCGGAACAGAGTGTTCAGCCTAACTAAGTAGGGTTTGTGTGTTAAAAATGTGTGAACTCCAGGTCTGTTTTGACAAGAAAATATTATAACATAGATCAGAAAATAGCGTAATATGGGCCCCTTTAATAAAGACTTAATTTTAGGGATGTAACAATATCCAAATCTCTCAATACGATATTATCACGATATGCATCTCACAGTACGATATTTATTGCAATATTTTGAAGAGCCTGATATAATTGTAGATAGGACGTTTTTTTGCTTTTAAAATACCGTGACAAGATTTTGGTGTGAATTATTTCCGTCATAATCCAGAGAATTCAAGTACAAAACATATTTCTTCATGTTGTTTGCACTGAAATGAATCATGGGATATGTAGTTCCCTATGTTCATAAGCTGTTGCTACTGTAAAACCATGCATTTAAGCAAAGTAACTTGTGATTCGATATATTGTGAGACTTTTGACGATACGATATCACTCATTTCAGTTATTGTTACATCCCTACTAAATTCATAATGAAAAATTAAAGGTTAGTAACTATGTAAAGGGCCTGTACCCAATTCTTTCTTTTCATGTATTTGAGCAAAAGTCCTGCCCGTTTACAGATATATTGTATAAGCAGCTCTTGACGTCAAAATCAGACAGCAGTTTTTTGTCTGCATCTAATTATAAAGTGTTATATGGTCCGATACTCAGGAAGTGTACTTTCAGCATGCTAGTTGTAGTTGCTTTGAAAGTTGTGGTAAGTTGTGGTAATTGTGGTGAATAATTAGGATGCTCAGAATGTATAGGTTAAGTGAGGAATAACTTCGGACCACCAAACTGCTTAAAACATTCTTTTTTTCCATGTTTTTAAGACCCTAAAAAAACCTTTAACTTCTTAATTAACTAAGTCTGAATTCTTAATAAATTAGTTGTTCATTATGAAGTAGGCCTAAGTCTTTGTTCATGTTTTATTAAAGGTGCACTGTGTGACTTTTCTGGTAAAAGGTCCGTCGCATGCTTGTCTCCATGGAGATGTTGCTGCTTTGTCTCGAATGTTCCACAGTATGGCGCTGAACAATCAATCTTGTATTTACTCAATTACATGTGTTTTTATTGACTCCAAACATGTATTCTTATGTGGGCTTGCCCCTCCACAGATCTGACATGTACCTTGGGCTTGTGGCATCATTTGCTTGTGCTTACTTGACTTAAATAAGTGTAATGGATGGAACATTCAAAGCAACTCAGTAACATGTCTATGGAGAGAAGCAGGTGAAAGGCCCTTCACCAGAAATGTTACACGGTGCACCTTTAAGGCAAATTGAAATGTTGTTCATATAAAGTATTACCAATTTAGCCTTAAAGTCCTATATTACACAAAACTGACTCTTGTGAGTGTTTAGCAATGTTAGAATGTTGTTCCCTCATCAAAAACAGACCTGGAGTTGTGTTTTGTTTCATTTATACATGTTTGAATAATCCTTTATTATTAGTCTGTCTACATCCCCAAAGCTCAAAATGCTCTGTTCCACCTTGTGATGTCATGAAGTTGTAGTTTTGGTAAATGTTTGCATTTTTATATAGCGCTTTTCCACCTTCAAGACACTCAAAGTCCTTTACAACAAGGAACCACTCACCCATTCACACACAGTTACACACACACAGTCACACACACACAGTGTCACACACACACAGTCACACACACACTCATACACCAGTGTATGCAGACACTGGGGGTGAGGTGGGTTAAGGGCCTGTCCACACGACAAAGTTTTTTTGGTCAAAATGGTGAAGTTCGTATTTGTTTTGGCCTTTTGTCCACATGGAGAAGGTGGTTTGCATGGGTGAAAACAGTGGTTTTTGAGAACAGATTCCAGAGTAGAGAAATCTGAGAACGCCGGCGTTGCGTTGTTGTGTGGACAAGCAAACTGCAGCTTTTAACGATGACATCACAACCCCGTCATCGCCAGGGTCCTCCGATGCAGTAAAGGCTGTAACCCTCGAACTGGCCTCTGTGGACCGTAAGGCCATTGCCAAAATGTGACAGGTGTAGCTTATGGAGCCGTTCTTGTCGCCCAGCAACTGAGACATGCTGCTATCACTAATGCTAACAACAGGCCCACGCAGATCACACACATGGATCAATAACAAGGATTACGCACAGGTAATTAAACTGTTGGATTTTATTCTAATAATTCTCATCCAAATCTTATGGCTAAAATTGAAAACTTATGTTTAACTTTTGCAAAACAAAA
The DNA here is from genome assembly GCF_026225935.1 of Boleophthalmus pectinirostris. Taxonomy (NCBI): domain Eukaryota; kingdom Metazoa; phylum Chordata; class Actinopteri; order Gobiiformes; family Gobiidae; genus Boleophthalmus; species Boleophthalmus pectinirostris. The sequence goes on from NW_026571047.1 coordinate 23,313,837, forward strand.
CGGTTATATTTCTGGGTGACATCTAAAATCGGCGAAATTACCTTAAACTGTGATGAGATTTGCATTATTAAATATGATTATCATTGTTTACAGCGCCACATACAGGTGTGGCAGATGTATTACATTGTTTTCACTCAGTGCTCCATTGTCGTCAGGCTGTAAATATTTATTGATCCGACATGTGTGGACGTAAATTTTTTTCAACCCACAAAAAAGAAAATCCAGGAGTGTTGTCATGTGGACGCAGCCTAAGTGTCTTGTCCAAGGACACAACAACAGCATTCATGAGTGGGAGCTGAAATCACACCAGCAACCTGTGGGTCAGTGGACAAACGCTCTACCAACTGAGCTACTGTCGCCCCGTTTTCAAGTTTTTACCTTTTGTTCAGTAGAGATTGGCAATTCCAGAGCTGAAATAATCCAAATTATTGTAGTGAAGGTGTGTGGCAGTTTAAAAATACAGTGGAGCACTTCCTGTTTTACCACATGACGTCACAAGGTGGAACAGAGCGTTTTCTGTTTGAAAGAAGAACTCAGTTTAAATATGTAGGGTTTGTGTGTGTGTTAAACCTGTGAGAATAAAACAAAACACAAGTCCAGGTATGTTTTCAATGAGGAAACAACATTATAACATAGATCAGAAAATAGTGTCATATGGACCTTTAAACTTACAGCAACTATAGTTATTTGGAGATGTTTTCACCTAGTTGTCTAGCCAGCAAAATGAAACTTTGCTCTTTGTTCTAGATTTCTTTGGCATACAACAGAATCGACAATTCAAATCCTATGTCCCTCCAAAAACCGATAAGCAGTGGCAAACTGATTTCACTGACTCCATTCACTTACTTACTTGTGAGGTTTAATGTAGGATTATAAAGAGGCAGATGAGATGTTTTCAAAAGTCACATGGTTTTGGGGACTTCCTGTTTACTGAGAAGCACTTCCAGGAGGCGGAGCTTAGCCTTCAGCTGCTTGTATTCCTGGTACTCATCTTTCATGGGAGAGCGGTCTTCTTTTTGGCAGATTCTGTTGTAAAATCAAAATTAAATGTCAGTGTGTTTTTTGTATCTCTTTTGGTGGAATGTTCAACCGTTGCCACGGTGACACAATGCTCACGCCAAAATTGACAAAAACGTTTTAAAGGGCCCATCTCATGCAAAACAACTCTTTTCACATTGTGTAGGAGTCATTTTTCTTTCATTTAGGCTGGGGTTAATTTGGGTCACTGTTTGTCTGGGCACAGGGTGACCTATATTCGGCTTGGCCACAAGGGGGCAGGGTGGAGTCAAACCCTATATAAATACACAGGTGCCAGTGCACTGGGTGTATGGGTGACAGGAGGTCACACGGTTTTTACCGCTCTCTTTACGGCCGGTGGTCTAGCTTTCACTACTCAACTCTGTAATATTATCGAACATCTTTTTATCCATTCTACTCCCTACTCCTTTCTGCTCTACGATCCAATGTGCCAATGGGGTAGCGCGTTAGGCCTGGATCCCCTGCACCCAGAAACGACAAAAGGTTAGGACTAAAATTGTCGCTACACATTGTATCTTCTGCACATACACAAGCACAGTTTGGGTTTTGGAACATCCATTACACAATAGTTCTGAAATCTTATTGATTTCTTGGAGACAGTCACAGACCAAGAACTATGAAAGGCCGACTACTGCTCATCCCCCCGCCTATCCTGAGAAAGCACAGGCTCCGCCCTCCAAATGTGACATAGACTCTGAGTGAGCCGCCCTTCCTCCGCCCACCTCAGGGAGGGAGGGGTAGACATATGTGCACCCTGATAGTGGTAGGAATAAACTTTTATTACCTCCGCCAAGGAGGTTATGTTTTTGCCGGCGTTTGTTTGTTTGTTTGTTTGTTTGTTTGTCTGTTAGCAACATAACTCAAAAAGTTATGGACCGATTTTGATGAAATTTTCAGGATTTGTTGGAAATGTGAAAAGGAAGAACTGATCTCATTTTGGGGGTGACCCGGAAGAAATCCTGGATTCTGGATCACTTTGAAATTTTAGTTAACATTGTGGTAAATGGGGCCAAAAATTTTGTTTCTCAATATCTCGGTTAATTATTGACCAAACCCCATGAAATTTGACTCAGGGATGGACAATAGGATCCTCTTTCATATTCCAAATTGAAAGATACGAGACAAATATTTATGGAAAACACAATTAATATGAGGGGGACTGTAGTCCTTGGCGGAGGTCTGCGCTCTCTGAGTGCTTTTCTAGTTCATCATGGTGATACAGCGCGTTCAGCCGCATGTGTTGGACCTGGAATCGGACGAGAACTTGGAGATGCACGAAGCGCAAACACCGTGTCGACATCAGCTGAACATTACTGATTGGTAAAGTATTAATAAACACTAGTAGATAAACTTATTATAAGTGTACACTGCAGTGTAGAACAATGAGCTTATGCTGTCGCTTTTGTTTAGGTGTTCATGTGGGAATTGTCAGTCGATGTGGGGTGGAAGAGGGGCGGAGGCAGTGGAGCGGGGGCGGGTGCGAAGCGCTTTCTGCTACGTCAAATGCGTCATAGGTGTAGCGGCCGTGTCATCGTTGTAGCAGTTTTAGTTCGTTATCACGTGGGAGGGTGGCACAAATTCTGCAATTTGCTAAAAAAATGCCAAATCAATCTAAAAAACACTTCAGTGACAAATACAAGGCCCACACATCACTCTTAGAAGGTAGAAAGCTCTGAAAAGTTGATTTTGCATGAGATAGGCCCTTTAATATAGTCTGAAAACTAAAAATGGATTTAAAATTTATTTAAAGGGACAGTCCGGAATTTTGGACATAGGACCTCATTTCCTCGTGAGCCAGAGTGTTGGAGACGTGTGGAGACACTTTTTAAAATATTCCATCCAGTCCTTGTATTTGCAGAGGTCGCTGGTGCTATACTAGTGCATTTCAATGGTCATAGTTATCCTGTCACTAAAAACAGTCTTATTTAATTGTTTTAATTCAATAATTAATTTCATAAAGTGACTGTCAGCTTTGAGACACAGTGGGCTAGCTGCTCTGTACAGAGCCTATTGGACAGTTTTCTGGTGTGTGTTTTGGGTCTGGTACCTTCCAGTTTGTCGGTAAAACTCGTCCTCAAACTCTCGGAGAACTTTGCGTCTGGACTTCTTCTCTGCTCTGGTCTGACGCAGACACTCCAGCAGCTGGTGCCTGAAGTTCAGAAGAGCACATTCAAAAAGATGAGACTAAATAAACAACTGATCATTTGAATAGTACATATTTTTTATTTTGGACTGATCACTATACAGCTTAAAAGTGTACTGTGTAATTTTTCTGGTGCAGGGTCTGTCACCTGCTATGGAAATATTACTGGTTTGCCTTGATTATTCCACAGTATGGAAATCAACTTTGTAATTAAAATGGAGAGGATAATGGTCAGAGCTTTGGAGAAGCCTGCACATGGTAAGATAATAGTATGCTATTTTTGGTAAATGGTCACTTTTTTATTTACACTCAAAGCGCTTTTCAAAAAACACTCACCCATTCACACACGAGTGTACACAGACACTGGGGGCAAGGTGGGTTAAGCGTCTTGCCCATGAACAGAACGACAGCATTCGTGTGAGGGAGCTGAAATCGCTCAACCAGTGATGATTTTATCGAGAGCGGGATTCAAACGGCCAACCTTCAGACAAACACTGTAGTAACTGAGCTACTGTCACCCAAGCTTTAACACACAATGCAAGGGAGATAATGCCCTACTGTGGAACATACCAAGCAAAGAAATAAAGAAATAACATCTCCATGAAGACAAGCAAGTAGTGGATTCTCCACATTAGAAGTTACATAGTAGCTACAGCAGTAGTAGTAGTAGTAGAAGTAGTAGTAGTAGTAGTAGTAGTGGTAGTGGCAGTAGTAGTAGTAGTAGTAGTATTAGTAGTAGTAGATGTAGTAGAAGTAGTAGTAGTAATAATAGCAGTAGTAGATGTAGTACTAGCATTAGTAGTAGTAGTATTAAAATTAGTAGTAGTAGTATTCACTGTTGGGCAAGTTACTTTAAAACTGTAATGTGTTATTTATTACTTATTACTGTCATTTCAAAGTAATTTGTTACATTACAATATTACTGCATTTAAATTGTAAGGCATTACATTACTATTGCATTACTTTAAGTTACTCTCACCAAAATAACTGCGAAAAAGCTGAACTTTTGAGCCGTATATGGACTGAACCAGGACTAAACAAGGTCTAAACCAGGACTAAACCAGAGCTGAACCAGGACTAAACCAGGACTATAACAGGACTAACCTCAGACTGATTCCAGGACTGAAGAGGAGGACTAAACCAGAACTGAACTAGGACTAAAACAGGACTCACTGTGTAAGGACGGGCTCGAAGCAGACCGCAGGAGAAAGGATCGGCTCTGCTCCACACCTCATGGAGGAAAGAGCTGCTGTCGCCCGATCGCTCTTTATGGACACCCTGCTGCTCAGGCTCGCGGTCCTAATTTCAGCAACTATTTGCGGGTACAAGACCCGGTGCAAGATTCTGCTACATCGCATAACTTCTACCTTCCTTCAACGTGTCCAGAAGTCCAACTTTTTGTGTGATGGTTTGCATCGTCCTCTGTCTTTTGGGTGTGAGCGCAGGAGCCTTTGTTGATGCAGAACGTTTCGTCGACGTTGTGGATTTTGTCGGAGAGAAAACTTGCAACCGTACAGCACTTCAGAATCACACTGATACAGATTGAACATGTATTTAAATTTGGCAGCTGAACACATTCTGTACTGTAGAGGAAACAGGAGTCCCTCAGCCGATCAGGACGCATCGGGAGGAACGCAATACGTGTTCATACACTAAAAACAAAAGGCATGCAAAATTGCACAAAACAAAACAAAAAACAAGCAAACAAACAAAAAAACAGCAAGACTGCGAAAAGTGAACCGCGTTAGAGCGAGGGACGACTGTAAACCAGGTCTAAACCAGAAGTGACCCAGGTCTAAACCAGGTCTAGACAGCGTAGAGTTCTGGGTCGGTCCTTTCACCCGCGGTTAACTGAAGGTCTATCCGGCCGCGTCTCTGGCATTTCACCGCTGCTGATTTCATGGTGATTTTAGCGAATTTCTATGAAGAAAAA
>NW_026571047.1:23321450-23431450 GCF_026225935.1 Boleophthalmus pectinirostris
GTTTAGTCCTGGTTTTAGTCCTGGTGTTAGTTCTGGTTTAGAGGCGCACAGGAGGAAGCGCGGTTTACGCGAGAAAACACGGTCCACACGCGGCGCACGAGACGGCGGTGTCCGCGCTGTAACTACGGAAGGAGACGTGGTCCGCGGGTTCTCAGGTTGATGACGATGATGAAGGTGTGTGTTTGTGTGTGTGTGTTTGTGTTTGTGTGTGTTTGTGTGCGTGTCCACTCATGTCGCAGGTCATTATAGGACAGTAGTGCAGATATTATGAGTCTATGCAGGTTGTTTTCACCATTGCTCCAGTTTCACATTTAAGTTGTAGGCGATTTTATATTTGTTTTTTTTTTATATATATCTCACATCGGGAGAAGAATTTCCAAGACACAAATGCGTTTTTACCAATGCACTGCTGCTTCCACTGTGTGACTGACACTGCCAACTTTAACATGACGTTTCTATCGCTCTTATTGCGCGTTCTGTGTGGGTTTCCGGCAATGAGTGAAATTACCGAAATAAAAAAATAAATAAATGGGATGTAGCACAAAATGTGAAAACAGGAAAATACCGCCTTGTAATCCACTTATTTCAGCAAAGTAACTGTAATCCAATTACCACTCATTGAAACAGTAGCTGTAACGGAATACAGTTACTCATAATTTGTACTCTAATTACGTAACGGCGGTACATGTAATCCGTTACTCCCCAACACTGTTCTTAGTTGAATTAATTTTTAAAGGTGCCATGTTCAGAAAAATGCAGAATGAATGAATGAATTTCTGTGTAAATAATTGTATGTGTAAACTCACGATTGTCCAGAAGGTGGGGCTGGTGCACAGGAGGTGTTTGATCATCTGATATCTGTCGTAGAGCGGCTTCACCAGGTTCTTCTCCTGCTTTGTGCCCTGAGTCAAACACACACACAATGAAAACAGGATGGTTTAGTCCTGGTTTAGTCCTGGTTTAGTCCTGGTTTAGTCCTGGTCTAGTCCTGGTCTAGTCCTGGTCTAAATGTTATTTACTCCTGATCTAGATCTGGTCTAATTGTTGTTTACTCCTGGTCTAGTCCTGGTACAATCCTGGTATAATCCTGATCTAGTCATGGTTTTTAGTCCTGATTTACTCCTGGTCTAGTCCTGATTTAGTCCTGGTTTAATCCTGGTGTAATTCTGGTTTAGTTCTGGTATAATCCTGTTCCAGTCATGTTTTTTAGTTCTGGTCTAGTTCTGGTCTAGTCCCGGGTTTTAGTCCTGGTTTAGTCCTGGTCTAGATGTTGTTTACTTCTGGTTTGGTCCTCGTCTAGTCCAGGTTTAGTCCTGGTATAGTGCTGGTTTAATTTTGTCCTGATTTAGTCCTGATCTAGTTCTGGTTGAGTTCTGGTATAATTCTGGTCTAGTCCTGGTTTAGTTTACTCCTGGTTTAGTCCTGGTTTAGGTCTGGTCTAGTCCTGGTTTAGTCCCAGTCTAGTCCTAGTTTAGTCCTGGTCTAGTTCTGGTTTAGTTCTGGTATAATTCTGGTTTAGTCCTTGTTTAGACCAGGTTTAGTCCTGGTCTTGTCCCAGTCTAGTCCTGGTCTAGACCTGGTTTAGTCCCGGTCTAGTCCTGATCTAGTCCTTATCAAACTCACCGGTCGCCCGTGGAGACTCTCAAAATACAGCAGACATTTCTGAAGGGTGATTTTCTCCAAAACCATCTGCGCCTGCGTCATCTCCTGCTCAAAACAAAACACAAAAACATTTTAAATCCCCAAAAGAAAAAAATAAATAATAAATCAGTCAAAATGAAACTGAAACAAAAGACAACTCCAGGTCTGTTTTTGATGGCGTAACAACATTATAATGTGACTTAAAAATCACAAGAGTACATTTTGTGTAATATAGGAGCTTTAAAATACAATGAACTAGACAGGAACAAAATATTAAGACCTATGAAGGGACTTTTTCTGTGGGTGCCATTTTGGGAAAATAGTATTTAGTTTTGTTAATTGCCATGTCAACAGTTGTAATTGTTCATAACTGTATGGAAATATGGAGGGATTTGTTGTTATTTTAGTCCTGGTTTAGTCCTGGTCTAGATGTAGTTTACTCCTGGTTTGGTCCAGTTCTAGTCCTTGTCTAGTCCTGGTCTAGGCCTGGTCTAGTTTTGGTATAATCCTTTTCTAATCCTGGCCTAGTCCTGGTATATTCTGGTTTAGTCCTTGTTTAGCTCCGGTTGAGTCCTGGTTTAGACCTTGTTTAGCTCTGGTTGAGTCCTGGTTTAGTCTTTGTTTAGCTTTGGTCAAGTCCTGGTCTAGTCCTGGTTTAGTTCTGGTCTAGTTGCGGCCTAGTCCTGGTCTAGTTCAGGTTTATTTCTGGTATAATTCTCGTCTAGTCCTCATTTAGCTCTGGTCCAGTCCTGGTTTAGATGTAGTTTATTCCTGCTCTAGTCCTAGTCTAACTTTGGTTTAGTTCTGGTATAATCCTGGTCTAGTCCTGGTATAGTGCTGGTCTAGTATTAGTATTGGTTTAGTCCAGGTCTAGTCCTTGTTTAGTCCTGGTCTAGATGTAGTTTACTCCTGGTTTAGTCCTGGTCTAGTCCTCGTCTAAGCCTGGTCTAATATTGGTATAATCCTGGTCTAGTCCTGGTTTACTCCAGATCTAGATGTACTTTACTCCTGGTTTAGTCCTGGCCTAGTCCTGGTTTAGTCCTTGTTTAGCTCTGGTCTAGTCCTGGTTTAGTTCTCGTCTAGATGTCGTTTATTCCTGCTCTATTCCCAGCCTAGTCTTGGCTTTGTAGTGGTTTAGTCCTGGTCTAGATGTCGTTTACTCCTGGTTTGGTCCTGATCTAGTCCAGGTCTAGTCCAGGTCTACATGTAGTTTACTGCTAGTTAACTCCTGGTCTAGTCCTGCTCTAGTCTTGGTGTAGTCCTTGTCTAGTCCTGGTCTAGATGTAGTTTACTCCTGGTTTAATCCTTGTGTAGTTTTCGTTCAGTCCTGGTCTAATTTTGTTTTAGTTTTGGTATAATCCTCATAACATAACAGTCATATTTTATCCAGTTTTGTTTTGTGTTTTGTGTATAAATTTAAGATTAATTTAAATGTTTCCAAACTCAGACCTTCATGTTTTCAGGCAGGCCCAGGCTCTGTCTCTTCTCTTTTAATCGTCTGAACAGAGACTCCACGGTTTCATCCAGAGTGGGTTTGTGCTCTGTCGCCCCCTGCTGACCATTGCCGTACCTGCAATCAGATAAAAACAACTCCATTCACTCTGTTTTTTATTTATTTTTTTTTTTTATTGTTTTTGTCATTAAATTATTTTGACTTATGATACAAATACTGACATACACACATATAAAGAGTTAGCAGTAATAAAGCTGCACTCTGTAACTTTTCTCATGGGGGTCTGTCACTTTTGTCTCTATTGTTATTGTTTTGCGAAGAATGTTCCACAGAGCTACATGGAGATAAGTTCTACTACTGCCACTACTAATGCTACTGCTACTACTGCCACTACTATTACTACTGCTACTGATGCTACTACTAATAGCAGTAGTAGTATTACTGCTACTTCTACTGCTACTACTATTACTACAACTACTACTGATGCTACTACCACTGCTACTACTACTACTACTGCCACTACTAATACTAATACTACTATTGCTACTTCTATTAATACTACTACTACTACTGCTGCTACTGCTACTACTACTGCTACTACTGCTACTACTACTACATTTTATTTATAAGTACTTTTCTAACATCTAAAGTCTCTTTACAGGATATAAACACGATAAAAACAACATGAATAAAATTGTATTATTTATTACACAGTAGGATCATCGAAAAAGGTACAGTAGGTTTTGAATTACAGTACAGTACGGGAGTAGTACGGGAGTAGTACACGGCAGTAGTGTACGGCAGTAGTGTACGGCAGTAGTGTATGGCAGTAGAGTACGGCAGAGAGGTCAGTTTTCTCAGTTAATAATATTTCTTTCATATATTTGAAAGTTGATTTTACCTGCAGACATCACCGCTTTGTCCTTCATCTTCCTTTGACTCGAAGACTGACTGTCTGAGGCGCAACTCTGTAAAAAAAAAGAAAAAAGAAAACAACAACTCTAATTCAGTAAAGAACAGGGGGAAAAAATCAGTTTCTTTATTTATTTATTTGAGCCTGTTTATAAAAGCACATTTATATTTATTTTACTTGTACAAAATATAACACGTCACCTTTAAGTTGTTTCCGCGCTTTGGCCAGTTCATTCATGACTCCCACGATCTCAGGGTTGGAGTATTTGTCATTGTGAGACGGCTGAAACAAAACACAGAAAACATATGCAGATATATATTATAATCTGTGATACCGGTGGATTATTATTTTATGACCATATTGATCTAAAGGTGCCACACACTACAGGATTTTTCAGTCTTAAATTTTTTTTTTAAACGTGCAACAAGAAGCGTGCACTACAGACACAAGGAGAATCTTATGAGACTTAAAATCTCCGATCGCAAAGACTGCAGCGGGATATAAAGTTGTGAGCTCGATCGTGTCAGCTGTTTCCTGTCTAGAGTAAAATCACTCGCTTTGAGACTCTGTTCAAAAGATCTGCACTTCTAGTTCATATACAAGTCCAAACTGTGTTATTATTTGTGAAATATGGTGCAGAACTTCTTTTTAAAGCATAAAAGTTTGGTGATAAAGTGCACGGGAAATAGAGTCACTATTGTTAATCTGCAGCTTCACATGTAAACAGACACACGTTAGGCACTACTCTCATCTTTTTACTTTTAAAGAAGGCCCCAGATTGGATTAGTAATAATAATTGTCATTATTTGTGGAGGACAATTTCTATGGATAATATGGATGAGATGCTGCAGTTTAACTCTTTACAAGAGGTAGGCAGTGATCCACAAACCTTTTTTTGCATCATGGACCATATGTTCATTCTTTTCAGGACAATATTTTCAGGGACCTGCAATGTGCGGCGTGGTTTAGTCCTGGTTTTAGTTCTGGTTTAGAGGCACGGGAAACAGGAGGGGGCGGGGGGCTCTTTATGAGACAATATTTTCATGGTCCCGGCGATGTCCTGCATGGTTTATTCCTGGTTTTAATTCTGGTCTTAGTTCTGGTTTTAGTTCTGATTTAAAGGCATGGGAAACGGAGGGGGGGCTCTTTTTGGGACAATATTTTCAAGGACCAGCGACGCATGGCATGGTTTAGTCCTGGTTTAGAGGCACTGGAAACGGAGGATGAGGGGCTCTTTTTGTGACAATATTTTCACGGACCAGTGACCCACGGGATGGTTTAGTCCTGGTTTTAGACCTGGTTTTACAGGCATGGGAAACAGGGAGGATGAGGGGCTCTTTTCGTGACAATATTTTCACGGATCAGCAACACATGGCATGGTTTAGTCCTGGTTTAGTCCTGGTTTAGTGCTGGTTTTAATTCTGGTTTAGAGGCATGGGAAATACGGGGGACTCTTTTTGGGACAATATTTTCACCGACTGGTGACGTGCGGCATGGTTTAATGCTGGTTTAGTCCTGGTTTAAGTTCTGGTTTAAGTTCTGGTTTAAGTCCTGGTTTAAATCCTGGTTTTAGTTCTGGTTTAAGTTCTGGTTTTAGTTCTGGTTTTAGTTCTGGTTTTAGTTCTGGTTTAGAGGCACAGGAAACACGGGAGGAGGCGCAGTTCAGGCGGTGCACGGGAGGATCAGGAGGTCCGCATGGCATAGGGGGGCTAAGTAAAAGTAAGTAAAAATGAAATATAGTAATATAGTAATACAAATATTTCAGCTGCATACAACTTTGACGTGAAATAGCATAAGACCAGTTAGTGATAGTAGATACTTTTAGAAAAACTTATTTTTTTTTGTTTTGGAAATTACATTCTATGGTGTTATTATCATTTTTATCATCAAAATCAGTACCAAGTCTTTTCTTTGTCTAAATCAGATTGAAATTATAGTATTGTAATAACACTAACATCAGCATCTTAAAATAAACCAATTTAAAACATTGGGTCAAGTATTATATTTCCCTTTAATGTTCAAATACTCACCTTGTATTTCATCTCCTGCTCAAACTGCTCCTCAAATCTCCGCACTCTCCTCTTGAGCACTTGAATGTGTCGCGTGAGAAACTGGATGGAGGGGGGTCCGGAGTCTTCATGGACCTCACTCCGACCACGACTCCTGAACCGAAAACAAATACAAACAACTCAGAGACAAAGTACACTGTGTTTTATCATAATAATGTATTGGATTTATATTGATATTATATTGGATATTCAACATTAACATTAAAGGTCCATATTAAGATATTTTCTGATCTATGTTATAATGTTTCCTCGTTAAAACATACCTGGAGTTGTGTTTTGTTTCGTTCACACATGTTTAACACACAAACCTTGCATATTTAGGCTGAGTTTTTCTCTCAAACTGAAAACACTCTGTTCCACCTTGTGATGTCCATACACCTTCACTAGAATCATCTGGGTAATATGAGCCTTGGAATTGCCAAACTATACTGAATAAAAGGTAAAACTGTGAACTCGAAAACTATCACAAGATGGAAAAGAGCATTCTGAGCTTTGCAGATGTAGACAGACTAATAATAAAGTATTTCCGTATTTTCTGGAGTATAAGTCGCACCAGCCAAAAAATGAGTAATGAAGAAGAAAAAAAAATAGTAAATTGCACCAGATTAAAAGTTGCACTTTTTGGGGGAAATTTATTTTATAAAATCAGAGACCAGGAACCGACATTTCCTGTTGAAAGTCAAGTTCTAGTAATAACAATAGAACAGAGAACAACAGACTGTTAACGTCACATGTGAAAAGTTCTTCAGATTAAACTATAACATAAACAACAGAACAGAACAAGTTTAACAAACTCTCCATCTCACTCCAAATCACTGAATCCATTGAGTTCCATTGAACAGAGCGCTGCTTCCTCTTCTGTGCAGCTGTCGTCAGACTCAGCATCAGTTCCAGTTAGAATTATTCTGGCCTTTCTGAATCCCGAGAGGATGGTTTCAGTTGAAGGCTTTGTCGATCCATCCAGTGACTTCCAGAAAAGTTTCATGGTGCATCCTCCCGGTGTCACAGGTTTCTCACTCACTCCAAACTTTCTTTCTGCTGCTCAGTTACCATTTTCGGCTGAATATTTCGCTACTTGCAGTTTATAATCTGCAAAATATGATTTTCTTTTTGGGAGCATTTGTGTTCTGTCTTCTCAGTTGTCTTAAGTTTGTTTAAATTTTAAATTTTCAGTGGTACAGAAGTAATGTTGAGATCGACTGACATGATACATACAGGACAGTGGCTCTTTCTGTAGGAGACCTGTGCAGTAGAGTGAAGTGACAGTGGTACAGGAGTAATAGGAGCAGCAGATACTGACACACAAGACTAGAACCTCTCGCGACTGTCAGTGTGAAAATTTTAATATACAAGCCTCACCAGAGTATAAGTTGCAGAACCACCCAAAAGTGTGACTTATAGTCCGAAAAATATGGTACTCAGACATGTGTGAATGAAACAAAACACAACTCCAGATATGTTTTTGGGGAGGTAACAACATTCTAACATGGCTTAAACCTCACAAGAATCAAGTTCACGTAATATAGGACTTTTAACCTAACTGAAAATTCATCTTTTTCTGACCTCTTTAGTGTTTTTATCATAGATCTAGACATTCATTTCTAGTTCTATACAGTCCCCTCTTTCTGAACCCCAGTAATGTCACTCACAGCATGTATTGTTGGCTGCAGGGAGGGGAGGGGGCCATGTCTGGGTCCGAGTTGAACCTGAGGCTGTGTGTGAGGCTGGAGCAGCGCGGAGACGGCACCGGACCAGGACCTCCGGCCAGCTGCTGCAGGAGGGCCCCACCCCCCTCCTGCGGGCTGCTCCGCTGGGACAGGGGCGAGGGGTGAGGGCTCAGGGCGGCTTCAGTCTGGATACAGGACAGAGGCTGGTGACGGGGGGAGGAGGAGGGTCTGGAGACTACGCTCAGCAGCTCTGGGGATCACACAGACAAAACAAAGATTATTTTATCGAAGAAGATACCTTGTGCTTGAACCATGATCACAGGCTCCTGAAAATGTGCTGTTTAAATCCATGTTGGACTTTTTCTTGCATTTTCAGACTGTCTTAAATCTTTTTTTGCAAATGGTGCATTGTGTAATGATGGAAATTCCTGAACATTCAGCCACAGAGACACACGTAGAACCCCCCCAGTGTCCTACCCATTAAAAGGCATTAGTTAGCCATTTCATTAGTATCATTAGTAGGACACCAGGACTAAACCAGGTCTAAACCGGGTCTAAACCAGGAGTAAACCAGGACTAAACCAGGTCTAAACCGGGTCTAAACCAGGAGTAAACCAGGACTAAACCAGGTCTAAACCGGGTCTCAACCAGGACTAAACCAGGTGTAAATCAGGACTAAACCAGGACTAAATCAGGTTTAAACCAGGACTAAACCGGGTCTAAACCAGGACTAAATCAGGACTAAACCAGGACTAAATCAGGTCTAAACCAGGACTAAATCAGGTCTAAACCAGGTCTAAACCGGGTCTAAACCAGGACTAAACCAGGTCCAAACCAGGACTAAATCAGGTATAAACCAGGACTAAACTGGGTCTAAACCAGGACTAAACCAGGACTAAACCAGAACTAAACCGGGTCTAAACCAGGACTAAACCAGAACTAAACCGGGTCTAAACCAGGACTAAACCGGGTCTAAACCAGGACTAAACTGGGTCTAAACCAGGACTAAACCAGGACTAAACCAGGACTAAACCGGGTCTAAACCAGGACTAAACCAGAACTAAACCGGGTCTAAACCAGGACTAAACCGGGTCTAAACCAGGACTAAACCAGGACTAAACCAGAACTAAACCGGGTCTAAACCAGGACTAAACCAGGACTAAACCGGGTCTAAACCAGGACTAAACCAGGACTAAACCAGGTCTAAACCAGGACTAAACCGGGTCTAAACCAGGACTATACCAGGACTAAACCAGAACTAAACCGGGTCTAAACCAGGACTAAACCAGGACTAAACCGGGTCTAAACCAGGACTAAACCAGGTCTAAACCAGGACTAAACTGGGTCTAAACCAGGACTAAACCAGGACTAAACCGGGTCTAAACCAGGATTTAACCGGGTCTAAACCAGGACTAAACCAGGACTAAACCGGGACTAAACCAGGTCTAATCTAAAAAGACAGAGAGAGAGGGAGAACCCCGAGTCTGTGGAGCAGGGTGTCTGCAAAGTGTGATCAGGCGACGGCTGAGCTTAGCCCTGTGGGGCGTGGAGCTCTGTCCTGATCCTTTCGCCTGCGGTCACCCCATGGTCTACGCGGGTGCACCTCTGGCCCATCCAGACACTCAGTCCTGGTTCAGTTCTGGTTTAGTTCTGGTTTAGTCCTGGTTTAGTCCTGTTTTAGTCCTGGTTCAGTCCGGGGATCAGTCCTTGTTTAGTCTGCATATTGTGCCTCCTCATTGGCTCTTTGGCGCCCCCCAGGGCAGGTGGGACTCACTTATTGAAAACCGCTGAAACAGACTAATTATAAAGTGTTACTCAAACATGCATGAATGAAACAAAACACAATCCAGGTCTGTTTTTGAGAAGGAAACAACATTATAACATGTCTTAAAGCTCATGAGAGTCTGTTTTGTGTAATATAGGACCTTTAACAGTCACGTCATCATCATCTTGTGACAAAACAAAACAAACGTCACATCCATTGAACTCCAAAATGAGCTGTGTTTGGGTTCTTTATACTAGATTTAGTGCTAAGTCTGACTGCACAAAAATAGTTCAGTTCTAAAAAAATAAAAAAAAATAAAAGTGAATGAAATAAATAATAAAAAAAGATGCGTCACCAGTTTTGCAGAGCCAGACTGAGCTCACGTGCCCACTGTCTTTGAGCTAAAAATAGAAGAGCGGAGAGGAGAAGACACACCCTCCACCAACCAAAAAACAGAGACAAAACCATGAACGGGCTCCAGTGCTTTAAAGGTGCACTACGTAACATGTCTCGTGGAGGGTCCGCCACCTGCTTGTCTCCATGGAAATGTTATTGCTTTGTCTAGAATGTTCCACAGTATACATTAAAACTGATCAATCATGAGGGAGACGAGACAGCACTACGCTACATTACAAGTCAGATCTGTGGAGAGTCGCTCCTATTCACAGAAGGAATTATTGTATTTTTGAGCAACAGAAACACTTGGAATGAATAAATGCCAGATGGATGTGTTTAATGCCAGACCTTCCACCGGAAAAGTTGCGCAATGCATCTTTAATGAATATGAGGTAGGGATGAGCGATATATCAGTTCCAGTATCGGCACCAGTGATATCGGAGAGTTTGCCCAGAGATCATTAGTTATCGGCCCTGTCTCTGTGTCATTCCCAGTTTGTCTTTTCGAATGGACCAATTACGCAATTACGCCCTACGTAACATTTCGGTTGGGGGTTCATGACCTGCTTGTTTCTATGGATATGTTCCACAGTATGACATTAAACAAGTCTACCTTACATTTATTCAATTACAGGTGGGTTTATTGATTAAAAAAATACTTAGAAAAATAGGTATTCTGACTGTGAGCGGGGTCGCTTCTCCACAGATCTGACCTGTAACCTGGCCTGGTTTGAAGATAGAAAGCTTTAATTCCATACTGTGTAACATTCCAGACAAAGCAATAACATTTCCATAGAGAAAAGCACTTGACGGACCCTCCACCAGAAAAGTTACACGATGCACCTTTAAATATACAACTGTAAAAATCTTAGTGTTGTAACAGTAAATATAGTTTATTGGCTTGGGGTGTAATGATATCCATTGTCTCACAATACAATATCGTCACGGTATGAACCTCACGGTAAGATATGTATTGCGATATCGTGGGGAAGCTCACGATTAGGGATGTAAGAATATCTCTTAGTACGATATTTTTTGCAATATTTTGTGGAGGCTGCGAACGAAACTGAATTTTTCCTTTTAAAATGCCTTGACAAGACTTAATCCAAAGAACTAAGACTTAAAATCATCATATTTTATGTTGTTCCAGAAACGAATCCGTCTTTTTCCTGTTAATGATATAAATTTGACGTTTACCGATTCATCACCAATTATAGCTGTTGATAAATTTAAATATCTTGGTTTATGGCTTGACCCTTCACTCTCATTCAGCGCTCATATTCAAACTAGGGCTGGGTATCATTCAGAATTTGCCGATACAATACATATCGCGATACATAGGCCACGATATGATACATATCTTGATACAGTGAGCTTACGATTTGATATAATTCAATACAATATATTTCAAATCAGTTCGATACGGTCCAATAAAAAATAATGTCTAAATCATGGCTGTGATACTAAAGTCTTTGTTGAACCACTTCTTGTGCAAAGTTCATATGAAACACAAACATTTTAATCATCAAAACAGTGAAAATGTCAAATGTGTCACATAAACAAGTTTCCTTCCTCTAAACAATAAACAAAACTGTAGCTGTAACAAAATAATTTAGTAAAACATACCAAAAAGACTCTTGGTGATATATATCGATACAGCAGCCCACAATATCGATACTGTATCATCACATTAAACGATACAATATATCGATATTTCAATATTTCTGCACACCCCTAATTCAAACTATTACAAACAAAATTTCATACTGCTTAAAATTACTCTATCAGTCCATCAATTGTTTTAGCTTTTCTGTTAGGAAAAAGATTATCTCACAACTAATTCTTCCCATTTTAGATGACTGTGATAACATTTATCAAAATACTACAACTTCTATCCTCCAACCACTCAACGTTTATCTAGAACTCACCACTGTACGATGTATCACCAACTGTCCTGGCTCACTCTGTCCTCCAGATGTCAACTTCACTGGTTATTATTTACCTTTAAATGCATTCATCTCAGTTTTCCTGAATCTCAAACAGTATTTAATTCCATTCAGATCCTCTTACAGTTTACGTCACGCTGATCAGATATTTTTTGTTGTCCCGAGAGTCAAAAAACAAATAGGAAAACACGCACTTAAATATAAATATCATCGATTCGTGCATTAACTTCTGTCCCTTCATTTAAAAATGCTCTGGTTTAATATTTACACAACCCATGTAATTGTTTTTGATAATTTTGTTGAATTTTTGTGGTTCATCTTGTTGTGATTACCTTTGGACGCCCTCGAAAATGAGACGGCTTATCCTCCAAATAAATAAATAAATAAATTCAAATAAAAGTGCTTAGAACTGTTATTTCATGGTCTATGTAGTTCCCTCTGTTTTTTTGTTTGTTTGTTTTTTTTAGCTATTGCTGCCTCATAACTTTTAATTTAAGCAAAGAGACTTGTAATTCGATATATTGTGATGGTCCACGATATTACTGTGAGAACTTTGACGATATCACGATATTTTGGTTATTGTTACATCTCATCTACAGCTGAAAGAGAAAATTGGATGTCAGTATGGGCTCAAAAATTCATATCACCTTGTCCCAAACGATAGCAGAGGTCAGCCCTATGTTCCCTCATTTCTAAGGTTTTTCTTTTTTCTAAGTTTTATCTCAAACCGAAACTCTAATTCAAGTCATTTTTATTTTTTTACGACATTTAAAGAGATGATTCAGAGTCATTTCAACCTAGAATCCTTTGCACTATGACCTCTACATTACATCTGGACAATAGGTTGGGTGTAACTGACGACCAAATTGGGAGAAATGACAATAAAATCTGACGCAAATCGATATAGGAAATGTGGGAACAAACGGCCTAATTTTGGAAAGAAAAAACAAAACTTAGAAATGAGGGAACATAAGGCTGTGGGAACATAGGCACGCTTCCCAAATAGCATTAACTTGTGTTTTTGTGGTTCATTCACAGATTCTGTAACTAATGTGTGTTCAGTATTGTAGGATTTGGATATGAATGTTCAGACCTGCTGCTGGAGACTAGAGGTGAGATCGGGACTAAAAAATCCAGCCCGACCCGGCCCGCGGGTATTAAAACCCGACCCGGCCCGAGCCTGACCAATTAACTTGATTTGCAGGCCCGAGCCCGAAGCAAACCCGAAATGTCATATTTTATTTGTGAGGACTCGGGAAGAGGAGCAGTGCTTAGCGTCGAGGTGCCAGTCTTTTTGCTCTCGTATGAAAGCAAAGCGCCACATTGACGACATTCAGCGAAGCCAACGCAAGTTTCTGTAGCATTTTCAACAATCAATTTGAAGCTTTTCCACACCTCACTCTTACCAGTGCATGTTTGTCTTTTCAGTTCTCCTGCCTTTAGTTTAACTTCTTGCTCCTCCATATTGGGGATACCAGGTCAAAATAGATGCAGACTTGCGGAGGGGAAGATTATTAAATTAAGAGGGGGCGTTCACGTGCGCAGAGCTCTGGCTCTGCGGCTCCTGTTTAGTAGTTAAATAGCAATTACCTTACATTACTTCTCTGTTTTATCCATATTATTTATTTTATAACAAGTATTCCTTAGTTTAGTATCCACACATCGTTTTAGCATACATTTTATAAACATATATTTATTTGAAGCCCGAGCCCGAGCCGACCCGAAGTAATGATTGACATTTTAGGCCTATTCGGGTCGGGTCGGGTCGGGCTTGGGCTCGGTCTTAAGATCTTACCTCTACTGGAGACTATAGATCTGAGTGGCCTCTATCTCTGTCCTCCAATTGGCATTAAAGCTCCTATATTACGCAAAATTTACTCTTGTGAGCTTTAAGCCATGTTGGAATGCTGTCACCTCCTCAAAGACACACCTGGAGTTGTGTTTTGTTTCATTTGAGAGAAGAACTCAGCCTAAAAATGCAGGGTTTGTGTGTTAAAAATGTGTAAATTAAACAAAACACGACTCCAGGTCTGTTTGTGATGAAGAACCAACATTATAACAGATTAAAAAATTGCATAATGTGGACTCTTTAAGCTTTATAGATCTGTGAAATAGAATCTAGTTAAAGAAATTGTATGCAGCCTGAGCTCTTTAACTGTTTAAAAAAGGAACAATTCTTTGTCTGTATATAGGCAGGTCATGATTCACGTGAAAGCTCAGACCCTCCAACTGCAGAGAGAGTTCCTTTAGGTTCAAACCAACTAATCCTGCTTCCTTTCGATAATCGTCTTGAAAACCAAACAAAATTATTAAAATCAGTTTCTTTAAATGAGCAAACTTTCTATTAATAGCCTTGGATTGTTACTATAGTGACTAGTGACTATAATGTAAAATCATATATATTGATTTTGGATACAAATTTGGATAGCAGCATTATTTCAGTAATTGCTATAAAGCATTCTGAAGGCTCCGAATCCTCTGTATGGGTGTTCCAATAAATTCCACACATTTCCTTGGATCTTACTTTGTGTATTGTGTAATTTTTCAGGTGGAGGGCCCGTCACCTAGTGCCTCCGCTCAATTTCATTTCTTTCCAGCCACAAGGTCAAGGTTCAGAGTACATTAGACAGTTTGCGAGAACTCCAGAAGTTGTAGATCGTGCACCGGTCAATCAGTGAAGAGCTGTGAAGCCATGACGTCAAACTCAAGCATCTGTCTGGGTCCATTTTGTGGTACAGCACAACAGTAAACAAAACAGTTGAGATGAATGTAGACGAAGACAGACATTCTGTGTTGGCAACGATTCCCGAGATCGAGGATTTAAAGCCGGAACAAAGAGAATGTTTGGTGAATTTTATCAAGGGGAAAGACGTTATTGTCCTTCTTCCTACGGGATTTGGGAAAAGCTTAATATACCAGTTTGCTCCATTAGCGGAGCATTACATACATCATGACCAAATAGCAGCGATTGGTTAAAAAAAAAAAAAGTACCCGTCTACCATCAAGCGAACAAATCCTAATGATGTGAGGTCAGACGGTTTCCACTAAGTGAAACTGGCTGATGAATGAAGCTACCGGTCACCTGCTTGTTTCTATGGATATGTCATTGCTCTACCTGGAATGTTCCACAGTATGACATTAAACAGCTCTACTTTATAATTTATTCAATTACAGCTGGTTTTATAGCTCAAAAACACCTAGAAAATCCGGCATTCTGACCTGTAAATTGGTCTGGTTTGGTCTCCATGAAGATAGAAAGATTTAACGCCATACTGTGAAACATTCCAGACAAAGCAATAACATCTCCTTGGAGAAAAGTATTGAGTATAAGTGACGGACCCTCCACCAGAAAAGTTACACAATGCACCTTTAAACTTCCCATTTGGTTCTGCTCTTGAAGCAACTGGTAGAAGTGGGTAAGTAGGTCACTAGAGCACTTATTTTCACCATGTCAGAGTTGGAGATCGCGATACCAATATTGATACTTTGATGTTATTGCTTTGCCTGGAATGTTCCACAGTATGGCATTTGTGTTACCTAGGCACATGGCGACAAACAGCCAAGTTACAGGTCAGATCAGTGGAGAGACGACCCCGCTTGTAGTAAGAATTCATGTTTTTAGATGTTGTTTTTTTTTTTTTTTTTGACCAATAAAACACTCCAATGGATAGATGCTTAATGCCACACTGCGGAACATTCCCTCTCTTTCCATACAGTAGGTGCGTTTACCTGGCGGGCTGTTCTCGTCGACGCTGTGGCACATAGCGATGGTTTTCCCGTCCTTTACCCCTCCCAGCTCCACCACGGGGCTGCAGGGGCTCTTCTGGTCTTTGCTGCCCAGAGCGGGAGGGCTTTCCTCTGGGGACGGACCCAGCGAGGACCCCCCCTCCACATCCAGCGCCTGGAGCTTGAGCAGTGAACTTTGCAAACAGAAGCAGAACATGCCAGACGTAGTGACCAAGACACTCGCCAGCTCCCGAGATGGTTCGACAGGCCTTGAATGGCAGTCCGTTTAAGATTGTCAATGAAAAAAAAAAAAGTTCAATGCCTTTAAAGAATCATTTTATCTGTCGGCCACTAGTCGCTGGTCGCAGGTATATTTCATTCAAAAAAAATTACGCAGGGTTTGCCCCAAAACTGTAGTTCACACAAGTAGTAAGCTCAATCGTAAATAAAAAAAAAAAAAAAAAAAAAAACTCAGTTATGCCTCAATTAAAACAATTCTAGTATTCTATTCTTTGTTCTAAAATGCATTTTCTATACAAGTAAAGCAATAATAAAATTTAGTAAATATTTTCATGCAAATTGTAACGTACTTTTTAACAAATAAACGACTAGAATAACATCGTTTTTTACATTTTTAATCAATTTCAAGTAAACTCAATAACCCAGTCAATGCTCAGTACAGTTTTATCTGAAAATTGTTTGTGAATGGATAATATATAATATAATATTTGTATGAGATAATTATATCAAAAGAGAGTAAAAATTGATTTGAGTTTAGTAAAAATAAGTAGCCTATCCTATTTTAATCACTAGTACGCAACCCACTGCTGACGTCAAAGTGGCTGCCTACGTTTTTGATATAACGCCACATGCAGGGGGGAAAAAAGAAGAAAAAAACACCACAAAACACGACAAAAAAGTGATCTCCCGCTGTTATAGACGTTTAAATGTCTTAAAACGAAGCTTGTGTTGCTATCCTGGAAGTAGCCGGGTACCGTTCCGTTGCAGCCATGCCGTCTCCTTCTCCTTCTCCTGTCGATGTTCTCCAGAAAAAGTCGGCGCCGAGGTGAAGGGAAAAGCCCGTAATTGGCGATATTAGCTCTTGGATTCGCTGTAGACTGTAATCCTTCAATGCACTAGAAGTAATTTGGGGTTTTTGTCGTGGAAAATCGCGAAAGATCCACGTCTGATGGTTGGAGACGGCTGCTGTGGTCCTGATGCTGCGCGCAAAACGGCGGATGGAGAGGGTGTGTTTTGGCTCGTCGTTCGCTTCGGCGGATTACTCATCGGGTCCTCGTGAAAAAGGAAAAAGGGGGGTGGAGGCGCGCGCGTGTGTGTGGGCGAGAGGGAGAGAGAGAGAGAGAGAGAAAGAACGAAAGAACAGAGAGAGAGAGACGGGTGGAGAGAGGTAGAGGAAGGCCGTCGCTCGCGGGGATGCTCCTCTCTCGCTCTCCGTTTCGTCGTGAGGTTTTTCCCGCATCACTGGGGGTGGGGCCCGCGCTGACGTCACCCCGGGAGCGTGTGTCAGAGCTCATTCATAAAAAAAGAAGGAATAAAAAGGGAGAGGGATACGTGCTCGCGCTCACACAGACACTGTTTAACCCTCTGGTGGTAAACAAAACAATCTGTAAGCAATCTGTATCCACCCTCAGATACGCACTCGTAATAATACCGTTCAGTTCTGTTTATTTTTATCTTAAAGGTGCACTGTGTAACTTTTCTGCTACTTGTCTCTAAGATGTCATTGCTTTAACTGCAATGTTCGAAAGCAGAGGTGGAGATTTTCGAGTCGTGACTTGGACTCGAATCAGACTTGAGTCACTATTTTTAGGATTTGAGACTTAACTTGATAAAACTGACTAAGACTTGGGACTCGACTTGGACTTGAAGGTCAGTGACTTGGCACTTGACTCGGACTTGAGGCCTGTGATTAAGAAGAACTTTTAAATCTGACTTCTTTCTATTCTGACTGTAATGATTCACACTAAAATCTTGTGAAGACATTTAAAAAGGAAAATTTAACATTTCTACAACTCTTATATACTCTATAAACAGTGTTGGGGAGTGTTGGATTACATGTACTAAAGTTACATAATCAGAGTACAAATTATGAGTAACTGTATTCAGTTACAGTTACTGTTTCAGTGAGTGGTAATTGGATTACAGTTACTTTGTTGAAATAAATGGATTACAGGGCGGTAATTTTCAGTTTTCACATTTTGGGATAAACCAGGACTAAAACCAGGACTAAACCAGGACTAAACTAGAACTAAACCAGAACTAAAACCAGAACTAAACTAGGACTAGACTAGGACTAAACCAGGACTAAAACCAGAACTAAACTAGGACTAGACTAGGACTAAACCAGGACTAAATCCAGAACTAAACTAGGACTAAAATCAAAACTAAACTAGGACTAAACTAGAAGTAAACTAGGACTAAACTAGAACTAAACTAGGACTAAACCAGGACTAAAACCAGAACTAAACTAAAAAGCATGACAATATCAAGTAATCCAAAGTATTCAGATTACGTTACTTACTTTAAGAAATTTAATGGATTATGTTACAAACTACATTTTGGTGTGTGTAATCTGTAGGGGAATACATTTTAAAAGTAACTTTCCCAACACTGTCTATAAATACTAAGATAAAAATAAACTATGTTTTTTTTTTTAAGTACAAGTTATCTTAAAAATCAAATTGCAAAAATCTAAGCTGTATTTGGTGCTTTGTTTAAATACTTCTATTGACTTGAAGCTCAAAGCAGACAACTTAGTTCTGACTTGGATTTATGGGCCAGTGACTTGAAACTCAACTTGGACTTGCCTGTATTTGACTTGGGACTTGACTCGGACTTGAGGTCAAAGACTGGAGACTTGCAAAACAGCGACTTGGTCCCACCTCTGTGAGGGTTTCTTCCTGCTCCTCGTACCCCTCCTTTCCCTGATCCCTCTTCCCTTCTCTCCCGTCCTTATTTTGTGTTTCCTGGGCGGGTCCCCAGTTACACACCTGCTGAGCTCCACTCCTGGTCCTCAACAAGCAATCATCTCCTGCCATAAAAGACCTGCTGACCTGCTCTTCAGTGCCAGATCGTTCCGTCACTCCAGTGGTGAACAACTCAGGGTTTTTGTGTGTTTTTCGAGCATTCTGAAGATTTTTGATTCTTACCAGTTTCTTTTGTCCGATCCCCAGTTCTTCCGTTTGGAGCCAGCCTCATCCCGTTGCCACCTGTTCCTCAAGCCTCTGGTCAGCCTCCATCACCACATACCTCGCATTTGCAGCCAACCTGGACCCCTCCTGCCTCCCCTGGAACCTACCCCCCTTCCAAGACTATTTTTGTTAATAAATACCTTTGTTTCTGCATATTTGGGTCTGACCAGTAATTCCTAACAACCTCTGCTCGAAAGTATGACATTAAACCTCTCCACTGGGCCAGTTCACAGTGAGATCTGTAAAGAGGTGACCCCACTCACAGTCAGGATGCTTTTTGTTATTTATAGATATTTTTGAGCAATAAAAACCCACACCTAAATGCATCTTCTAGAAGTTTAATACCGTATTGTGGAACATTGCAGGCAGATACAGCTCAAGATCATATTAAGGGCCTGTTTACACAAGAATGCCTGTGTGTAAAAATGACAAAATATTTTATCGGAAGTGCCTTTCCTTTAGAGGGTGACGGCATTTTGGAGGCTTAAAAAGACAAAAATCTGAAACCATCCTCCAGAGTGGAAAAGTTGCATACGCTCCACCGTAGCGTTTCCGTCTACACTGCCCAAGACGCAAAACACTGGTAAGATTTTCTCATGTCACGTGCATGTTTATGTCACACACATACAGTACACAAGAACAAACATGTAGAATAAATTCCATGCATCGGCCCTTCAAGCTGGCAGCTCTAATAAACTTCCACGAGGCATCCCATTCCTAACCTAAGAGAAACTACAAAACACTGGGTAATAAAACTTGTGCAGAACCGAGACTAACTTGAGTACAGCTGCGTGTGAGTCTAATAATCTGATAAACGCTATGGAGGCATGGATCTGGAATAAAATCTTACACTTCTGTAGATGGAGGACGGTGCTCCGGTCGTATTTGTACCTGTGTTTCTGTACCTGTGTATTTGTATCTGGGTCCGGTAAAGTGGTAACGGAGGGAAACGGGCAGATTTTTTACATTCAAATAGCTCTTATTCAAAAACTAGAGGGACTATTGAAATAAGTAAAGTATCAGAATGTAGGAAAGAGTTAACACTCCAACAGGGTAAAGTTAAACCTGCGATATTCAACAAACTGGTTTGAATATTTGCTTCATATAGTTTTCTACCATATGGTACAAGATTAGGTTGAAAAACCTCTTACTTTTTGAGTAATGAGATTTTTTATTAAGAAAGGTTATGATAACGGAGGGAAAAGTAACGGAGGGAAAATTGTGTAAGCAAGTAGAAGGTGCATGGTTTTGCATAATTTGTCAGCTTTTTTCTTCCGAATACTTTAATATTACCTCAAAATGAAAGGAAACTATTTCTATAAAATATGTCAGTCCTTCCAAGCAAATTTTTATCATTTTAAATACTTTTTTTTTTTTTGAAAAATCATGTACCTTCATCAACAGTTCAAAGATGGAATAACACAAGATATGATGAAATACATCCATTTATTTACATGATTTGCAGGTCTTTGAAATTTGGGAAATAATTTTTGTTCCATGTTTCATACATGGTCTGTTTAAAATGTGTGTAATTTTAAAATAAAAAATGGTACAGAAAAAAGGTAAACAGTTTCATAAACTAGAGTACATATGTATCTGTTGAATACATTTTTATATCAGATGCATTAACTTGAATTTTTGGCCTTGCTGTTTACTTCTGCTTGACTGGGCCCACCTGTGTATTTGTACCTGTGTATTTGTACCTGTGTCTCTGTACCTGTGTATTTGTACCTGAGTATTTGTACCTGAGTATTTGTACCTATGTATTTGTACTGTGGACAACGAGCCTGGGCTCACAGACATTTATTTAGTAACTGAGCTCTTATGAGACAAAAGCACAAACCTCAGCTAAAAAAAACACTATTAAGACTATTGAAAAGCTAAAAAGATAATTATCTGAATAGCACAACATGTTTAACAAATGACAAGACAGAAAAACCTGAAAACAAGACCGGTTACCATAGCAACGGGGTCTGGGTCAGCTGACCGGGATAGGACAGGTTTATGACTTTTCAGAAAATAAATAATCAAGTGGGACTTTGTAAAGAAAACCTTCATTCTGATTTAAAAATAAGAGACTGAGACTCAAAAGTGAAATCAAAGACAATTTTAATTTATCTGAAATTTCAATAAATCACAAATCTGATCATGGTCATCAAAAAAGAACACCTGGTTTATGCGCAAAAAAAAAAAAAAAAAAAAAAAAAAAAAAGCCTAACAAAAAAAGCAATATATTTTGTAAAAGGGGATTTCTGTTTGTTCTGTGTTTGAATATTGTGAATAAGGAGGTCTGGTTCTTGTATTCCTTCTCCAGCAGATGGCGCCACGTTTCTGTGCGTACTTGGTTCTTAGGTTTTCCTCTGTAAAACTCAGTCAAACTAAAAAATTCAGAAGTATCAGAAGTATAGCACAGCCATCAGGTTTCCCCACATTTCATAATTTTGTTGGAGAAACATATTTTTGTTTTCTTTCTAAATTCTACACACATTACACATTTTGTTCAACATTACAATATTTACAGATTTACAGAATAGTAAATCTGATGTACTTTTTATTCTAGCAGCAGGAGGCGTTTTGGTAATGACTCACTAAATCAAACCTATAAATATAACTTTAAAACTACAAGATAAAAGACAGATTTAAGTTGGCACAAGTGCATATGGCATGTTAGCAATTATATTATGAAGATTTCTCATTTTATTTGAACACGGACAGCAGATACAGAGCAAATTTCATATTTTTTACCTAGCAACCATACTGTGGAAAAAGGGGCGTGTCTAAAATTACACAATAGTTCAATACATGCATTATGAATTTCGGACTTCCGGTAATCACACAATGCATACTCGGAAGGATCCTCCAAAAAAGTGAGCATCAAACCGCCATGTTTGTTTTCCCAGTGGGATGTTTCTATTGTCAAAGCCGATCGTTTCAAGTCTTTTGAACCATATCACTTTTGTTCCTTGTTCTGATATTCTCATTTTTTAGTTATGGGATTCGGACATTGTAATTGTGTGATTGTTGGGTGTCCTAACAGCGGAAAACGGGCTATGGAAGTTTGCAAACTAATTGCAAAAGGCTGCAGATGTGTGTAATTGCAACTCTCCGTTCAAACTGTTTCCCTTCCCAGCAGAATTGAAAAATAGTGAAAGTCGAAGGTGATGGGCAGGAAGGACGAAAAAGGAAACCTTTGGCTGCCTCAGAAATCATTCTGAGTTTGCAGCGAACATTTTGTATGTGGAGCGCCACAGAAATCAAATGTAAAGCATCTGAAAATCTGCGTGTAGTCTATACTTGTACTCAATGTCTGTACTCAGAGCTGAGATCTTCTTCCTGTTTGACACGTGTGTGAATCCGTTTGTTTAATTTTTGGTACTCACAAATTTTGATTTGCTGTTTCCAGAGAGTCCAGTCTGCAGCATGTGTTCTGGGGTTAGTCCCAGTATGTGCACCAAGCACTCTAACATTCGGTACTCACAATGTACCGGGAACATGTTATCAGCAAGAAAAAAGGAAGGCCAGGACACAGCCGACCCCCCACACGTCTATGGCCTCAGTGTATGGGAGACCAAGTGTGATCTCAGGAGCCCCGGAAAACAAAGCTCACAATCAGATCAAGTTCAAATGAGTTTGGTCCTTGTTTAGACCTGGTTAGGCCTGGTTAGTCCTGCCTCGTACCTGTACCCATACGGCTGGATGAGAGTCCTCCGCTGACTTGGGAGGTTCTCTTGGCCTCTGCAAAGTCAATTAGCTTGACTCTTAGGGGCTCGTCCTTCACATATGTGAACATCACGTTGTCGGGTTTGATGTTTGTATCTGCAATCTGTAACAATAACATCTCAGTGATGAAAAGCACTGGACGTACACACAATAAACGTATAAAGTGAAGTCCTTTGTGTCTCTAATAAAATACCTGATCTTCTAGAAACAGATTGAGAATATTAAAACTGAAATGTACGAATATGAACATTTACAGACAAACATACGCTGACACATGCCACATATAATCAGCACGCTGAAGATTTGCAAAGCTCCCCCACACTCCGGACTCATCAGACAGTTCCGGGTTTGCAGACAGCATTTGGGACAGCGTCCTCCAGAACTTCCCTCCATTTCAAATTGTCTTGGCTGGGAGACAACCACATCGGAGAGCTGGACGTCTCCCGAATTTTTTGGGCACCTGTCATTCTGCTCCATTGTCAGCAGGTGTGAAGATGTTCAGCTGTGGGATACTTTGTTCATTATGTTATATGACGCCCACTCATCTCCCTGTGTTGTTTGTGGTAATGGCTGCTGTAATGCGAGGGCTTTATGGAGACTCAGATGCACTTGATGTATATTAGTCATAATGTTTATGCCAAAGCCCACACTGAGAATGTGTTACACAGAACAAATTAGAAAGTTGTACAATTAGACAGACTGTATTACTCGTAAAAAGTTGTGCAGCGGCAGAAACATCTATAAATAGTTTTGGCCTAAAGAATTCAAATAGACTGTTTTAAAAAGTATGACAGAAATTCCGAGGGAGCGCATAGGCCTGTTGTTTTGGTTTTAACCTTACATGGAGACAAACAGACAGCACCAAAACAGGTCTGTCATGTTTTTTGAGTTAAAAGACATTCATATTTTATAAGGTCAATAAGTTAGTTAAAAGTTATAAATAAGTTCATTCTTGGTAAATAAATAAGTTCATTTCATATCTGCAAAGTGTTAAAAAGATTTGGGTAAAACTATCAGAGTGAGATATCTTCACCGATAAGGATCATTTTATTTTCAGTACAAAGTGAGTGCTTCTGAGTCACAGATGATCTTTTATGTTTTTTCTGCTCTCGGTAAAACTCAAATACAAGGACTGGATGGAATATTTTAAAAAGTGTCTCCACACGTCTCCAAAACTCTGGCTCACTAGGAAATGACGTCCTATGTCCAAAATTCTGGACTGTCGCTTTAAGATCGATGTAGTGTATCATTCACATTTGTCCATTTCACACAGATTTGTAGAGCTCCTGTACCTTTGATAAGTCTTTGAATATACATTTTGCTCTGTATCATAATGCAATGTGATGGTATGGAGCTAAAAGTGGTAGAATGACTTAAATTTGTAGTAAAAATTTCTGCCTTTATCATGTTTTTGTTCTAAATAGAAAAACATTTAGCACAAAAACCTGATTTGAACTTTCCAAATGAGTAAGCCATGAGTTATTTTGTTATTGTGCTTTCACCAGTTTAGAGAACTCTTTCAACCAGCCGTACTACATTCTTCAAATTCCCTTTTCTCATCCTCTCCACCAAACGCCTCACGGGCTTCCGCTGCTTATAATATCAAACCACCTCGCTGTACATTAGCATCGCTGTTTAGTCCAAATGAATGCGTACGCTCAGTAAACACAATCCATAACGCTGACAATGGAATTTTCCCTGTGAGTAAAAGCGTATCATTAACACTGTGCTTAAATCCCTTATGGGGGTCTTATTGACTGAAGTCCCATTGAACTGACAGATGCGCTCTTCTTCCAGTCTGATGAACACTGGTCCTGCCTCGAGAATCACTCTGTCTCTTAAGTGTCTGTTACGATGGCTCCCCACAGACTTTACGCTGTATTAAGTGATAACCCTGACGCTAAAATAACATCCCATACACCGGCGCCCCATTTATTTAACACTGACACTAAAGTAGATTGGTGGCACGCAAGTGATTCGACGTGAACCTTTTCAAGCTTTCCCAAAGTGCGGTTGGGTTTTAATCAGATGTTACTCTTGCAAAAGTATGTGAGAGATTTTAAAGATGCATTGTGTAGGTTTTCTGGGGATATGCTTTTAGGGATGTCAGTCAAAATACTTCAGATTTAAAAGTGCTTAACCTTTACAGACTTTTGACCCGGACCAAGAAGTGTCTATACCAAATTTTGAACTTTTAGAAACGTCTAAATAAATTATCCCACTTGAATAAATATATGTAAAATATAAATATAATGTTTCAGAAAGCAGGAAGAGCATATTTTTTTAATTTTACAACACTCATAAGGATGACATTCTTGTTCTTTTGCATGTATGAGACAACTGTGGTGTCCTGAGTGAAATCAAACTTAGAAGAAAAGATGTGTCTCCCACTTGATTGACTTGTGTTCCTTTTGTGCTCCATAAACAGGATGATCACTCCTTTCACTGTTTTGAGATTCCACTTTTCCCTTTCAAAAACCAACAGGCGTCTAATTCTGGGAACCTGGGGCATGGGGGAATCTCAAAACAGTGAAGTCTCGAACTCTGTCATCACTGAGGTGTAACGATATCCAAGTGTCACGATACGATATCGTCACCGTATCAACCTCACAGTACGATATTTATTGTGATAAGGAAAAGCTCACGATTAGAGATGTAACAATATCCAAATCTATCAGTACGATATTTTCACGATATACATCTCACGGTACGATATTTATTGTGGTATTTTGTGGAGGCTAAACAGCTCAAACTGTGAATATGCTACTTTTTTCTCTTAAAATGCAATGACAAGACTTAATCCAAAGAACTAAGACTTAAAACTGTTTAGAACAGTTATTTCTTCTTGTAGTCTGCACTGAAATGGAGCAAAGGATCATGGTCTATGTAGTTCCCTATGTCTTTTTTTTAGCTGTTGCTGCACCATAACTCTTCATTTAAGCAAAGATGGTGGAGTTTGATGCCATGTTGTGGGACTTTCAAGGCAGAAACCAGAAAAGTTATGCAGTGCAACTTTAATGCAGTAATGTGATCAGTCAGTAGCGACAGGGCTGTGCATTTAATTTCTATTACAGTTATGGTTCTTGCTCTAATCTATGCAACATTTGAATAAAAGTGATTTTAGTTGTGATTTAGAGAAAAAAAAAAAGTAATTACTGTTTTTCACCACAATGAAGCTCCAAGTAGGCAAGAGCTACCAGATTAAAAATGATCCAGCTTTTGTGCACTGATAAAATAAAGTTATCATCACTAACCAGCAGAGTTTGGGACTTGCAAGTCATGACTTGGACTCGAGTCAGACTTGAGTCACTATTTTTAGGACTTGAAACTTGACTTGATAAAATGGACTAAGACTCGACTTGAAGGTCAGTGACTTGGGACTTGAGGCCTGTGACTTGAAGACCTGAGAAGCACTTTTAAATCTGAATTCTTTCTGTGTTTTGACTGTAATGATTCACTCTAAGATCTTGCCAAGACATTTAAAAAGGAAAAAAATTGCATTTGTACAACTCTTATGTACTCTATAAATACTCATATATAAATATACTATAATTTTTTAAGTACAATTTATCTTAAAAGCCATACAAACTGCAAAAATCTAAGCTGTATTTGGTTTAAAGACTTGAAATAATTTGAAGCTCAAAGCAGACAACTTGGACTTGACTTGGACTTATGGGCCAGTGACTCAAGACTCGACTTGGAACTTGACTGGGACTTGAGGTCAAAGACTTGAGACTTACTTGAGACTTGCAAAACGACTTGGTCCCACCTCTACTGACCATCTCGTCACAGTGTTCAAGGGTTTCAGTTTTATTGTTTAAGGTTCCATTTTGAGGACTTTTGAACATTATAAAGAATATTTAGTTTGAATTGCTAATTGACAAATCATCACTATAAAACTGGACTTAAACTCAATTCATTTCTTTTTTCTATATTTCTTTGTTTATATAGAAAATATGAGTCTAGGCAAACCTTACTATAAGCCAAAGAAAAACAAGTCGGTCTGTATTATATAAGACTATAAAAATTTTAATTGGATTGTGCTGTTCAACTAAAAAAAAAATAATTAAGTTCCCACACCATCAATGTTAAAAATATTTACAAACAAGTGAATAAGACTAGAATTTCTTTGTGTGAATCAATTGTGGAAATCATATATCAAAGTTAAACATGCTATCTTTGGTGTTTACTAGTGAATGCGAGATGAAGCCGCATGAAAGCACTGAAGCGCTCCATCCATTTGCTCGACTCTTGAGCCGATGCTTCAAGGTGCTTCATTTGCTCCACTGCGCCATCAAGTGGCCAAAAAATGTACATCAGGCAGAGTGAAAATTTATACTGAACAAATGAATGATTGAATATTTGAATGTTTGTGATATCAACATAAATTGTGAATTTATTAACATGGAGTCTGTTCATGATATAAAGGTCGGGTTAAAAGAAAAAGTAGACGCATCATCTGATATATATATTTTTTATATTTTTTACAAGAAATATATTAGACCAGGGGAAACAGTGCATTGTTAAATTTGTGTATTTAGTAATATTGTTTATTTAATGACGTCATTATTACTATGTACTTTATTTGGAGATATCAGCTCAAAATGTTCCCAAATCGGGGAAAATATTATTTTTCTTGCTGGCTCCATCGCAATAAATAAATAAATAAATAAATAAAATAGAATGTACCAAATTCACAATAACCCAACACCACAAAATGTTTTCGGGATATCCATTGCATTTCTTTGGCCCTTATGTTTCAAATCCATGGATCTATTAAAATAACTATAATATAATAATATAATAATATAATAATATATATATATATATATATATATGTATATATATATATATATATATAATGTGTTTTCTCATTCCATGGTAGGTCTCTCATATTGAGCTCGGTCCTCTACAGAGGCCTATTGATTCTGCGCAGTATCTTTGCTGTTCCCATACTGCACTTTTCTGGACTGAGATGTCCGTTGTTTTTCCCGGTATCTGTTGTAGCCACTCTTCCAGTTTGGGGTTACAGCCCCGAGTGCTCCGATCACCACAGGCACCACTGATGCCTTTACTTTCCAGGCTCTCTCCAGCTCTTCCTTGAGCCCTGGTATTTCTCTAGCTTCTCGTGTTCCTTTTTCCTGATATTACCATTGCTTGGTATTGCGATGTCAACCACCACGGCTCTGCTCTGTTCATATATATATATATATATATATATATATATATGTATATATGTATATATATATATATATATATACATACATATATATTAATATAATTTGAGCTGACACAATCCGAAAAAGGTTTATTTGTATAACTGTTGGTATTTCCTGGTCAGGTGCAGATGGGCGGAGTCAGTCTCCTCTCATTTCAGTCAGACATTCATTTCTGCAGAAGTCTAGCACACTGTCACATCTGAAGCTGAGTGGAGCCATGACCCCAGAGCTGTGAGTGAGGACCAGAACTTGTGATGTGACTGGACCTGCTGAAGGAGCCTCTGCCCCGTGGACACAGCTGCTGTAGTATAAAGCCCCCTGGGACCAACACGTGAGGTTCAGCTGCCTTCAGTGAGAGAGCTTTAACCACAGGCCTGCCCTGGTCAAGAGCAGTGTCAAGTGTCAGCCCATCTCGTGGAGAAGCTAAGGCAGACAAGGCCCACAGCTCCCCCTGCTGATGATTGTTAACACCACAGTCCTGGAGAAGTGAGTTGTGATGTGTGCTGGGAGGAAGCTCCTGTCTGCAGTGTCTGGTCTCTTACACCGGACATCCATCGTTTCATTCATCGTTTCTCAGCCCCAGCTCAAACTGTACGACCAAATCACAGGGTTTAAAAGTTCACAGCTCACAATTCATGTTCTCACACTATATGAACCACTTCAACAAAGCGAAACCCTCACGACAGGCGACTGGACTTCAAACAGGTTTGATATTCATGCGACCTACGATTGCCGATCGGGAGCTGGTCGTGCGATATTAATCGGTTCGTGTTACCCCACAAAGCACGACACATGATGAAGTGAAAACTCGGTTGCGGTCTCAAAAACAGTCGCACAAGTGAAAAATTGTCTCAGAAAGCTCCAAAAATCACAGTGTACGCCCGGCTTTACTCTGAGACTCATGTCCAGCCTCATCCTGATGTGGCACTACTACAGACACTCCAGATGGTGGCGCCGTCTGCTCTCAACACAGCAAAATGATGGAGATCTTCTGCTGCAGAGACCATCACCATTATCTGCTACCTCATTTGCTGGTGACATAGTGTGACTTTAACTGATATAGTGTTTTAAAATAAATAAGACAGGCAGTTGTGGCAGGAGAGTTTTATTAACAGTCATGCCCGTAAAGCTATTTTGAACTGGAATCTCTTTAGCTACTGGAAGCCACTGTAAATCTCAAATAACATTATCATCAACATGAAATAAAACTACAAAGAACGCACTATACTTCAAATATATACAAATATTACTTTCTCACACAATTGCAAAAATATACGAGTTGTCAATTCATGCAGAAAAACAGGAAATCACTATATTTCTCCATTGAGTCAAAAATATGGAACAATATAAGTCACTTAAAAGCAGCAATCTGGGCATCAATACAAAAATGCACAAAAATTACAACATCATCATTGAACTCTTTAAAATGCATCAACTTTCACAATTTCAGTTTCACGATAAAACGTCTTGAAAAATGCAGCGGTTTTACAAAAATCATGCACGTGTTTCAATGTTCGTGTGTGCAAAGTTGTACGTGATATGTCTGTAGGTTGTGGAAGTATTTACAAAACGCCGTGGTAATAGCTTCACAACGTGTCAAATAATATTAAAGACACACTATGTGACTTTTCTGGTGAAGGGCCAAAGAACCTGCATTCCTTCATGGAGACTGAGGTTAGGTTTACACTAAAACTAATCACTGTATTGGAAACAATTTGCGTCCAGACACGTCGTTTCTGTGTCCGCAAGTCTTTCCTATCCACACAGCTTTGCGAATATTTGTTTACCTTTTACAGAAACGAAACTTAAAACCACATGGCTCATTTGCATAAACTAAGCGCTCAAAAAAAAAACAGTTCGCTCCTTGAGCCCTGATGTGGTTCACCTTCTGTCGGACTTAAAAAGGACACGACTCAGTGAATTATGAGTGTTCTTTCTGTGACAGAGGGGTGTTCTGCTGATGGTGAGTCTGTTCTGTGTTTCTATCGCGTTGGAGATGGTTCATGTGAAACTTTTCAGAGATTATACTTCTGTAGGTCATACGCACAGACCTATAGAACTATACTTCGCCCTTTAACGAGAAATTGCCTAAAACACTAATAAGTTGCAGCAGCCGATTTCGAGCCAAAAAAGATGGCAAGTGTAAAAACAGTCTTTTCAAGGACCGTGTACTAGCAAATAGTTCTAGCTACACTGTTTCCCGTTTGTCTCTGGTTTGTTTAAACTGTTTTCCGCAATAGCGTCACATGACCGATGTCACGAACCCAGCAAATCAGGAAGGCACAAAACACAGTGACGTGGTCCAATAAAGACGCAAACTAGAGCTCCTATGTCAGAGTATCAGCGTTTTCAGGCGTCCACACAGTGCTGGATCAGATCTGTACTCAGATGAATTCGTGGGAGCTGCCGGCACCAGATCGTTCCATCTCTGGAGTCGTTTTCCATCAAATTAGTGTGAATGAACACTGCATACGCAACAAAAACGATTCGAATACAAACTAGTGTGGACGGGACTTTTAATGTTGTTACCTAATCAAAAATATACTTGACATATAGTTGTGTTTTGTTTCATTCACACATGTTTGAGTTGATCCTTTATTATTAGTCTGTCTACATCTCCAAACTCAAAATGCTCTGTTCCACGTTGTGATGTCACGAAGGGGCAGTTTTCACATTAACACAGAAACAGCTACCTTTTGGCTTTAGTTCAGTAGAGACAGGCAAGTCCACAGGTGAAATGATGCAAATGATTCTAGCAAAAGGTGTACGAACTTTAAAAACACGATAGAGTACTTCCTGTTTACCACATGACATCACAAGGTGGAACAGAGTGTTTCCTGTTTGAGAGAAGAACTCATCTTAAACATGCAGGGTTTGGGTGTTAAACATGTGTGAATGAAACAAAAACACAACTCCAGGTCTGTTTGTGATGAGGAAAGATTATAACATAGATCAGAAAATAGCATCTTATGGGCCCTTTAATTTATTTCTATCCATGGAGACAAGTCACAGGTCAGGTCTGTGGAAAGGCAAGCCCGCTCACAGTAAGAGTGCATGCTTTCCGAGGTACGTTAAAAGCAATAGGGGAAAAAAATGAATAGTGACAACATCTCCATGGAGACAAGCAGGTGGCACGCCCTTCACCAGAAAAGTGACATAATGCATCTTTAAGGAAGTTTTTTTTTATTTTTGGGGGGTTAAAGCTTAATAGAGGCTTAGGCAAGGCAGTGAGGTGACCCTGGATTTTGGGTTCGTGTTAGAAAATGATCAAAAAGATGTTGTAATTGATCAGGAATTGATCAGGTAGGGCAGGTCTAAGGCTACAGTTCCAACAAACGCGCCAGTCAAAAGTCGAAGTACTTTTAAAAACTGAGCTGACCAGAATTATATGGAAAGGATTTGATGATTCTCTAATTTTGACTTAATTTGGTGGGATAATACCTCTTGTAAATATAAATTATAGTTTTACACCAATCAGTAATGTATTTGCGAAAAAAAATTAAAAACATATGTTGAAAATTACAGAAAATCGAGAGTTCTGTTTTAGAGATGATATCTGTCCAAAAGTTTGGCACAATTTACATAAAATAAACAAAAATTTCCAATATTTTTAACATTATCTCAAAAAAATAAAGATGTTTTATTATATTTGTGTTTATCATATAATAATCTCTGTGTACATTAGAGGAGTTTTGGCTCTTTTTTTAGAGTATGTCATGATTTTCAACCAGAAAGTCAAATTTGAAATCTACAAAAATGGCCAAACTAGGAAAAAAAAGTAAAATGTTTTGTAAAATCTTAGTAAATTGAGTCCAGTTGTCATAGGCACTTTCTTTAACTATCAGATTGCAGATGTGTTGACCTGGTTTATGGTTAATATCTCTGTAATTTCTGGGCCTATCCACGTGAAACAAAAACTGCCACGAAGTTCAAAGTCTCAAATGAACTATGGTGATTTTTTTTTTTTTCCACATAAAGGCGAGATTCTTGTTAGTTGGAAGGACCCAATCTCGGTAAACAGTAACTCTCCCGTAGAGATGTACAGACCAGGTCCCTGCCTCCGTTTGAGTTCATGACATCATTAAATACTTTTAAAGCTACCTATTGGTCTTATAAAGTGTAATCTGTACAGCCAGTTCAACGAGGACTACAACAAGAACCAGGACTAAACCGGGTTTTTCAAGTTTAAACCAGGTCTGAACTAGTGAGCCTTACTGTACGGTCTTTATCAAGCAATGTAAATGGCTTTAAATGGGTCTAAACCAGGACTAAACCAGGTCTAAACCAGGACTAAACCAGGTATCTAAACCAGGACTAAACCACAACTAAATCAGGACTAAACCAGATCTAAAACAGGACTAAACCAGGTCTAAACCAGGTCTAAACCAGGACTAAACCAGGACTAAACCAGGTCTAAACCAGGACTAAACCAGGTCTAAACCAGGACTAAACCAGGTCTAAACCAGGTCTAAACAAGGACTAAACCAGGACTAAACCAGGTCTAAACTAGCATGCCTTACCGTACCATCTTATCAAGCAATGTAAATTGGGTCTAAACCAGGTCTAAACCAGGACTAAACCAGGTTTTAGCTAAACTGGGGTCTACATTTGACTACTGGATCAATCTCTTAAAGGTGCACTGTGTAACTTTTTCGGTGGAGCGTCCGTCACCTGCTTGTATCCATGGAGATGCGCTAAAATGTTCCACAGTATAACCATAAACTTAAGAATCTCCATGGACACTTGTAAACCAAATTACAGATTAGGTTTGCGGAAAGGTGACCCCACTCACAGTAAGAATGGATGTTTTTTGTTTTTTTTTTTAGATATTTTCACCAATATTTTTGAATAAACGCAAGACATATAGTTTAAAGCCACACTGCGGACAATTTAAACCAAAGCATTAACATCTCCATGGTTACGGACCTGCTCCAGAAATGTTACACAGTGCACCTTTAAACCAAAACTGCAAATACTGTCTGTAGTTTATGAGTACCAGCAGAAAATGCCCTTTTACCGCCTTGTTACAAAATCAGATCTTACGTTGTCGTTTTTAAGATCTAAATAAAATTCTGCTTTCTAGATGTAACTTACTGTAGCGTTAAAAGTTTAATCTTGAAAACGTGTCACCTCCTAGCTTCAAAAATGAAAATGATGCTTCTGTTTTTGCTTCTTATTCAAAATAAAATATCCTAAAAGCGTAAGATGGTTGCAGCTTCCAATAAGGCTTTGTCCACTTTTAGGCAGTATTCAAAAATAGTATCTTGATTTGAAGTTAGAAGATTGGAAGATCTAGAAGAGCTTTAAAGTAAAACAAAAAAAAAATTGTAAAAAAAATACCAAATTAAAAGCACTGTACCTGATTTTTACCATCTGAAAAAAAAAATAATAATAACAACACAGAACTGGTTCATTTTAAGCAGTTTGCAGTGGCCCGAAGTTATTTCTCAGTTTCCTTTAACATTCAGAGCATCGTAATTATTCACTGTGATGAGTTTATAAGTGCTTTTCACAACAACTAGCATGCAAACTGCACACTTCCTGACAATAAAACAATTTATAATTAGATGCAGACAGATCACAGTGGACTTATTTTGACCGCAAGAGCTGCTGATACAATATATCTGTACTGGGGCAAGGCAGGTTTTGCTCAAATACATGGAAAAAAAAAATCAGGTACATGCTCTTTAAAGGTGCATTGTGTAACTTTTGTGGTGGAGGGTCCATCAAATGCTTCACGGAGACCAAACCAGACAAGTTACAGGTCAGATCTGTGGAAAGGCAACTCTGCTCACAGTCAGAATACCTGTTTTTCTAAGTATTTTTGAGCTGTAAAACCACCTGTAATTTAATAAATGTAAAGCAGATCTGTTTAATGTCACACTGTTGAACATTTCAGGCAGAGCAATGACCATATCCATAGAAACAAGCAGGCGACGGACCCTCCAGCAGAAAAGTTGCGCAGTGCACCTTTAACATCTGAAGACCATTTGAAATAATATTTTTCAAAGTGCTTTAGGTCCAGTCGGTCTTAAAAAAACGCTTTAAAAATCATAGTCCCAGCCTGAGTTATCGTCTGGAGGTGGGTCATCAGTGTCTTCTGGAAAACTGTCAAAGTTACTTGTGTCGGTTGGAGACGAAACCTGCAAAAATGTGAAATTATTTTTAGCACATGAGGAAAATAAATAATAGACATTGCACCCCACACCATTCATTTAAATACACTGTTTGATTTGATATTAAAGCTCCTATATTATGCAAAATTGACTCTTACGAGCTTTAAGTCATGTTATAATGTTGTTACTCAATCAAAAACAAACCTGGAGTTGTGTTTTGTTTCATTCACACATGTTTGAGTAATACTTTATTATCAGTCTGTCTACATCTCCAAAGCTTAAAACGTTCTGTCCCACCTTGTGATGTCATGAAGCGGTAATTTTCCAGTTAACAGCTACTTTTTTACCTTTACTTCAGTAGAGATCGGCAATTCCAGAGCTGAAATCATCCAAATAATTCTAGTGAAGGTGTATAGAGTTTAAAAACACAATGGAGCACTTCCTGTATTACCACATGACATCACAAGGTGGAACAGAGTTTGAGAAAAGAACTAAATAGAACTAATAAATATGCAGAGTTTGTGTGAATGAAACAAAACACAACTACAGGTTTGTTTGTGATAAGGAAAAAATTATAACATAGATGAGAAAACAGCGTAATATGGGACCTTTAAAGAAATAAATAAATTAAATGTCTACAAAAAAGTTACATTTACATTTAAAAATAAATTATATGATCTATGATATGGTATGATATTCTAATATTTTATCAGTTTTATTTTTGGATATTTTTAGGAATTATTTTTGTTCCTTATTACAAGATAGTTTATTACAAAGAAGCTTTTTTTCTTTGCTTTTTAAAAAAATTTAAACTACAAATATTATTGTGCTTGTACTTTCCAGTAGAGGGCACTGTTGAGTCAGATATCTAAAGTTGTCTGGACTCACATTTGGTTGAATGGGAGGAGTTAGCGTTTGCTTCTTGAGGCCTTCCCAGTTAAAACCTTCAAACCACCTTCAAACCACAAAAAATATATAAAAAATTAACAATACAATATAAATAAAAATAAAAATCATTTGTATAATATTGCAATGTGGTTCTGGGCTCTTTCTTACTTGTGCTTTTGGATGTCTTTAACACCGTTTTTCAGGTTCCCAAGTCTTTCTATTGGATTGTCTC
Source organism: Boleophthalmus pectinirostris (assembly GCF_026225935.1). Classification (NCBI taxonomy): domain Eukaryota; kingdom Metazoa; phylum Chordata; class Actinopteri; order Gobiiformes; family Gobiidae; genus Boleophthalmus; species Boleophthalmus pectinirostris. The sequence goes on from NW_026571047.1 coordinate 23,356,413, forward strand.
TGTGAAAAAAACATTGTAATTGTAATTTTTTTCGTGAATATTTTTTAGTTCATTTTCTACCATTGTGAGTTTTAGCGCCCCCTACCTGCAGAGCTTTTTGATGAGGTTGCCTGCGTTCTTGGTGACCTTCTTTGGAAACTCAATCATGTCAATGCCTCTCAGAATCACATTATAGGTTTTCATTGGGTCTGGGCCTGTGAACGGAGGACTGCAGACACAAAACGGGTCAGAAAATGAGATATGAATTAATAAAAATACATTAATATGAAAAATTTGAAGCTGTATTTGCCAGAATTATACTGTAAAAATCTGATAACTGTACTGAATATTCATTGTTCTTCAAAAATGCCAATCTCCAAATTCTCTCTCTGCTTTAAATAAACTTTTTTATTTTGTAATTTTGTATAGTAACTTATTTCTTAAAGTTGCATTGTGTAACTGTTCTGGTGGAAGATCGCGCCACCTGCTTTTACTCCATGGAGATGTTATTGCTTTGTCTGCAATGGCAAAATCAGAAATTCAATTTTGCCATGGATTCTACCTGGACGATGGATATGGATAGGATTTGATGATTCTCTAATTCTGACTTAATTTAGTGGGATAATACCTGTTGTAAATATAAATTATAGTTTTACACCAATCAGTAATGAAAAATCTAAAAATATGTTGCAAATTACAGAAAATCGAGAGTTCTGTTTTAGAGATGATATCTGTCCAAAAGTTTGGCACAATTTACATAAAATAAACAAAATTTTCCAATATTTTTAACATTATCTCAACAAAATAAAGATGTTTTATTATATTTTATATTTGTGTTTATCATATAATAAATCTCTGTGTACATTAGAGGAGTTTCGGCTCTGTGTACATTTTTTTTAGAGTGTGTCATGATTTTCAACCAGAAAGTCAAATTTGAAACCTAAAAAAAATGGCCAAACTGGGGAAAAAAAAGTAAAATGTTTTGTAAAATCTTAGTAAATTGAGTCCAGTTGTCATAGGCACTTTCTTTAACTATCAGATTGCAGATGTGTTGACCTGGTTTATGGTTAATATTTCTGTCATTTCTGGGCCTATCCACGTGAAACTAAAATTGCCACGAAGTTCAAAGTCTCAAATGAACTATGGTGATTTTATTTTTTATTTTTTTTCCACATAAAGGCGAGATTCTTGTTAGCTGGAAGGACCCGATCTCGGTAAACAGTAACTCTCCCGTCGAGATGTACAGACCAGGTCCCTGCCTCCGTTTGAGTTCATGACATCATTAAATACTTTTAAAGCTACCTATTGGTTCTCTAATGTATAATCTGTACCTAATCTACCTGGACGACGGGGGGATTGTACACAAATTTGGTCTGCAATGTTTCACAGTATGGCATTAAAACTTTCTATCATCATGGAGACCAAATCAGACCAAGTTACAGGTCAGATTTGGGGAGAGGCAAAATGTCAATTTTTCTAGGAATTTTTGAGCCATAAAACCACCTGTAATTGAATAAATGTAAAGTAAAGCTGTTTAATGTCATACTGTGGAACATTCCAGGCAGAGCAATGACGTATCCATAGAAACCAGGAGGTGACAGACCCCCAACCAGAAGTTACACAAAAGCAAAAAATACCAAATTAAAGCTGTCGTGCATGATTTTTACTGTCTTAAAAATATGAAAAACAAAACTTGAATGAAATTTCATACTTTTTTTTGGGATCACTCACTTTTATATTTACGTTTAATATTTTACTGCACAGTTAAACTAATGTCACCTTTTATATTTTTTTACAATGTTTTAATAATCATTTTTTCAACAGTACGTGTGGGTGTTTAGTGTTTACCTCCCGGTCAGCAGCTCGTACATGAGGATGCCCAGGGACCAGTAATCTGCAGACACGTCATGGCCTTTGTTTAAGATGATTTCTGGAGCCACGTACTCTGGTGTACCACAGAAAGTCCACGTCTTTTTACAGTAGCCAATCTTCTTCGCAAACCCAAAGTCCACCTTCAGAAAAAGAAAAACAAATACTAATTGTCTTCATACATTTTAGAGAGACATTTATTTTGTAATTTGTATCTATTTATTTATTTTATTTAACTTATAGTAGATGAGTTAAAGGACTCATATTACACTATTTTCTGATCTATGTTGTAATGTTTCCTCATCACAAACAGACCTTGAGTTGTGTTTGTTTCATTCACACATGTTTAGATTTATGAGTTCTTCTCTCAAACAGGACACACTCTGTTCCACCTTGTGATGTCATGGAAGAGCTCTACTGTGTTTTTAAACTCCATACACCTTCACTAGAGTCATTTGGACAATTTCAGCTCCGGAATTGTAAATCTCTGCTGAACATAAGGCAAAAGCAGGAACTTGCAAGTCATAAGTATTTTTAGGACTTGAGACTTGATAAAACTGACTAAGACTTGGGACTCGACTTGGACTTGAAGGTCAGTGACTTGGGACTTGACTCTGACTTGAGGCCTGTGACCTGAGAAAACTTGAGAAACACTTTTAAATCTAAATTCTGAATATTCTGACCGAAAAGATTCACACTAAGATCTTGTCAAGACATTTAAAAAGGAAAAATGAACTAAATTAATTTCTACAACTCTTATATACTCTATAAATACTCATATAAAACTATACCATGACTTTTTAAGTACAAGTTAGTTTAAAAATCAGATAAATTGCAAAAATCTAATTGGTACTTTGGTTTCAAGACTTGAAAAGACTTGAAGCTCAAAGTAGACGACTTGGACTTGACTTGGACTTATGGGCCAGTGACTCGAAACTCGACTTGGACTTGTCTGTATTTGACTTGGGACTTGACTCGGACTTGAGGTCAAAGACTTGAGATTTACTTGAGACTTTCAAAACAACAACACAAGGTAAAAGGAGCTGTTAACTTGAAAACTACAGCTTCATGACATCACAAGGTGGAACAGAGCATTTTGAACTTTTGAGATGTAAACAAATTAATAAACCAGGATTACTCAAACATGTGTGACTGAAACAAAGCACAACTCCAGGTCTGTTTTTGAGGAGGCAGCAGCATTATAACATTGCTTAAAGTTCACAGGAAATTTAGGATTTATTTGTTTTTGTTTGAAGGTTTTAGTCACTCCTGCCCTGTGAAGCAGTTTGGTCTTTGGTTTGGCATATGATAATTTATTTGGTTAAGGGCAATAACTAAAATATTTTTTTAAGAGCATCTATAACTAAATTATAACAACAGATAATCCAATAAGAGACTCTGCTCTTCAATACAGGGACCAGTCTCAAATACAAAGTTGAAAAAAACTGAGGCAAGAAAGTACAAAATAATTAAAAGCATTTATACTTTTTTTCAACTTTGTACAATAAGAGACACACTTTAGCTTTTGAAAACATCTTATTTTTATTGAACCTTTATTTAATCAGGAAGTCCATTGAGTTTCAGAATCTCTTTTTCAAAAGAGACCTGGTCAAGGCAGCAGCAACACAATCAATACAAAACAGTAAAATCACAAAATATCACATTATAAAACCATTTGAATCTCTCAAGAAAAACATACACAAATATGTCTCGTTCACACTTTTTACAATTTTCTTGAACTTAACAAGTGACACCATCGATTCCCATTTAAGATCTTTCTGTAAATGATTCCAACGTCATAGAACTGTAGGAAAAGTCAGATTTTCCCAGCTCAGTGAGGCACAATGAAGAGTAACTGAGAAAGAGTAAAGCCAGTAACTACCTGGGCTCATAATAAGGAGTAAGGGGTCAGAAAATCTCATGCATCATGATTTTTTTAAAATTTGAAAAAATTACCAGCTGGTCCCTTACTATCATGTACCAACCCTGTGAAATTTTAGTCATTTTAGATCTTTACTTTTCAAGTTACAGCTCATTTAGTGAGGGGAGTATGTGTCCATTTACGGGCCCAAAATGTGCATTTTTTTTTCTCTGTCATTTTCACAGGTCAATATCTCCGTAAGTATCACACACAAAGGGCTGAAATTTTGTAGGCTTGTACTCCTCTGCTCTGTGTTCAAATAACATCTATCGAAAGTTTGGTATCTCAACTCATTGTCATTTTATATAAACTTAACCCATAAGAACCCACGGTGACACCAGTGTAACAAACACTTTGAATGCCCCAGTCTCTTCCTCATAATGAGTTAAGGTAAGAAATAAAGCTTTAAGTCCCTAAGCTACGTATACTAAACATCCTGGTATGATGACCATGTGACAGTCATGTGACACTAACAGGAAGTGGGCTCTCCAAAATGCTGGTTTAGTCTGGATGCAAATTTCAAGGATGCAGCTCATTTCAAAAAGCTGTTTTTTGATACTACAGGTAATTTCAAACACATTCAACAGTTCCCATGCTTTGATAACATGTCCTATATTGCGTTCAACCTGGTCTGACCATATTTATTGAAGAAAGTAATATCAAACCAGGTAGGGAAATATTGCTGTAACATATATGTCACATCGGGCTTTTAGCCTTAAAATAAGAATGAAAAATTGATGTGACCTATTTGTCACAATAACAAAAACGGTAATAATCCACCCAATTAATTTAGCTGTATCAGTTATATTAAGTTTAAATATGTACTGCTGATCAATTAAAAGTGTACTGAACAAACAGAAGCACAAAATTATCTATACTATACTATAATAATATAATATAAGTAAATATAAATATAATAAGTATTTGGTTTGGATTACAAAAACTTTTTTTGCAAATCTGTACATAGTGCTCACAAATTTTTACCATCCCATGAATAATAAATATTCTTTTATTTCTATTTAATTTGTAGTATGCAAAAAGAACAAGTGCAACATTCTTCAGGATGCACTAGAGGCCATCGTGGGAGATGATAGTGAGTTTGAGCTCAGATGAAGACCCTGATAACACTCTTTATAAGCCCAATAGCCAAGACAGGGAGAGTGACGAGTCAAGTGAGTGTGGTGATTCAGACAGTAGTGAATCAAGTACATCAGATGATGTACCACAACCAAACGTGAATTCAGGGCACCAAAATACATACATTGGTGTCTTACTCCTTCACAGTGTGTTAGGAGGCCACACATTGTGAAGGACTACAACACGCTCATGTGAGGAGTACACATCCTTGATGCATACATTGCAAGGTGAAAGTACCACATGAGTTCACAAAGGTGGTACATCTACTTGTTCTGGCACACCATCATGTTAGGTCTGGTTAATGCATGGTTGACTGACTGAGTGACTATAAACTACTTGGTGTCCAAAACACACTGAAACAAAAGAGCTTCCAGGTTGTTGTTGCAGATGTTGCCACTAGCCTCATTCTTTGGCAGGCATAAAGAGGCTGCCCATCACTCAGTACCACATCTCCACCACCACCACAGCCCAAGAGGGTTTGTGGTGGACTTCCAGATAATGTTCGTACTGACCAAGTTGCACACTGGCCTGTGAAATGTGACAGGCATGGTCGCTGCAAACTCTGCAAAATCAATGCAACCACCACTTTTAGTGAGAAAGGTCATCACCTTTGCTTCACTGAGGAAAAAAAGCAGGTCTTAGCATCTGGCTTAGACTAAAAGGCTAGAGATACTTAACAGACAAAAGAACTGAGAAAATGTTTTACACATGGTACTGATGATACAAGGATTCTATTTCTCTTTGGCTTTTTTTTTTTTTTTTTGCACAGTTTCTGTTTTTAGATCTGTTGTTCAGTTCTCTGTACCTATGGTAGCTTGTTGTTAATGCCCCCAAATAGGCAGTGTTATTTATTTTGATGCAGTTGGCATATTTTGTGACACAAAGCAAAACTGAAGACGAATTGTATGTTAAACCTTGCTATTAAAGTCACAGCTTTGATATATGTTGTGGAAATGCAAATAAAAAGGTAATTTTCTGTTACCAAGCAGTAATAACTGTCAGGTTTACTTATTTTGAAATAAGGAATAAGTTTACCACTAACGCCCAATGTGACATATATGTAACAAACCAGATCTCTGGTATGAAAAAGTGTTATCCTGAAAAAAACTTCAGAAATGTGTTCTATGTGGTCCATTTGGTCTGTGGTATATCACACATAATTTTCCTTTAAGGAAAAATGGGTCTGGGTTCTTATGGGTTAAAAATGAAAAAAAAAAAAAACTCATTCATTTCCATGGCATACCATTTTTAGCCCCTTTTTAAACCTACTTGTAGGTGGAGGAGACACTTACATTTTTTGAGAATCAAGATATGTACTAGAACTGTAAAAAAAAAAATCACCAAATGTTGAAAATTTGAAACAGGTTATGTGTGAGGGTTAAGACAAACAAGAAAATGTAACATGGTCTGATATTCACATGTAATTTATGGCATGTAGGTAGTGATTAAATTTTTTTGAAAGACCAAAAAAAGACCTTTTAAATGGTACCAAACATATGTATTTAATGAGGCTCCTTCAGTTTTTAATTGTATCTTGAACATTCGCATTTGACACAATGACACAAGTATACAGTGACCAGTTGTTTTGTTTTTGTTTGTTTTTCATGTTTAAGTTCATATAAAATGACAATGAGTTGAGATACCAAACTTTTGATAGATGTTATTTGAACACAGAGTAGAGGAGTACAAGCCTACAAAATTTCAGCCCTCTAAGTGTGATACTTACGGAGATATCGACCTGTGAAAACGGCAGAGAAAAAATGACTAAAATTTCACAGGGTTAGTACATGATAGTAAGGGACTATTTCGTAATTTTTTTCAAAATTTTTGGAGGTCAAAGTGCGTGGGCCATTTGTAAATAAATATTAAACAATGCTGTTTTTTGCGAATCGTTATTGATGTCCAGTCACCTAAACCATAGAGACTTTGCACTGGTGAAATGCATGTACCAGTTTGGCATATCCTCTTCTGTCCAGGAGAAGGTTTTCGGGCTTCAGGTCTCTGTAGATGATTCCTTTTGCGTGGAGATAAGCAAAGGCCTCGACTACGCAACCAGTGTAAAACCTGGTGGTGGTATCATCAAATGAACCTCTGAAAGAAAAACACAGAGAGACTATTCACTCAATGGAAAACAAATATCACCAGAACTAAACCAAGTGTATAACAGGACTATCCCAGGTCTAATCTAAGGCTAAACCAGGTCTGAAAATGGACAAAAAGGACTCTAAATTATCCAAACCCACAAACTGAAGAGCTGTCCAAATCCCACTTTATGTACTATCAAAAGAAAAACCTGGTAGCCTATATAAAACTAAATATAAACAAAATATACTAAAAATTGTGTTAAACTAACTAGAATGAAAATCAGAATTAATTTATTAGAAAAAAAAAACGAAGAAAAAATGACAAATGAGAAATCCGGTGTAAGACGTGTGTTCAGATAAAGTCAAAACTAAAATATGTACAATAAATATGTAGCCAAAATCTGATTAAGTTACCTGTCTCTGAGGATGGTCCAAAGCTCTCCACCCAGACACGCCTCCATCAACATGTACAGATATTTACTGTCTTTGAAAGTCCGATATAACCTGAACGCAACACAAAAGCACCACTCTAAATTAGAGAAGATGTAAATAAAGTCACATGTTTAACACAGTTCAATACAAAACATAAACTAAAGGTGCACTTTTCTGGTGGAGGGTCCTTCAGATGCTTTTCTCCATGGAGATGTTATTGTTTTCTATGGAATGTTTCACAATATGGTATTAAACCTTTTTATCATCATGGAGACCAAAACCAAAGTTAGAGGTCAGATCTGTGGAGATGCATCCCCGTTCACAGTCAAAATACCTGTTTTTCTAAGCATTTTTGAGCTATAATTGCATAAATGTAAGGTAGAGCTGTTTTAATGTCATACTGCGGAACATTCCAGGCAATGACATATCCACAGAAACAAGCAGGTGACAGAACTCCTACCAAAAAGTTACATAGTGCACCTTTATGGCAGCCTGATTCATGAGTCGGTTTCACTTCGTAAAAACCGTCTGACGTTTTAGCATTAGGATTCGTTCGCTTGATGATAGGCAGGTACTTTTTTTTATTTAACCAATCGCTGCTATTAGGTCGTGACGTATGTAATGCGCTGCTAACGGGGCTATTAAGCTTTTCCCAAATCCCGTAGGAAGAAGGACAATAACGTCTTTCCCCTTGATAAAATTCACAAAACAGTCTCTTTGTTCCGGCTTTAAATCCTCAATCTCAGGAATCGTTGCCATCACAGAATGTATGACTCTTCACTGATTGGCTGGTGCCCAGACTCGCACTTCTGGGGTTCTTGCAAACCGTCTAGTGTATTCCGATTCCTGACCTAGTCCTTGTAGAGAAACTAAATTGAGGGGAGGCACTAGGTGGCACCAGCCTGACGAACATGAATCATGATTAAATTTACAAAACTGTAATATGAACTTTTTGGCATATTGTTCTTCTGAAAACTTCTGTGATTTCTCACCTGACAACGAAGTCACAGTGGGCATCGGCCATAATCTGTTTCTCCGCTCGGATGTGCTCCTGCTGTCTCGTGTCGACGATGTGGCGTTTCTTCAGGATTTTCATGGCGAAGGTTTTGGCCTCTTCGTTTTTGAGCTGCACCTGAAAACAGACCAAAATTTACTGTTTAGTGACTACAATGACTATGGAGTTTGAATGATAAAGCTGCATTGCACAACTTTTCTGTTAAAGTGTCTGTCACTTGCTTGTCTCTGTGGAGATGTAATTGCTTTACATGGAATGTTCCATAGTATAGCATTACACTTTTCTATTTACATTGTTATTCCTCTAAAATACTTTCAAAAAACATATTCTGGCTCAGATTTGACTTGTAACTTGACCTGGTGGCGTTAACTGCTCGTTTCCATGGTGATAACTAAGTTTAACGCTACACTGTGGAACATACAAGCTGTGATTTTATATTTTATTATCCTTCTATTTAATTTTTACTTGTACATTTATATAATTACGTCTTATTTGACACTTGTCTCTTGCTACTTATTTAGAATTAATTATTACCATTTACATTTGCTCTTTGTTATTATATTTATTATGATGTGTGAGCTACTGTGTCCTAATAATTTCCCTTGTGGGTCTATAAAGTCTAAGTTTAAGTCTAAGTCTACGTCTACACCAAAGCAATAACATGTCCACAGAGCGACCTGATGACAGACAATCCACTTGAGATGTTACATAGTGTACCTTTAAAGGAATGGTAAATATTGGCTACGGTAAAGTTCGCTGATGCTCGCTGTGCTAACTGTTATGTTAGTCCTTTGGCCATGTGTTCGGAATAGCATGTACGTTCCCAAACACAGGTGTTGATCGGGGGCAGTAAAAGTCATCAGATAAACGCTTTCTAAAGGCCTCGTAAATAACACATCTGATCTAAACGTGCTGTAAACACTTTATTTATAGACACTTCACAACTTGAGACGCTGACACTGGACTCTTGTGTACGTTTTTGGGGCGTGTGAGGGGGAGGAGCAGTAAGAGGAACAGCAGGGGGATTCTATAATACTTTCTTTTATATTATCTTGTGGCTTTATTATTTGTGTAGTCCTTCAGTAGTCCAGGTAGGTTCCACAGTGGTCCATGGGCGTATACTAGTCTATGTGCTCTTACACAGCTCAAGATCATTCTAATGCTCTTCAGGAAAGGTTAAATTCTGTCCTATTAATGTGACTTTTTTAGCACTTCAAAAAAAAAATCCCTCAGTCGTCCAGGTAGAATACTTGCCAGCCTGGTGCCACCTAGTGCCTCCACTCAATTGAATTTCTCTCCAGTGGCAAGATCAGGAATCGGAATACACTAAAACCCCGGAAGTGCGAGTTCGGGCACCAGCCAATCAGCGAAGAGACATATATTCTGTGTTGTCAACGATTCCCAAGGTCAAGGATTTAAAGCCAGAACAAAGAGAATGTTTTGTGAATTTAATCAAGGGTAAAGACGTTATTGCCCTTCTTCTTAATATACCAGTTTGCCCCAGTTTGGCGTGTTACATGCGTCACGACCAAATAGCAGCGATTGGTTAAATAAAAAAAGCACAAACGAACAAGCGAATAAATTCTAATGTTGCGAGGTCAGACGGTTTCCATGAAGTGAAACCGGCTGATGAATCAGGCTAGTAGAATCCATGGAAAAGGAGAAATTGAATTTGACCCCAAGACCCCACACTCAGTAGACATGAATAGGCCGAGCTAACTAACAGAAACTGTAAACAAGTAGGTGTGTTAGTTTCAGAGTAATTTCATTGTAGTTAACTCCTTCCTGCAGGCAGATATAAAGAAGTATTCACCAGCATTCTGATCAGAACTGAAGAAGCAGCTAGGATGAATTGCGAAACATATTCGACCAAATAAACTTTTGTCCAGTTGACAAATTTAATTTCTCCTTTGCTTTTTTAGCACTGATATTTGTTAAGATGGGTATGAAGTTCTGATAGTAGTTTTAGTATTGGTTAGTATCTGATTTTCAAGACTTCTGACAACCCTAATCTCACGAATTGCAGAGCATATCGTTTATTTTATGTGTTTTCGTGACATTTATGAGTTCATAATCTCATGAGGATCCATTTTGGAGGCACTCGGTGTACAGTCAATTAGGAGGACGGAAGTTACAGAGCAACACTGAAGTTTGTGCAGAAACCAAAGACGAAGCGCCCAAACAAACCAAACAAAAAACTAAACAAACATGATAACGCCAACATAAGTACTTATTTTGTCAAGAAACAGACTATGTTGTTTATGAAAAAGGTGAAGAAGGTAAAAGCTTTGTACATTTGTGGACAGGGAGGATGACTTTGCTTTTCTCTCAACTGGATGAAACAAAAGTTAGATTTTTTTGTCTTGTTCCAATGTTGTGACATTTCGACCAATCAGATTCAAGTAGTCTTCATGATAATCTGCCTTTTTCAATGTCTTTCTGTGAGAGTCATCCCAGATTGATAATGTGCAGACCTCAGTTCAGAGTGACACACATTTCAGTCTGAGTCAGGCTGGTTTATATAATAGTTTTAAAATACTAGTGATTTAAAGTCCTTGAGCGGCCTACTGGAGCAAAAGTATCCTGTTCCCTTTGCACACTGCTGGTTATGTAGGAGCATGTCTGTGAGGTCGGAGGTCGGATCTTTCCTTAGAGGTGAAGTTGTTCTATGAGTCACTGGTTATAAATAACCCCAAGGCATGATGGGAGATCCTGAGCGGGGATTCCTTCCTGTTTTTGGGCAAACCCTTCGAGGGCTTCTCTGTTGGCCTTTAGTGAACCACCCAGTCCCTCCTCTGCAGCACGGACACCTGAGCTCTCACCAAGCCGCAATGCACCAAGAATCTGCTGTTGTTGTGCCCTTGAGCAAGACAATATTGTAGCTTCAGAAGGGGCACAGAAAACATGCCAGTTGAAGAATAAAACTGGGTTTGATTTGCAGCGTTGGGAGTAACGCGTTATAAAAGTAACGAATTACTGTAATGCGTTGATTTTTGCTGTAATGCAGTAATGTTCGGCATTACAGAGAAAAAAAAACAACTAATATTTTAGTTGGTATAAATGTCAGTGACAAGCGCTATAATGCTTTTTTAACCTGGATTGAAGTGGTGGGTTTTTTTGCTCGGGGTTCTCTCAGGGGCAATCCTAGATTCCAAGTTCTAGTCCAAGATTAGTTCTGGTTTGGTCCTGGTTCAGACCTGGTTTAGACCTGGTTTAAATCTGGCTTAGATCTGGTTTAGACCTGGTTTAGACCTGGTTTAGATCTGGCTAGGTCTGGTTTAGACCTGGTTTAGTCCTGGTTTAGTCTTGGTTTAGACCTGGCTTAGTTCTGGTTCAGTTCTGGTTTAGACCTGGTTCAGCTCTGGTTTAGTCCTGGTTTAGTTCTGGTTCAGTCCTGGTTCAGTCCTCCAGGTTCAGTCCTCCTGGTTTAGTCCTGGTTTAGACCTGGTTTAGACCTGGTTTAGTCCTGGTTTAGTGCTGGTTTAGTGCTGGTTTAGTCCATATACGGCGCAACAGTTCAGCATCTTCACAGTTATTTCGTTGAGAGCAACTTAAAGTGCTGCAATAGTCGTGTAATATTTTACATTTAAACACAGTAATATTGTAATGTAACAACTTACTTTGAAATTACAGTAACAAGTCATAAATGACACATTACAGTTTTAAAGTAACTTGTCCAACAGTTTTGATTTGGCAACACCCAGGAAGATTTGCTAAAAAATACTTGTATGCCCATCAAAATGAAAGGTCCTATATTACACAAAATTGATTCTTGTGAGCTTCAAGAATGCTGGAGTTGTGTTCTAGTGAAACAAAACACAAATCTAGGTATGTTTTTGATGAGGAAACAAAATCAGAAAATTGCGTAATGAAAAGTAGCTGCATGCTCATCAGAATTAAGGTTACCAACTACTTGTAATGATCTCTATGTAAAATTAGAAGAGGGATTTGGGCATTAGTCCAGTTGGCCCAGGAATGTCTCTATGGAAAAGCATGTCCTGGTCACTGAAGGTCCCTCTAGACCAGGGTCACAGGATCAGAGCGGGTATAAAGTTCCAGAACTGATACTTCACTGGAAACGTTACTCCAAATAGACTCGAGACACGCACACCACAGCACAGGACGTCCAACTCAGTACATTTAGATATAGAAATGGGGTTATAAGATCAAGTCGACATGATTTTATTACCTCTGTCGTAATGTGTACTGAGAAAGTAGGCTACTGGAGGTTATTACTGCTACTACTACTACTACTACAACTACTACAACTGCTGCTGCTACTGCCTCTACTACTACTACTACAATTCCCGTTGCTGCTACTTCTACTGCTACTACTACTGCTGCTACTGCTGCTACTACTACTACTTCTATTTCTATTACTACTTCTACTTCTACTACTACTGCTACTGCTACTACTACTACTACTACTGCAACTACAACTGCTGCTGTTACTACTACTAATATTCTTCGAGGTCGACTCCTGTTTTAAATTATATAATAAGATTACTTAATGTTATTAATAATTTAAAACAGGAGCCGACTAGTACATGATTTTATTAACAGTGTCGTAATATGTTCTCAGAAAGTATGCTACTGGAGGTTACTACTACTGCTACTGCAACTACTACTGCTGTTGCTACTACAACTACTACTACAACTGCTATTACTTCTACTACTATTACTACTAACACTACTAATACTAATGTATACGTGCATGATTTTATTACCAGAATTGTAATATGTACTCAGGAAGAAGGCTACTGGAGGTTACTACAATTACTACTACAACTGCTGCTGTTACTACTACTACTACTACTACCTCTTCAAGGCCAACTACTGTTTTAAGTAGGACTACAAGATAAAATGCACATCATTTTATTACCATGAGTAATATGTACTCAGAAAGAAGGCCACTGGAGGTTACCAGAGGTGGGACCAAGTCGTTATTTAGCAAGTCTCAAGTTTCAAGTCTTTGACCTCAAGTCCAAGTCAAGTCAAAGACAGGCAAGTCCAAGTTGAGTCTCGAGTCACTGGCCCATAAGTCCAAGCCAAGTCCAAGTCGTCTGCTTTGAGCTTCAAGTCATTTCAAGTCTTTAAACCAAAGCACCAAATATAGCACAGATTTTTGCAATTAATATGAATCTTAAGCTAAACTGAACTTTAAAAAGTCATGGCATATTTTATTTATATATGAGTATTTATAGATAGATAGATTTATAGACTTGTAGAAAGGCAAATTTTTCCTTTTTAAATCTCTTGACAATGTCTTAATGCAAATCATTACAGTCAGAATAGAAAGTCTTCTCAAGTCACAGGGCTCAAGTCCAAGTCAAGTCCCAAGTCACTGACCTTCAAGTCCAAGTCAAGTTGCAAGTCTTAGTCTATTTGATCAAGTCTCAAGTCCTAAAAATAGTGACTCAAGACTGACTTGAGTCCAAGTCACGACTTGCAAGTCTCCACCTCTGGTTACTACTCTACAACTGTTACAACTGTTACTATTACTTCTTCACGGGTGATTACTTTATTAAATAGGACTATAAGTAAGGAAATGTTTTTATTACCAAAGATTAAACATGTACACTTTAATATGTATCTAGTATGTACTCTAAAACTACTAGAGGATACTTCACCAACTACTACTACAACTTACACTTGTAATGCACTTTCAAAGGGTCACTGACAGTTACTACTAGACCAACTACTGTTTTAAATCGGACTATAAACTTGTCACAGTTTATTTATAGGATGCTAGGAAAGTGTGTTGAAATGAATGTTTCACAGTATGGTATTAAACTCTTCTATCGTCATGGAGACTAAACCAGACCTGTGGAGAAACAACCCCGCTCACAGTCAGAATGCCTGTTTTTCAAGGTATTTCTGAGTTATAAAACCACCAGTAATTTTTTTCTCCATAATCTAATAGGCCTCAAATACTTAAATTATACTTAAACATATATACTTATACTTTTCTGAAACTGTACATGTGAAGTTCATCCGTTACGCTGCTTTATTGTGAAAATATTTGAAACCAGTATGTCCGATTGGAAAAGTTCTTGTATGAATTGACAAAATGTACGATGGCCTACTCATTTATGTTACAGCTAAATAGGCCTGATGGTTTTTCTTTTGACAACATAATAAGCAAGATATTATAAAAGTATACTGATTGTAGGGTAAATAAGCGATTTAGCTGTTTAATGTCATACTACGGAACATTCCAGGCAGAACAATGACATATCCATAGACATATGCAGGTGACAGACTCCCACCCAAAAAAGTTAGACATCATGCTTTAAAATGTGAGTGTGGTGACAGGCCTACAGAGTAATCATAATTCTTAAAAAAAAAAAATTAAAATGTGTACTATATTTTACCAGTTCAACTCTTCCAAATCCTCCGACTCCCAAAGTGTCAATGATGTTAAAGTCCGTGAGCTTCAGGCTGGAGAAGAAGGCGTTTTCTGCTTCATATCTACAAAAAAACCAAGGACAGAATTAATACTTGCTGATACATCCACTATGAAGCCATTTGTAAAACTGTTTTCCTCAATAAAATGCTCAGAGAATGGTCCCTGAAAGTATTCTGAAAGCAAAACGTGGCAATAATGGCACCACTTTCAGAGGCTATTGTGAAAACTTAAAAAAAACAAAACATGTATACCGACTGAGAATATGGTGAACTTTGTGCTACTTTTTAGGATAAGAAATAAGGATAGGCCAAGCAATTGCAGAGATATTGACAGATTTAAGCCATGTTATAATGTTGTTACCTCTTCCAAAACAGACCTGGAGTTGTGTTTTGTTTCATTCACACATGTTTGAGAAATTTTTATTATTACTCTGTCCACATCTACATCCAGACAACAAAAAGGACAGAATTAATACTTATATACATTCACTATGATACGAGAGATGTGTAAAACTGTCAAAGAAATGTTACGAGAATGGCCCTTGGAATTGTAATATTACAATTTCAAACTTGATTTTGATTCTACAGAAAAGGTTCAATACTAATACTACATATATTATATTCCACAATTATTAAACAAAAACACTCTTTTTGACAACAGAGTGGAATCTTCAACATAAAATACTGTATTTTCCTCACTATAGGGCGCTCTGGATTATAAGGCGCACTGTCACTGAATGGTCTATTTTCGAACTTTTTTCACAAATAAACCACACCGGACTTTAAACAAAACACAACAGTTGGATGGGTCAGTGGGACTTTGTTTGGCGCGTTCACTGTGACTCTGAGCTTTGTTCAGTTGTGGCGTGTAGGGAGGGTGCTGTCGGCGTGTTCGCAGTGACTCAGATGTTCAGTTGTGTCTAGAAGTGGCACATTGCACTCGCTTTTTCAGTTCGTTCCTCCATTCCGTTGCTCGTCGGCGTGGAGTGATGAGTGCGGCTGTGGGTGTTTTTCGCTGTGCAGTCGCTGTCTGCTCTGTGTGTGTTTGCGTGTGCTGCGGGTGGTGCAGCTTTGTAGTTTACTGAAGTCGTGCTGGGACACCCGATTTGATTCGTGTATAGGGCGCTCTGGATTGTGGGGGCCGCAGTCATTTTTTGATGGGGTTGAAAGTTTTTGAGTGCACCCTATAGTGCAGAAAATACGGTAATAGTAGTTTCTAGCTAGCATGACCATTCTAAATTATTAAATGGTCCATATTACATTATTTTCTGGTCTGTTATGTTGTTTCTTCATCACAAACATACCTGGAGCTGTGTTTTGTTTTTGTTTTTTTCATTCACACATGAGTAATCCGTTATTATTAGTCTGTTTACATCTCTAAAGCTCAAAATGCCCTGTTCATCCTTGTGATGTCACTGTCAAGTTAGCAGCTAGAGATGGGCAGTTGGATCATTTCAGCCCTGGAACTGCAAATCTTTTACTGAACAAAAGTTTAAAGGTAGCTTTTAACTTGAAAACTACCACTCCATGACATCACAAGGTGGACCAGAGTCAATTTTGCCCAATATAGGACCTTTAATTGTTAATACATTCATCTTGTGATGTTAAAAAACATGAGTCAAATCCACTGAACTCCAAAATGGGATGGATTACCAGATTTTCACTGCAAAAAATAGTTCATTTCTAAAAAAACGATATCGTGTAACGATATATCCAAGTCTCACAATACAAAATCGTCATGGTATGAACCTCACAGTACGATATTTATTGAGATATCTTGGGAAAGATCATGATATGGTGGGGAGGCTCACAATTAGGGATGTAACAATATCCAAATCTCTCTGTAAGATATTTTCACGATGAACATCTCACGGTACGATATTTTTTGTGATATTGTTAATATGTTAATATTGTTAATACAAAACTGTTAATATGTTACTTTTTGCTCTTAAAATGCCTTGACAAGACTTAATCCAAAGAACTAAGACTTAAAAGTGCTTAGAACTGTTATTACTTTTCATAGTCTACACTGAAATGGAGCAAAGGATCATGGTCTATGTAGTTCTGTCTGTCTTTTTTGCTGCACCATAACTCTTAATTTAAACAAAGAGACTTAAAATTCGATATATTGTGATGGTCCACGATATTATTGTGAGAACTTTGACGATACGATATCACGATGTTTCAGATATTGTTACATCCCTAAAAAGTGCACTTCCTGTATTACCAGATGACATCACAAGGTGGAACAGACCATTTTGAGCTTTGGAGATGTAGACAGACTAATAATAAAGGATTACTCAAACACGTGTTAATGAAACAAAACACAACTCTGGGTATGTTTTGAGGAGGTAACAACATTATAACACATCTTAAAACTCACAAGGGTCAGTTTTGGCGTAATAATATTGGATCTTAAAAGGACCAAACCTGCAGCACTTGACGACGTGGAAAAAGGGGAACTTCTTGGAGGTGTGGATGGAGTAGGACACGATGGGGAGCGGGTGAGGGAGGCTGCTTTGGCGGTCCCTCTGTCTCCTCACAGCTTGGATTGGGAATAACTCTCTCATTACTGCAGATTATACGGCCAATCCAAAAGAACCAAAAATGCCAACTTTCAGTCCAAAAAACTATTCAATAATATATGTGGAATATGTGTTCAAAAGCGCTTCAGTTCATTAAAGAGTCTTTTAAAGTCAGATCAAAGTTTTAAGTCAAATCCACCAAAAATAATTGCTCTTCAAATCTTTTCTTTGCGGTATGACAGCAATGCAGAACAAAACAGTATTGAGAAAATGCTCAGTTTTTAAATTCTTCAATATTTGAGATGAGTTGTCTTCAAATCTTCCAGAGAAAACATTTCAAATATAGCAATTTTCTCTTATTTCAGTTTTAAAGAACATAGAAATTAAAACCAAAAGCTGAGATTTTATAATGAAAATGTTACTTATCTTAAAATTTCGCACTAGTTTATGAGGTAATTTCTAAAGGGAAAAAAATTAAAAAAGCAAAAGTGCTAATTTAATCTAGGAATGTATGAAAATTTTGCAGGAACTTGGAAAAAAATATGAAAAGAATCTACTGTTTTAACTGCACTTTTTTGGTCTCTTCTTGATCCAGTGCAAAAAAAATAAAATTAAATAAAATTAAAATCTGGAGAAAATTAGGAAAATGTCAAACACAGCGTTTGCAACAAAGCTGTTTCAAAAGAAGAGGTGATTTTCCAGTTTACATGATGAAATTTCGAGCTATCAGGCCAATGGTCATTACGGCGATGGTTACACAAAGTAAGACCCAAATTTGCCAGATCCTCCAGCTGTGTGAGCATCAAGTTTGAAATAAAGTCCAAGATATTTTCTTTTAAAAATCAAAATTAAATTCTTTCAGGAGCGGTTTAAGAAGAGATGTAAGCTTAAGAGATATCCAAAAGATGCGACTCGGTTTTGGTTATGTCCTCTGCGTGCGTACAGACGGGGTAATGGGGTAATGCCACACTGAGCAGGGGCAGAGTAGGTGGACGGTGGGGGGTATTTTTAGGCGTTGGAAACATTGCTGATAGGTTAACCCAGTAAAAGGCGGTTCTGACACCTAAGATCTGCCCCCTCCGCTTGGATCTGAGAATCTGATCAATGTTTATCACTGTTTTAGTCACACAGGGAGGGACGATGGGTGATTTAGCTGTTTTTCAGTTGTAGTAGTAATAGTAGTTGTAGTAGTAGTAGTAAGTAAGTAAGTAAGTTTTTATTTATATAGCTCTTTTCACAGACATTTGTCACAATGACGCTTTACAGAGCAATATTCAGTTGTTCCATACCTGGTGGTGGTAAGCTTCTATTGTAGCCGCAGCTGTCCTGAGTCAGACTGACTAAATCGCAGCTGCCATGCCAATCAGCACCATCGCCCCCTCCGACCACCACCATCACACACACACCACTTTCATACTAGACAATGCGCATGATGTCACGCCCCTGCCTGTCCTGAGTCTTCTGGGTGTGGACGTGGGCGGAGTCTGCTGGGAGCACCTGCTTTCCATCTCCAATCAAGCCTGCTACAAAGGCCCAGCTCTCCTGCCAGACTCTGCTAGATTGTTTCGTCTACCTGATGGTGATCTACCAGTCGGTTCAGTTTGTGTTTCTACGTCGCTTCCTGTTACTTACCTGCATTTTTGTATTTCCTAGTCCCCGCTGTGGAAGACTCCGGCATTCCAGCTCCTGGCTCCTCGCTCCTCCACTGCCTATCCTGCCTCAATAAACCTTTGTTTCCTTTTTGCATTTTTGCCCTCGTTCTGAGTCTGTTTTTGGGGTCCACTCCAGTGGTACACAACACATGAAGTGTCTTGCCGAAGGACACAATGACATGACAATGAGTTTTTGTGACTGGCGCCCCACTGTGGCACCTGCTGTTTCCAGTGGTCTCCCATCCAAGTATTAACCAGGCCCAGACCTGTTCAGCTTCTGAGATCTGACGGGATCAGGCTTTGACAAACTGGTATGTCTTATAGTAGTGGTAGTGGTGTTAATGGTAGTAGTAGTTGTAGTAGCAGTAGTTGTTGTAGTGGAGGTAGTAGTAGTGGTAATAGTAGTAGTATGGTAGCAGTAGTAGTAGTAGTTGTTGTTGTAGTGGAGGTAGCAGTAGAGGTAATAGTGTTAATGGTAGTAGTATTAGTATTAGTAGTAGTTGTTGTAGTGGAGGTAGAAGTAATGTTAATAGTAGCAGTAGTAGAAGAGTAGTAGTAGTAGTAGTAGTAGTAGTAGTAGTAGAAATAGTAGTTGTTGTTGTAGTGGAGGTAGTAGTGTTAATAGTGTTAATGGTAGTAGTAGTAGTATTAGTAGTAGTAGTAGTTGTTGTTGTTGTAGTAGAGGTAGTAGTAGTGTTAATAGTAGTAGTAGTAGTAGTAGTATTAGTAGTAGTAGTAGTTGTTGTAGTGGAGGTAGTAGTAGCGTTAATAGTAGTAGTATGGTAGTACTAGTTGCAGTAGTAGTAGTTGTAGTGGAGGTAGTAGTAGTGTTAATAGTAGTAGTATGGTAGTACTAGTTGCAGTAGTAGTAGTTGTTGTAGTGGAGGTAGTAGTAGTGTTAATAGTAGTAGTAGTAGTAGTATTAGTAGTAGTAGTAGTAGTTGTTGTAGTGGAGGTAGTAGTAGCGTTAATAGTAGTTGTATGGTAGTACTAGTTGCAGTAGTAGTAGTTGTTGTAGTGGAGGTAGTAGTAGTGTTAAGCTGCGTTCAGACCAGCGCGTCAAGGCGTCCCATTTCCATGCACGTGTATCCATGACATACTCCATGTATGACACTTAACTTATCTATGTTGCGTCAGAAGTTGAAAAAGCTGAACTTTTTGCATCGCATCAATGAATGATCATCATAAACGTGACGTAGCGACGTCATTATCTGGAAGAAGGAGAAGAAAGAGAAAGAGCTGGGAGGCACAAACACCATAACAAGAAATCTACACCGTGTCATTAGTGGAGTATAAATACATAAACGCCGCAACTGCTGAGCTGATCACCTCCACTGATTGGTTTAATGTAATAAATACACTAAAGGTACTTTGTCTACTAGAGAAAAAAGGCCCTCAGAGACCGCAGCGACGCCCTGGACGTGCATCAAGTATTGTTGTCCAAGATGCACGTCAGGGTCTGAACTAGAGACGCCCAGCTCGTTTTTTGACGCCACGGTCTGAACGCAGCTTTAGTGGTAGTAGTGGTAGTAGTAGTTGTAATGGTAGTAGCAGTAGTAGTAGTAGTGTTAGTGGTAGTAGTGGTAGTAGAATCATTTGGATAAGTCAATTTTGCGTAATATAGGAAAAGTTTAAAGTAGCCTATGTATTTTCCAGTACATAATTTTGTATAAATTTCAAAATAAAAGTTTTTTTGTATCGACCGTTTCCCTTGTGCACTGCCTTATGCTGTGTTAGACTGTATGGAGGCATATCACATGATGTTGTGGTGACACATACAGTAGGTTTTAACATTGCATCAGATTATATTTAGGTTTGTGTCGTGGGTGATGTATGTGCACGTGTATACAGTGACCAGTTCAGTAATGACACCTCTTATGGTAAACAGGCAGTGGACCTGTCTCCTAGCATGGCTATATGTACGTACACGGGCAATTGATATGAAAAGAATATTATTTAAAGGTCCTATATTATGCAAAATTGACTCTTGGGAGCTTTATGTCTATTTACATCTTAAAAGCTTAAAATGCTAAAAGTTAACAGCTACTTTTAACCTTTAGTTAAGTAGACTTTGGCAATTCCACAGCTGAAACCATCCAAATGACTTTAGCGAAGGAGTATGGAGTTTAAAAACACAGTGGAGCACTTCCTGTATTATTATGTGGCATCAAAACGTGGGACAGAGTAAGAAGAGCTCTGCCTAAATATGCAGCATTTCTGTTTTACACATGTGAATGAAACAAAACACAACTCCAGGTATGTTTTTGATGAGGAAACAACATTATAACAGATCAGAAAATAACATAATATGGCCCCTTTAAAGGTGCATTATGTAACTTTTTCATCGCTCTGCCTCGAATTAAAGCTCAAAAAAATAAAATCTCAAGCTCATTTATAGCTCAGAAATACATAGAAAAACATGCAATCTGACTGTGAATGAGGTTGTACTTTTTAAATACAAAAAGTCTTGATCTATTGGTATCTAATTTTACTTATGAATTGAAACTCAAATCATGATAATTTCTTAATTCACATAATCTTAACTAGGAAAGAAGTTGGAGATATGATACATACTTCGACACATAGGCCACAATACAATACATATGCCGATACAGTGCATGTTCAATACGATGTGATATATTTCAAATCTATTCAATATGGTTCAATAAAAAATAAAGGCTAAATCATGGATGTGATATTAAAAGTCTTTCTTAAACCATTTCCTGTGCAATGTTAATATAAAAAACGCCCATTTTAATCATCAAAACAGTGAAAATGTCAAATATGTTGCATAAACAAGTTTCCTTCCTCTGAACAAGCAAAAAAACTGTAGTACTGTAACAAAATAATTTAGTAAAATATACCGAAAAATACTCTTGGTGATGTATCGATACAGCAACCCACGATATCGATACTGTATCATCACATTAAATGAAACGAAATATCGATATTTTTGCACACCCCTACTCAATACATAGGCCACGATACGATACACTTTTTGATACAATAAGCTTTCGATTCAATACATTTTGATACAATCTATTTCACATCAATTTGGTACGGTTTAGTGGAAAAAAGGTGACAAGGTTTGTGAAATGTGAATGTGAAAAACTAGCCAGGCTGGCGCAACCTAGTGCCTCCGCTCAGTTCCATTTCTCTCCAGCGATTAGGTCAGGAATCAGAATACACTAGACGATTTGCGAGAACCCCTGAAGTACGAGTCCGGGCTCCAGCCAAACAGCGAAGAGCCATACATTCTATGTTGGCAACGATTCCCGAGATCGAGGATTTAAAGCCGGAACAAAAAGAATGTTTGGTGAATTTTATCAAGGGGAAAGACGTTATTGCCCTTCTTCCTACAGGATTTGGGAAAAGATTAATATACTAGTTAGATCCGTTAGCGGCACATTACATACTGTCACGACCACATAGCAGCGATCGGTTAAATACAAAAAGTACCCGCCTACCGTCGAGCAAACAATGGTGCGAACGATGAACGCTACGAGGTCAGATGGTTTCCACGAAGTGAAACCATCTGATGAATCAGGCTAGTGAAAAACATTAATTTTAATCAAAACAATAAAAACGTCAACACAACTGTAGCTCTTACATAAATTAATTTACTAAAAATATACCTAAAAATAATGATGATATATCGATACAGCAGCCCATGATATCGATATTGTATCAGTACATTAAACAATACAATATTTTGATATTTTTGCACACCCCTAATCTTCACTTGACTAGATTTTAGTTTTTGCAGTGGTTGGAGAAACACAGGTCAAGACAAAAAATATATAAACCCAGAAATCCACACTCAGCATAGTTAAAGGTTGCGGTACATGTAGTTAGCATCTGTTTTTGTTTCTGTACAGTTAATCTATTCTAATATAATGATGCTATTCTCGGGGTGATTAAGAGCGGTTCAGTCCTGACATGAGATACTGTTTCAAATACTTGTGGTCCCCATTTCATTTCAATCCAATGCCTCAAATACACATGTAAATAACCCTGGTATATTTGGACACGTGCATCAACTCGAGCGCAGTCAGCTGAACTATTAAAGATCCTTACACAAAACTGACTCTTGTAATATTTAAGCCATGTTATAATGTTGTTATCTCATCAAAAACATCAAAACACAACTCTAGAGTATGTTTGTGATGCGGAAACTACTACTACTACTACTACTACTACTACTGCTACTACTACTACTGCTACTACTACAACTACTGTTGCTATTACTACTACTGCCACTACTATTACCACTGCTACTACTACTTACTACTATTACTACTACTACAACCACTACTACTATTTCTACTACTACTACTACTACTACTACTACTACTACCAATACTGCACTACTACTACTACTGCAATTATTAATGCTACTACTATTCAAATCAAATCAAATCAAACTTTATTTATAAAGCACTTTTCATACAAAATGCAACACAAAGTGCTTTACAGTGATTAAAAACAGTCCCGCATTTCCAACCACCCAACCACCCACCCACCAACCCAACCCCCGCACCCCCAACCCCACATAGTCAAACAACCCAAACACACACTCACATAAACACAAACATGCACACACACACACACACACACACACACTCACACTCACACGCTAAAATACATAACCGGACACAATAAAATGTGAAATGTGAGGCTGAATACAGGCGAACCAGTTGAGAAAGCACCATCAGAGGAGCCGTCTGCACCGGGAGCAGAGAGACGTCCACCACCACCAGGAACCACCACAGGAGCCAGGGGAGAGATGAAGCCCAGGCACCTGAGGCCCAAGCACCATCCCTCCACCAGGAGCCACATTACTGCTATTACTACTACTACTTACTATTACTGCTACTACTGCTACTACTACTACTACTACTACTACTACTACTACTACTACTACTACCAATACTACAACCAATACTACTACTACTACTACTGTTGCTTTTACTACTATTACCACTACTACTACCACTACTGCTACTACTACTGCTACTACTACTACTACTACTACTACTACTACTACTACTACTACTACTACTACTACTACTACTATTACTGCTGCTGTTACTACTACTGCCCCTACTATTACCACTACCACTACTACTACTACTACTAGTACTACTACTACTACTACTACTACTACTACTACTACTAATACTACTACTACTACTAATACTGCTATTACTACTACTGCCACTACTATTACCACTACTGCTACTACTACTACTACATACTACTATTACTACTGCTACTATACTAGAGTACTAGACATTCTAGTGTATGTTTGTGATGAGGAAACATTAAAACATAACTCAGAAAACTGTGAAATATTGGCCCTTAAATATGAGCAGAGCATGTGTGAATAGGTCGCATTAAATTTCAACGGGGTTTTTCCATGATGGTGTTTTCCAAATTGGCACAGAGACCTCATGAAACTGCTCATATAAAAGATATTTAGAGTGACTGGAGTTGGACAGTGTCTCTGGGGATTTCCTTCAGATGATATGTGTAATAGAGTTATAAAAAGTATGGAAAAACAGACACTAATTGATGTGAAAACTAGTATCAAAACTAGATACTCATTTGAACAAGGATTGATACTAAAACGTCACGTGAATCAGACAGAAATGAAGCTTTCCTGAATAGTTTTAGAATGATCTTGAGTTGTATCAGAACAAATATAAGAGCAAAGAGACTAGTATACGCCCACGGACCACTGCAGGATTAACAGATTTAAGATCGAATGGTAAAATAACAGCAAGTTCTATGATTTAATGTTGAAAATCACATTCTATTGTCTAAATCAGGGGTGTGAAACTCAAATTCAGAGATGGTCAAAATTAAAAACTGGGACTAAGTTGTGGGTCAAACTAAATATTTATAGAAAAATTTCAACAACATCTGCATGTTTTCTCTTCTTTCGAGATATGTTAAAGCTTTTCTTACTTCTCAAAATAAATATTTAAAAAGAGTTTTGCTTAAACACTGAATCCAGAACAAGCCTAATATTAAATAAAAACAACATTTTAAATAAATAATGTCTGTATAGTCTATCTGTAGCCGGTGAGCAGCTCTAATACATATTTGATATGATCTTGTGGGCCAAATATAATTATATCGCAGGACAAATTTGGCCCCCGGGCCTGAGTTTGACAAGTGTGGTCTAAATAAAGAGTGTTTTTATTATCATCGTGGTATCATATATCAAGTGTATTTCTTAATAATGAAGTCAAGTTTGAAATTTTACTGCTACTACTATTACAGCTACTACTACTACTATCATTATAGCTACCATGACTACCACTACTTCTACTCCTACTACTACCAATACTACTACTGCTACTGCTGTTACTACTACTACTCCTACCACCACTACTGCTACTACCACTACTACTGCTGCTTTTACTACTGTTATAACTACTACTCCTACTACTTCTAATGCTATTACTACTGCTACTACTACTATTACTACTAATACTAGTACTAATCCTACTAATGCTACTACTACTGCTACTACTCTATTACTACTACTACTACCACTACTACTACTTCTACTACTATGACTACTACTACTATTACAACAACTCTTACTATTACTAATGCTATTACTACTACTACTTCTACTACTATGACTACTACTACTATTACAACAACTCTTACAATTACTAATGCTATTACTACTGCTACTACCACTACTACGACTACTACCACTATTGCTATTACTACTACTAAAATTACAACTACCGCTACTACCACTACTACTGCTATTACTACTATTCCCACTACTACTAATACTACTACTACTACTACTTCTACCACTATTGCTACTAACACTACTACTTCTACTACAACTACTGCCATTACTACTACTCCTACTACTCCTACTACTAATGCTACTACTACTACTACTACTACAACAAACTACTACTAGTACACACATCCACTTAGTTCTGTTGGTGATTTTAAGCAGTATGTTTGGCCCTTGGATGTGAATGGACTTGTTTGTTTTGACAGATGGAAATGTAATAATAGTTTCCCCTTTAAGAGTGTCATGAGTGCAGAGCAGAGGCGTGCGCTCCTCTGTCCTTTGCACTCGTATTACAAACTGATCTTACGTAACGAAGAGTTCGAATCTGCTGTAAACACGCCGTGAAACCAGCCGCCATGATGGGGACCAGCTCTAAAGCAACAACGTTAAATGTCAATAGACTTATATGCTGGAAATACCAACAGTAAATTGACTGTTTTTAACTTTTAGCCATGTTCTAATGTTGTTACTTCCTCAAAAAACATACCTGAAGTTGTGTTTTGTTTCATTCACAAGTTTGAGTAACTCTTTATTATTCGTCTAATTATTTCACAGCAACCTTTTACCTTTTGTTGAGTAGAGATTGGCCAATTCCAAGGCTGAAATTATCCAAATGATTCTAGCTCCAGGTATATTTTTGAAGAGGAAACAACATTATAACATAGATCAAAAGATAACCCATAGCAATAAATACCCATAACATTAATTCATAATTACTGTATTTTTCACACTATAAGTTGCACTTTTTTCATGTTTTGGATGGTCCTACGACTTATATATGAAAATTTTCACACTGACAGCCGAGAGAGGGCGTTCTAGACTCCTATTACTCCCTGTACCACTGTCACTTCACTCTACTGCGCATGTCTCTTGCAGAAGAAGTTGCTGCAATTAGTGAAATATAAATGGTAATCGAGCGAGAAACTTGTGAGGGACTAGCGGAAAGCGGGGATGGAGAACACAGCTTCACGGTAACTGGGAGGATGCACCATGCAATTTTCGTGGAAGTCAATGGGGATGGTTGGACAAAGCCTGGACTTCAGTGACAACAGAAACCATCCTGTTGGGATTCAGAAAGGCCGGAATAATTCTAAGTGGAACTGAAGTCGAGTCTGACGACACACAGAAGAGGAAGCGGCACTCTGTTTACCTCCGGAGGTCGGGGAGTTGCTCAGTAGTGACACCGAGGATGAAGAATTGAATGGATTTAGTGACTTGGAGTGAGATGGAGAGTTTGGTAAACTTGTTCTGTTGTTTATGTTATAGTTTAATTTGAAGAACTGTTCATATGTGACGTTAACAGTCTGTTGTTCTCTGTTCTATTGTTATTACTAGAACTTGACTTTCAAGATGAAATGTCGGTTCCTGGTCTCTGATTTTATAAAAAAAATTTCCCCCCACAAGTGCGACTTATAGTCCGGTGCAACTTATATATGCTTTTTCTCCTTCATTACACATATTTTGGCTGGTGTGACTTACATTCCAGAGCGATGTATAGTCTGAAAAATATGGTTATCATTAAAACTCATGTTTATCAGTTGGCCTTCCTTTAGTCAGTTTTATGTCACTTTTAGTCCTTATTTATTTTTATTCTATTTTATTAGTTTAATTAAGTAAATTGTTAACATCATTGTCTTTTTTTGCATGCTTTCTGTTTGCTATTTTTATGCTTTTTATATTGTTTTTGCTGCTTGTACAGCACTTTGTAAACTTTTGTTTTTAAAAGTGCTTTATAAATAAAGATGTATTATTATTATAACAGGTTGGAATAAAGATTTTGAATTGAACTAAATTACTTTATATCTAAACAATCAAAACACCCAATTTATATGATAATTATTGACATACTTAGCCTTCAGTTCAGCATCTTCATAGCCTTTATTGGAGACATCTTCAAGTCCACCAATCAGATGCTTGAATGAGCTGAAAGAGAAAAATGTTTGTAATGAACTGGAACAAGACACTTTACTATTCAAAATGTGGCAAATGAAGTTGCCAGAGTTAAATACATTTTATATCTACAGTCAAATTTAAAAGTGCATTGTGTAACTTCTCTGGTGGAGGTTCTGTCAAATGCTTTTCTCCATGGAGATGTTATTGTTTTGTCTGGAATGTGTCACAGTATGGCATTAAACCTTTCTATCTTCATGGAGACCAAACCAGACCAAGTTACAGGTCAGATCTGTTGAGAGGCAACCCCGCTCACAGTCAGACAGCATGTTTTTCTAGGGATTTTTGAGCAATAAAACCACCTATAAATTAATAAATGCAAGGTACAGCAGTTTAATGTCATACTGTGGAACATTCCGGCCAGAGCAATGACATCTCCAGAGAAACAAGCAGGTAATAGACCTCCGACCAAAAAGTTACATAGTGCAACTTTAAAGGAGCTTAGTGAGTTTACCAGAAATAGAAAAGAAAGAGTGTAACAAAAGCTGAATAAAGGTTGAGAAATAAAGAGTATAATATCTTCCATAATGCTTACTTTTTTGAATGGTATTTTGTGAAGCATAATTTGCTTGCAATAAAAACTTTGACCAATAGATGGCAACAAACATCCTTATATGGCACCACCGATGAGTCTGTAATCTGAGAAACTGTTAGACGAGTCAATGTTGTAGCACTAAAAATGTAGATTTTTTTGGATGTTGTCTTTGTACAAACTAAATAAGATAATACAAATAAGTAAATAAGATAAGATAAATGTCTTTCACAATACTGCACATGGATGAGCGATAAAACTGTGAATAAGAGGATAACATACAATCGCCATGACAACCAATTGTTTTGACCAAGTTGTGAAAAAAGGGTTAAAGGAAGAAAAAAATGTACACAGGCAAAAAGTTTGGTAACTATGGTCTTGTGTCCTTGAGCAAGACACTTCTGCTTTTGAAACATAGTACATGGCAGAACAGTACTTTTACTTTTACATTTATTCAATTACAGGTGTTTTTATTTCTCAAAAACTCATTGAATACATTGAAAAATTCTTTCAATGAGTGAGACCGCTCCACAGATCTGACTTGTAAGTTGCACTGAAGTTGGCATCAATAAAGCCATACTGTGGAACATTCCAGGCAAGGTAATAACTACGTAAAATAGAAAAGTAGAAAAGTTACATGCTTTTAGTCATTGTTACTTCATCAAAAACAGACCTGGAGTTGTTTTGTTTCATTCAGACATGTTTGAGTAACCCTTTATCATTCATCTGTCTACAATTCCAAAGCTAAAACACTCCGTTCCACCTTGTGATGTCACGAAGCGGTAGTTTTTAAGTTAACAGCTACATTTTACCTTTTGTTGTTTGTTTGTAGAGATTGGCAATTCCAGGGATGAAATTACCCAAATGATTCTAGTGAAGGTGTATAGAGTTTAAAAACACACTGTATTACTGTATTATCCTGTATTACCACATGACATCACAAGGTGGAACAGAGAATTTTCAGTATAAGAGAAGAACTCAGCCTAAATATGCAGGGTTTGTGGGTTAAACGTGTAAATGAAACAAAACACAACTCCAGGTCTGTTTCTGAAATTATAACACAGATCAGAAAATAGTGTAACAAAATGAAAAAAAAAGAAAAGAAATACCTTTAAAATTACACTTTGAGCTTGTAATAAATAGTAAAAGATGATGAAAGGAAATGATGATGGTGAAAATACTATTAGTTTAAGTATAGGGACTGAAAATGTTTATTTAAAAATGAGAGAGGAAAAAAAAAAGGGAATTTCAATTATAAATTTGTCAAAATATATCAATGTAAAGGGGGCTAGCAGTTTGTTTATGCTGCACTACCACATTACTTTTGTTTTAACCAAATTTATTTTGGTGTGTGTGGTCGAAGGGAAATGTTTTTTTGTGTGGGTGTTGTGGGTTTTGTTGGTGTTTTGTTTTTATGTTGATTATTTAATTTTGTTAAATGTTATATTCTGTGGTCCTTAATAAAATAAAAAAATACATAAAAATAAAATAAAATAATAATAATAATAATAATAATAATAATAATAATAATAATAATATAATAATAATAATAGTGTAACATGGGTCTTTCTTACTCTCTGTCGATGACCAGGCAGGTGACAGAGTCCACCGCGACCACGTTGGCTGTTCTGAGGTCTTCACTGTGAAAAAAAAACAAAAACAAAAAAACACAAAAATTAAATATAAGTGTCACCAACTGAACATGTCCCAGCACAGAGGAGGAAGAGGAAGAGGAGGAGGAGGAGGAGGAGGAGAGACAGCCATTCTGAATTTAGAAACTATATCCTTGAAACTGTCAACACAACTGTCTTATTATCCACAGAGGAGAAAGCCCAATGACAGAAAAAAAAAACTTTATTTCAGCTGGTAAATAGTGAACATCAGTGAGAATATTCAACCTTCATGTGTCAAAGGTGTCACTTTTTGATTTGTATTTTAGTGTTTTATTACATTTTATTTTGGTGTTTTGGTTAATTAAAGGTGCACTGCGTAACATTTTTAGTGGAGTGTCCGTCACCTGCTTGTCTCCATGGAGATGTTATTGCTTTGTCTAGAATGTTCCACAATAAAGATTAAACCTTTCTATCACGAGGGAGGCAAGCAGATTACAGCACCACGCTAGATTACAGGTCAGAATCTGGTATATGTAATTCGTTTTCTCAAAATAAAATAAAAGAAAATGAAAAAACAACTATTTTCTTCATTATTTGTCTCCAAAACCAAAATGAAAAAAACGGAAAATGGACGTTTCTTGTTTCCGTGACTTAAACTGAGATGCCGAACTTTTGCGCCACATACAGGCTGAACCAGGACTAAACCAGGACTGAGTGTCGGGATGGGCCCAGAGGTGTACCCGCGTAAACTGTCGGGTGATCAGAACTGAGACCAGGACCAGACCAGGACTGAGACTGGGACTGAGACTGGGACTGAGACTGGCACTCAGACTGGGACCAGACCGGGACTGAGACTGGGACTGAGACTGGGACCAGACTGGGACTGAGACCGGGACTGAGACCGGGACTGAGACTGGGCCCTGGTTCAGTCCTGGTTCAGTCCTGATTTAGTCCTGGTTCAGTCATGGTTTAGTCATTTTCCGTTTTTTTTTTTTTTTTCCATTTTGGGTTTGGAGACAAATAATGAAGAAAATAGTTGTTTTTTTCATTTTCTTATTTTTGGTTTTATTTTGAAAAATTAATGAACAAGTGATACAAGGATTATTCAGATCTGTGGAGAGTCACCCCTATTCACAGCAGTAGCAGAGCTTCCACCAGAAAAGTTGCGCAGTAACTTTTCCATGAACACATTAAAGTTTTTTCAACAATGACCGCCCACCAACTGGTTTCAGAAGTAAAATTTCCATATAGTTTTCCAATAAACAGTGAAAAAAAATTGACTCTTTAAACCTAAATTGTTTGATTGTTTTTCACGATTCTAGACAGGAGGAGAGAACAGACGTTGTTATTTACAGACAGATCTTCTCATGTGAGTGGCTGTGAGTAGGTCTTGAGTCACTCTACCCCAGGGCATCTGAGTGAATGAACACATTAAAGGCCTGTACCTGATTTTTCCCGTGTATTTGAGCAAAATCCGTCATGCCCCAGTGCAGATATATTATATAAGCAGCTCTTGAGGTCAAAATATGTCCACTGTGTACTATTTTTAGATTATTTTTACTTCTACATAGCAAATTGTTGTCTCATAATCAGGAGGTGCGTGTTAGCATGCTAGTTGTGGCTAGCTTTATCGTCACAGCAACACTCTGCTCTGGTCTCTCAATGTTGTGAAAGGCACTTATAAACTCATCAAAGTGAATAAATAGGATGCTCAGTATGCATAAGGTAAGTGAGGGATAACTTTAGACCACTGCAAAACTTATTTAAAGATGCACTACGTAACTTTTCGATTTGGGGATTTGTCACCTGCTTGTTTCTAAGGCTATGTCATTGCTCTGCTTTGAATGTTCCACAATAAGACTTTAACAAGCTCCACTTTACATTTATTCAATTACAGATGATTTTACAGCTCAAAAATACCATATTTTCCAAACTATAAGTTGCACTTTTTTTCATGGTTTGGGTGTTTCCTCCTATTACATCTGTACCTCTGTCACTTTGCTCTACTGCACATGTCTCCTGCAGAAAGAGCCTCTGTCCTGCTGCAAGAAGTGAAATATGCAGTTGAAAACGGCAATGGAGCAGCAGAAAGAAAGTTTGGAGTGAGCGAGAAACTTGTGAGGGACTGACGGAAAGCGATGGAGAACGCAACTGCACGAGAACAAGGAGGGTGCACCATGAAACTTTCCTGGAAGTCACTGGGTGTATCGACAAAGCCTGGACTTCAGTGACAACCAAAACCATCCTGTCAGGATTCAGAAATGCTGGAATAATTCTAACTATAACTGAAGCCGAGTCTGACGACAGCTACACAGAAGAGGAAGTGGCGCTCTGTTTACCTCTTGAGGTCACGAAGTTGCTCAGAAGTGACACAGAGGATGAAGAATTGAATGGATTAAGTGATTTGCAGTGAGATGGAGAGTTTGGTAAACTTGTTCTGTTCTGTTTATGTTATAGTTTAATAACGGTTCATATGTGACGTTAACAGTCTGTTGTTCTCTGTTCTATTGTTATTACTAGAACTTGACTTTCAACATGAAATGTCGGTTCCTGGTCTCTGATTTTATAAAGTACAACTCTCTCCAAAAAGTGCAACTTATAGTCCGGTGCAACTTATATATGTTTTTTCTTCTTCATGACACGTTTTTTGGCTGGTGCCACTTATACTCCAGAATGATATATAGTCCAGAAAATACGGTACCTAGAAAAACAGGCATTTTTACTGTGAGGGGGGTCGCCTCTCCACAGATCTGGCCTGTAACTTAGTCTAGTTTGGTCTCCATGATGATAGAAGCTTTAATGTCATACTGTGAAACATTCCAGACAAAGCAATAACATCCCCATGAAGAAAAGCGTTTGACATACACCAGAAAAGTTACACAATGCTCCTTTAAAAAGAACTAGTTTTGCTTTTCACATTTTTAAAAGAGTAAAAATCAACAAGTACAGTGTCTTGAGTGTGTGGAAACGCACTTTAAAATATTGACAACTCCTCACGCACTTAAAAGACAAAAAATCCCACAGGTAAAGAAATGCAACACTATCCATGAAATCCCTTGTAAACCACATGAAAAAGATGCTAACAAGAACCAGCAGGAGGCGCTACATGGATCTTTGAGCATAAAACAGTACAAACAGTCTGGTGCTCATTGGATCTGACGGTTTTACTTTATCCTAACAAAACAGGGAGATGATGCCAGCAAGACGCAAAAACAAGCAAAGACCTCTTAACAATTAAAAAGCTTTTATTTGTGAGCCAGGGGGTCTCCATGGAGATGATAATGGTTTAGTTTAAATTGTCCAAAATATAGCATTAAACTGAAATCCATTCTTATTGTGAGTGGGGTCACCTCTCCACAAAACTCAACAACGACCAGCGCAATTGTTCATAATGAGTGCGTACGTGCACCTTCACACCACTTAACAGTAGAGAAACTTACTTTTGATTTCAGTAACAGTGTTGTTGGTGTCCCGTTTTAGCCAGTGCATCAAAGTCTAGAGGTAGTTTTGTTGTGGTGATTCTCAGGATGCGTTCATGTGGTGTCGGAATGATTAGAAAAATGACTTTCCCACTGAAAATTCACATGAACGCCCCCTCATGTAGGAAAAACAACTTGCCAAGTCGGATCTTTCGACACCACATGAATGCAGCATAAGTAGAGTGCGTCATTTATTGGGAAACACCGGAATTGCAGAGAAAATAATGTGAGAATGCGAGAAGATGCGAGATTTACGGGAGCAGGCATGGGACGAGACGAGACGCAATCCGCACAACATGGTTTAGTCCTGTTAAATCCTGTTTTAGTCCTGGTTCAGTCTTGGTTTTAGACCTGGTTTAGACCTGATTTTTGTCCTGGTTTCAGTTCTGGTTTAGTTCTGATTTAGTCCTGGTTTTAGTTCTGGTTCAGAGGCAGGGGAAACACGGGAGGAGGCTCAGTCCACGTGTTGTAAGCAAGAAGAGGCTTTCGTGACCCAGTATCAAACGACCCACGACTCGGGGGTTGGGGACCCCTGATTTGGATGATTTCAGCCCTGGAATCTCCTATCTCTACTGAACCAAAAGGTAAAAGGCAGCTGTTAATTTTAAAACGAACACTACATGTCAATCACAACCACAATGAGCACTTTGAGCTTTGGATCAGCCTAATAATAAAGGTTTACTCTGGGTACGTTTGTGATGAGGAAACAACATTATAACATACAGCAGATCAGAAAATAGCATAATATGGGACAATTAAGTGACAATTTTGAACTTGAAATCCAACCTTTCTACAACAAAACCCACCAGTCCATTGTAACACGTTGTACCTGAAACTCTCTGAGCCTCTGTAGAAAATCAATGAGTGTGAATCCTGGTGGTTTATATGGGGGCAGAGGAGCCACTTCTTCTATGGTGGATGTTACAGACGTGGACAGCAGCTGATCTCTGGGGATGTGTTTTCACTTTGGACACCTTCACTGTCACTCCTCCTCCACAAAGAGATAGAGGAGGAGGACAAAGACCAACAAAGACCGACTGTCCCCGATCAATCAATGTCAGAGGAGCTGTGACAGTTAAAGGGCTCATGTCACGCTGTTTTCTGATTTATGTTTTAATGTTGTTTCCTCATCAAAAACAGACCTGGAGTTGTGTTTTGTTTCGTTCGCATATGTTTAACACACAAACCCTGCATATTAAGACGATGCTCTTTCCTCAAACTGAAAACATTCCACTGTTTCAACATGTGATGTCACATGGTAATACAGGAAGTGCTCCAGTGTGTGTTTTAACTCCATGCACCTTCGCTAGAGTCATTTGGATGATTTCAACTGTGGAACTGACAATCTCTCCTGAACAAAAGGTAAAAGGTAGCAGTTAACTTGAAAACTACCTCTTCGTGACATCACAAGGTGGAACAGAGCATTTTCAGCTTTGGAGATGTAGACAGGATAATGACAAAGGATTACTCAAGCATGTGTGAACGAATCAAAACACAACTCCAGGTCTTTTTTTGAGGAGGTAACAATATAACATGACTTAAAAATCACAAGAGTCAATTTTGCGTAATATAGGAGACAGATCTAGAAACGGCTGTCAAAAGTACAGAAAATCAGCTACTAAATGATACTAAAACAAGTATCGAATAAATAATTAACTATCAAATTAAATAAGTTGAGCAGGTATCGATCAAGCCCTGGGGTCTAAAAATAGCCGCCCATTTAAGTCAGTGGGCCGAGCTCAATGGCACATGACTTGAGATTAGCCTTTAGCCCGGCGAGGTCGATTGAGCATGCGCAGTAGAGCTCTCTTCTCCCCGCAAGGCTGGCGAAACCTAGTGCCTCCGTTCAATTTCATTTCTCTCCAGCGACTAGGTCAAGAATCGAAATACACTAGACAGTTTGCAAGAACCCTGGAAGTTGTAGACCGCACACCGGCCAATCAGTGAAGAGCTGTGAAGCCATGACGTCAAACTCGTCGCGTCTGTCTGGGTCCGTTTTGTGGTACAACACAACAGTAAACAATGCGGTCGAGATGGA
The DNA here is from genome assembly GCF_026225935.1 of Boleophthalmus pectinirostris. Taxonomy (NCBI): domain Eukaryota; kingdom Metazoa; phylum Chordata; class Actinopteri; order Gobiiformes; family Gobiidae; genus Boleophthalmus; species Boleophthalmus pectinirostris. The sequence continues at coordinate 23,391,879 of NW_026571047.1, forward strand.
TGTAGACGAAGACAGACATTCTGTGTTGGTAACATTTCCCGAGATCGAGGATTTCAAGCTGGAACAAAGAGAATGTTTGGTGGTTTTACTAAGGGGAAAGACGTAATTGCCCTTCTTCCTATGGGATTTGGTGCATTACATACGTCACGACCAAATAGCAGCGATTGGTTAAATAAAAAAAGTACCCGCCTACCATCAAGCGAATGAATCCTAATGCTGTGAGGTCAGACGGTTTCCACGAAGAATCAGGCTCAGAATCAGATGGATGAACCAGGCTACTTTTCTCCCGCGGGCACACGTAAATGCACGCAAGCACATGGTTTCAGCAGCACGGTTTCGTGTATCACGTGATCACTTTGACCAATCAGCGCGAGAGGAACTAGAGCAGAGTCGGAGCTAACGATTATAAAGCATTTTTTAAGACAAGTGAAGGATTTTGAGCTGAGAAAAAGTTTCTGATCTAAAAATACTGTAGGTAAAAATCGCCACAAAATCTGACATTTTTGAAAGTTATAGGTGCCCTGTGAGAGTTGTAGGCGCTCTATGAGAAAAATCCTGTCTCAGCAAAGGAGATTTTTTTGCTGAAGTACCAGTGAGTGACCACTACGTCAACTGGAGGCAGCTACAACCAGCAATACCCTATCCAGTTATTTTAATAGATCCATGGTATTAATACTAAAAAAGTCACATCAACTGGACAGAAGTGAACATTTCCTGAATAGTTTTAGAATGATCTTGAGCTGTATCAGAACAAATATAAGAGCATAGACATGCCCATGAACCACTATGCAGCCCACTATGGACCACTGAGGGAATACAAACATATAAGACAATTTGGGAATATAAAAGTACTGTGATTTCATATTTTGAAAATTAAATTCTCCTGTCTGTGTTTTTTATTATCATCGTGGTATCAGAATCTGTATTGAGTATCGAGTCTATTATTTAGTACTGAAATTGAGTTTGAAATGTTCGCATCGTGACAACACTATTTAGGAATAGTACGTTAAACACTGTAATAACTAGACCTTACTTAGACTTAGAGCTGAACAACAGTGACACATTTCACCGACAAGCTTTGTGATCATGATTAAATTTGCGATTCATCTTTTAATAATAGGATTCAAAGTTCACATTTTAAACACGTTTAGACTGAAATATGAACTGACAAACTAATAACAGAATCATATTTCAGAACATGGTTATACAGAGCTGCAGGGCTTTTTTTAAAAGGTATTTTCAAGAGATAAAAACACCCACAGTTGAATAAATGCATCTTAAATAGGTTTAAAGGGACAGTTGGGAATTTTGGACGATAGAATAATTTTAGAAGTAAAACCAAACTTGCATTTGAAGGATTTGTGTCTGAGCAGCAGAGAGTTGTACTTCCTGATAGAAAGTTTGGCAGCAGTGGATCGATATATGAGAAAATAGTCCCTCAACATGCAACGATTCATGTGATGCAAAGTTAGTTTTATTTCAAACATTATTCTATCAACACAAACATTTACATCGACAGTCTGGAGTAAAAATAGAGTTGTTTCAAGAGCTTTGTGGAGTGCTTTGGGTAATGACCAAAAGGACAAGACTGCGGATACAACCGGTCGAAATGAGTTTCATCTGTAGAGTGGCTGGGTGCCCCCTTAGAGATAGGGTGAGGAGCTCAGTCACACGGGAGGAGCTTGGAGTAGAGCCGCTGCTCAGCTGCTCGAGAGGAGCAATGCGGTGGCTTGGGCATCTGTTCCAGATGCGAACTGGACACCTCCCTACAGAGGTGTTCCAGGCATGTCCCATCAGGAGGAAGCCCTGAGGAAGACCCAGGACACGCTGGAGGGACTATGTCTCTTGGCCTGAGAACACTTCGGGATCCCCCTGGAAGAGCTGGAGGAAATGTGTGTGGAGAGGGAAGTCTGGGAGACCATGCTCAGACTGCTCCCCCCGGGACCCACCCTGGCATTAGCAGAAAAAAACGGATGGATGGGCTTTATGGAGTGGGTAAGATTGTTTTTAGTGGCAGGATAACTATGACCATTGACATGCACTAGTCTAGCACCAGTGACCTCTGCAAATACAAGGACTGGATGGAATTTTTAAAAGTGTCTCCACACGTCTCCAACACTTTTAGCTCACTAGGAAATGAGGTCCTATGTCCAAAATTCTGAACTGTCCCTTTAATTGTGGAACATTAGAAACAAACCAATAGCATCTCCATGTTTGCAGACTCCCAATTTGAAAAGATACACAATGTAGCTTTAAAAATGGCAGCCTTTATGATTTGCAACTTGTGTCCATTCAAACTGTGAGTCTTTTCGTTAGTATCAAGATCGAGTTTGGGATTTTAGTATCGTGACACTAGTTCCTAAGTCTCTGAAAAGGCTCCCACCTAAAGAATTGTTATTCACTCTGGACACAATGTTTCAGCCTCAGTGACGTTTTGAGGGCCAGATGGAAGCTGTAGGGGTCCTGATCTGGACCCCTGGCTGCCTTTTGTTTATCACTGTACTATCACAGCATTGTGTGTGATCCCACATGGACTACACTCAGAACTAAACCAGGACTAGAGCAGAACCAAACCAAGTCAAAAATTATAGCAAAATCCATGGAAACAAGGAGGAGTCTCTAAATCTAGACATTAACAAGTACAATCAGTTCTATCACAATTCGATTAAAATGTGATTAATTGTAGCCCTACTCATGGGTTTCAAATTGATGAAAAATTAGGAGTGTTACCATAGCAACAGCAAATAGCAAACAACAATTAAAAACAAAATATCGGTCTTTAGTGGGGCTGCACAATCCGATTATCATTCGTTCATTCGTTTTTTCAAATTAAAATCAGAAGTAAGAAAAGAAAAATACAACAATTTTCTTCATTACTTGTCTTCAAAACCAAAATGAAAAAACAGATAACGATTAGTTTTTTTAGTTTTCGATTTTGTGTTTAAGCAAGTAGCGTCAAAAACAGATAAAGGGCGTTTCCCATTTAATTTAATTTTGACCATGGATCTATAATAAAAACTTGAGATGCCGGATTTTTGCGCTGCATACGGACTAAACCAGGACTGACCCCAGGACTGAACCAGGAGGACTCAACCAGGACTAAGCCAGGACTAAACCAGGACTGAACAAGGAGTAAACCAGGACTAAACCAGGACTAAATCGGGTCTAACCCAGGATTAATCTTAGACTTGAGAGAGACGGAGAACCCTGAGCCCGTGGTGCAAGGTGTCAGTAAAGTGCGATCGGGCGACGGCTGCTCCGTGAGGCGCGGGGCTCTTCGGTCCTTTCACCTGCGGTCACCCGAGGGTCTGCAGGCGCACAACACTTAGTCCTGGCTTAGTTTTGGTTCAGTCCTGGTTTAGTCCTAGTTCAGTCCTGGTTTAGTCCTCCTGGTTCAGTCCTGGGATCAGTCTTGTTTTTGTCCTGCTTCAATCCTGGGATCAGTCCTGGTTCAGTCCTGTTTTAGTCCTAGTTCAGTCCTGGTTTAGTCCTCCTGGTTCAGTCCTGGGATCAGTCTTGTTTTCGTCCTGCTTCAATCCTGGGATCAGTCCTGGTTCAGTCCTGTTTTAGTCCTAGTTCAGTCCTGGTTTAATCCTCCTGGTTCAGTCCTGGGATCAGTCCAGGTTCAGTCCTGGTTCAGTCCATATGGGGCGCAAAAGTCCAGCATCTCCACTTTTCAAATGGTCATTCATGTTTTTGGATAACTCATTTAAACACAAAATCGAAAATAAAATAAAAAAAGGAAACGTATCCATTTTTGGTTTTGGAGACAAATAATGAAGAAAATTGTTTTTTCTTTTTCTTACTTCTGGTTTTATTTTGAAAAACAAACGAACGAATGATACACAGATGATTCATTGCAAACCAGTCAAAATTGCGATTTGAATGGACACAATTAGCAAATCGCAAAGACAATTTTTGATGCACCAAAATTTCCTCCAAAATCAACAAAATATCCAGTTTTATTCTGCATAAAAAATGTCAGTCCTGTAGGTTTGATTTGTAAAAGATGTTCTAAAATGTGATTCTTATATTAGTTTGCCAGTTTGTCAGTCAATTCAAGTGGTGAAAAGTCCTTCAAATGTCACCAATAACATCAACCTGAAAACCGTAAATCCTTGTCCACTGTCTGTCATCTCTTTCAGACATATTGGTTTCTCTCTGTAGACCTCTCACAGGCAGCACTTATAGACCCCATAGCTTTTAGCAGTATGTCTCCTGGTCTGGGCATGGTCCGTTAGGGTTTTAAATTGCCCCTGAGTCTCTGGGGTGAGTTGGCTGGACATTTTATCCTCGACGTGTGATCACGAACGAAGCAAAGACACAAAACTGGCATCTACACTTCAGCAGCTACAGCTCACACAGGCTCCACTGAAGACATGGTCACCACCTCTTTAAAGGGCCCACATTACTCTGTTTAAAGATGCACTGAGTAACTTTCCTGGTGGAGGACCCATTACCTGCTTGTGTCCATGGAGATATTACTGCTTTGCCTGCAGCATTCCAAAGTATGACGTGCTTTTGTGCATGTTTTAGGTATTTTTGAGCAATAAAAACACCCCTAATTGAAAAAAATGCATCATACTTAAGTTTAATACCATATTGCAGAACATTGCAGGCCAACCCCCAACCTGAAAAGTTAGTAAGTAAGTAATAATGTTGTTTTCTAATCACAAATCTACTTGGAGTTTTTTTGTTCATTTGTTTATTTCACACATGTTTAACAAACAAATGCAGCGTATTTAGGCTGAGGTGCTGAGCAAAGCCAAAGGTCTCCCGGCTCAGCCGCTCCATCCTCTGGCTCCTGATTTTATTCTCATGCCTTCAGGGCATCGGTTTTATGCTCCAATACGGAAAACCAACCGGTTTTCTAATTCTTTCGTGCCCTGTGCTATTAAATTATTAAATTCTAAGGGTACAGTTTTATGAAAATTTTACACTGCAATTTGTTTTTTACTGGTGGACGGCAGTTGGACTGACACACTTTGTGTTTGTTTGTGTTTGCTTGGAGATGCTGCAAATGAATTGCCTTATGGGATCAATAAAGTTTTCTGAATCTGAATCTGAGTTCTTCTCTCAGGCCCCGTCCACACTAGTACGTATTTGAGTCATTTTTGTTGTGGATGCAGTGTTTGTCCAGATTAATCCAGTGGAAAACGGCTCCAGAGACGGAACGATCTGGTGCCGCCAGCTCCCACGAATTCATCTGAGTACAGATCTGATCTGGCACTGTGTGGACGCCTGAAACCACTGATACGCTGATGTAGGTCTATGCACCACAAAGTAATTCACGGCCAAAATGCCAAGACTACAATATATGTCCGTTCATATATACGGTCTATGTGTATGACTTGCAGACATATAATCTCTGAAAAGATTAACATGAACCATCTCCAATGCGATAGAAGCACAGAACAGACTCACCATCAGCCGAACACCCCTCTGTCACAGAAAGAACACTCATATTGTACTGAGTTGTATCCTTTAGTCCGACAGAAGCTGAACTGCATCAGCGCACAAGGAGTGAGCTGTTTTTATGAGCGCTTAGTTTATGCAAATGAGCCATGCGGGTTTAAGTTTCATTTCTGTAAAATGCAAACAAATATTTGCAAAGCTGTATGGATAGGGAAGGCTTGCAGACACAGAAATGATGTGTCTGGACGCAAATCGTTTCTGATACACTGATACAATGATTCATTTTAGTGTAAACGTAACCTAAAGTTTAAATACAGCAACAAAAACTCACCATCCTAAATGGCAAAGCATCCACAATAATTGAAAACACCACCTTGTTCCACCTTGTGATGTCATCTACTACAAGAGCTCCACTCTGTTTTTAAGATCCATACTCCTTCACTAGAATCATGGTAATTTCAGCCCTGGAATCGCCAATCCCTGCTGAACAAAAGATAAAACTTGAAAACTGCTTCATGACATCACGAGGTGGAATAGATCATTTTGAGCTTTGGAGATGCAGACAAACTAATAATAAAGGATTACTCAAACATGTGTAAATGTACCAACATTACAACATGGCTTAAAGCTCACAAGAGTCAGTTTAGTGTAATAAAGGACTTTAACAAACCTTTAAGAAACTAAGAAGATCTTCACTTACTGACTATGATAATATTAAGTCCAGTTCTATACCAGACTTATGGTTAATATCTCTGTAATTACTATCTACATCAAACAAAAAATGGCACAAAAGATCTTTTCTGTCAGCATAAACAAACAAAAGTGAATTTATTTTTTTCACAAAGCTTCAAAAAGTTGTGTCATTATTCAACTCCAAAGACCTGATTGTTGTCAGTTGAAAGGATTTTTAAACCATGAGATTAATAATGCAGGTTTGTGGAGCCAACCTTTAACATCTCTAACAAATAATGATGAGGATCAGTGTTTTTGGATTCCTGTTTCGCATATTTCTCTCAAAAACAGTAAATCTCCCATAGAGTGATACTGATGCTTTGAGGTGACATGACCATTACCATGATGAAACAACGCACACATTAACAAAGGCTATGTTCAGACTGCAGGGCTTAATGCTCAATTTGGATTTTTTTGTGAAATCCGATTTTTTTGCGAGGTCGTTCACATTTCCAATTAAATGCAACTTGTATGTGATCTCCAGTGTGAACTTTAAACACCCCAAAAGTGTCCCCCATGTGCACTGGAGGACACAACGACGTCACATGCAGCAAACATGCTCAGTGTTTATGGAAGTTGCCTAAACGCTGGGCTTGTCTCGAAAAAAACAGTCCAGTGCTTCATAAAATGGACAGGTTACACGTCCACAGCCGCTTTGTTTGTTTGAGTCTTAAGCCTCCTTGTATTGGCTCGCAGGCTTTTTATTTTTCGTTGACACTGGAGCCAGGACCGCCTGTATCCGTGCTCAGACATTTCTTTGGCAATCATTTTCAAAAATACAGCGATCCCCCCAAATATTAATAAACTCTCTAACCCTCTTTCCCTCCATTGATGAGACTCCAAGCCTGACGTGTAGGTGGGATGAATGTGACCTGACCGTTCAGACTGAAGTCGCATGTCAAAATATCAGATATGTATTGGCTTTAGGAGCACATATCCAAGTGGCCTGGGTCGCATTTGAAAAAATCGGATCTGTGTCGTTCAGACTGTCATTAAAAGATCAGATACAAGTCACATAGGGGCCAAAAAACTCGGATATGGTTCACTTCAGGCTGCAGTCTGAATATAGCCAAAATCTGCCCAAAATGTTTTAAGGTAGTCTGAAAACTCATCAATAGGATTAATGTTCATGTTCATGGTCCTGTTTAAGTGTTTGATTTTCAACAAAAAGGTGAGACTAACACAGAAAACTTACGCAGAAAACACACATCAAAGTTCTTGAAGAGGTGCAAAAGCAAGGAACAGCAATTTACAAGTGACAAAAAATGCATAGCACATTCAGATGACCAATCTATAAAAGCGTTTTTATTTTTTTAATTACACTACCAGTCAAAAGTTTTAGAACACCACACTTTTTCCAGTTTTTTACTGTTCACTGTTGACCAAAACATATTCTAAACTTTTGATTCATGAAAGTGTCCACCTTTGGCAGATATAACAGCTGAACACACTCGTGGCTCGTTTTTTTTTTTTTTTTACAATAGAAATCAAATATTCTTCAGAAAGTTCTTCCCAAGTCTGTTGCAGAAGTTCTCATAAATGTGTGGTACTTGTAGGTTTCTTGGCTTTCACTCTTCTGTCCAGTTCATCCCTAAACCAGCTCGATGGGGTTTAAGTCTGGACACTGTGCTGGACACTCCATGTTTTCAAGCTTTACCATCTTGTTCTTTTTTCCTGAGGTAGTTTTGGCAGAGCTTGGACTTGTGATTTGTATCTTGTATCTTTTTTTTAACCTCTGTCTGTTCAGTTCTTACCTTTGTACCATTTCGAGCTCTTCATTGGATTGCACGCCTTGAACTGCAATAAATAACTTGAAAAATTGGAATGTTCTAAAACTTTCGACTAGTAGTGTGTTTCGGCAAAAAGCATTTGTGGGATCATTTTTCTTGCTTTGACCATGGTATGAGATGATAAGTTAGTTTGTGACAGTAATTTAATGTGTGAGAGTCTTGTTTAAGCTCACAAATCATCTGACCTGTTGTAGTTCATAGGTCAGCTCTTTCTGTGTGAAAATAAAGATCAGTTTAAGTGTAACTTGCTTCTAACAGAGCAGTGCTTCCAGTTAGCATCACACCTCCAGGGAATGTTGAAGCCATCAGCTGCAAAATATAAACAGGCCCGTGCCCACCAGCTAAGATTATGATATCATCAAAATAAAACAAAACAAGACAAGTTTTAAAAGAAATAGTCAGCCCGTGATATGTGCAAAAAACAAAACTAAAAATATTCAGTTGGATTTCCGAGCTGAGAGAGAGATCATTTTTTATTTCCAATGCAAATAAGGAACATATTTGCCGAAAGACTAAAAAGTGGACTGTGAAACTTTTCTCGAGGAGGATCTGCCATCTGCTTGTCTCCATGGAGATGTGCTTGTTATTGGGTTGCCTGGAAAATTCCACAGTATGACATTAAACATATCTATTTCTTTATCTTTCTTTATCTTTTATTTACTCAGCTTCAAGTATTCCCTTTTTACAATCCTGTCATCTGCTTGTCTCCATGGATATAGATACCGTAAATTCCAGATTATAAGAACTACTTTTTCTGTGGCTAATAAAATGATGCGGCGAATATATGGACGGATTCTTTTTTTGGCACATTGTCCTTGCATCTATACGGTCTATGGTTTGGCAAAACAGCGGATACACGCAGCCTGAGTGCAGAAAACACAGCTGTCTGTGCGGGTAACATATGGATCTAGGGTTAAAGCGATAGTTCGGATTTTTTTTACATAAATCTGTATGGCATCCCCATGAGCAGTGTCGTGTATCCACACTGACTTACCCCCGAAAGCGTCCGGTGAGCCAAGATACTGGCCGTATTCGGTGCTGAGGAAAGTAGTCCGGCAAGTTGGCTGGGGACATTAAAATAAAAAATGTTTCTTCTCAAAACAATATGTGTTCAAAAGAGTGATACATTTGCATCACAAAACCATCGTCCTCAAAAAAGTCAGACCTCATAATCGCTTGGCACTATTTTCTTTCCGTTCGTATCACTGCGTCCCCAGCCAACTTGCCGAACTTCTTTCGTCAGCACCGAAAACGACCAGTATCTCGGCTCACCGGACACTTTCGGGGGTAAGTCAGTGTGGATGCATGACACTGCTCACGGGGGTGACATACAGATTCATGTCAAAAAATCCGAACTATCCCTTTAACATGAAGCTGCAACACTAGTTCGTGATATTGTCAGCACACTCAAACAGTTTGTATCTTGTGATAAAATAAGTTACGATGCAAAATGAACATTAGTGAGAGGGATACGTCTTATCTGTATGTTTTATTGACAAGAAGAAACGTCTCAAACTTCAGTAGCCGGACATCCACTCATACCTGATTGATAGAACTAACCCCGCCCCCGAGAGAGTCTGAAATCTGCTGAAATCCTCCAAGACACTGACATGATACAGACAGGCCAGAGGCTCTTTCTGCAGGAGACATGCACAGTAGAGCCTGGGGAGGGACGGGGGTGAGTTTAATTGTGTTTTGAACAGCTGTTTTGCGCTTCATACACGCTCCCTCCTCATGGAAAATACACAAAGAAATGCAGATAATGCAGCTTTTAAAGACAAGTTAAAGGCAACTGATGTGGCTGTGGAAGAAGGAAACAGAGCTGCTGCACGTGAGCTCAGCATTAAAGAGTCGATGGTGAGATTTTGGTTACGGCAAAGTGATGAACTGACACAATGCAAAAAGACGACAAAAGCTTTTAGAGGCGAAAAAAGCAGACAGCCCGAACTTGAAAACGCTCTTGAAGACGTGGACACCTGCAGCTTATATTCAGGTGCAGCCTATATATGTACAATTTTAAAAACGTGTTAAAATTTAGTTGATGCGGCTTATATTCAGGTGCGCTCAATAGTCCGGAAAATACGGTAAATTTATAATCCCAGTAAAGCCGTATTGTGGAACATTCCAAGCTAAAGCACTAGCATCTCTATGTAGACAAGCAACACCAGAAAAGTTATAAAGTGCACCTTTAAAATCTGAAAATGCCTCACACTGAGACACAATACACTAAGTCGCTCTAGCCAATCGCCATGGTGACATTTAAAATGATTTCATCTGTAGAAAACATCTCAGAAATGACATTTATTAAAAAAAAAACAAAAAAACGTAAGTGTTCATAAACTGCAGTTCAGGGGTCAACGCAGTCTCAGCCTTCATCACAACTCAATAATGTCTGAAAGAGTGTTTACCTATGTCCTGGTGATAAGGGGTCAAAGGTCACACTGCAGCGTCTGAATAAAACAGAATTTCCCTGAATGCAACACGGCCTGACAGGAAATGAGGTGAGAAGGGACAGAGTGGAGCTTTATTACAAGTTTGATGTTTGTTCTGCTTTGTTTTCGGTTATTTGGGATGATTTGCAATTTAGGAAGGTGAGTTTTTGTTGTTGTATGTAAACTTTAGGTTATGTTTACACTGGAAACAAATCACTATCACCGTATCCAGACACGTCGTTTCTGTGTCTGCAAGCCTTCCCTATCCACACAGCTTTGCGCATATTTGTTTAAGTTTTACAGAAACTAAACTTAAAACCACATGGCTCATTTGCATAAAATAAGTGCTAAAAAAAACCAACTCATTCCTTGTGCCTTGCTTCTGTCAGGACACGACTCAGTGGATTATATGTGTTCTTTCTGTGACAGAGGGGTGTTCTGCTGATGGTGAGTCTGTTCTGTGCTTCTGTCACGTTGGAGATGGTTCATGTTAAACTTTTCAGAGATCATACGTCTGCAGGTCAGTTGCAGCAACCGATTTCAAGCCGAGGAATCAAAAGCCATGTCCCCTTCACTATCATTTCAATCAGTGTGCATTCTGCTAAACCAACCACTGCACATCGCGTCAGGTTTGTGAAGTTGTGTCTTATTTTATGTCATGCTTTTGTATATTTATGGAGAATTTTTGTGTGGGAGCATGGATGATGTATAGTGGGGTGCTCAATACATCGATCGCGATCTACCAGTCGATCACAAAGGTCGTGTGGGTAGATCAGAGTGTCATATTACTCGTCTTGGGTTCGTTCGCGTTTGTCGTCGGTCTTGTCTCTCACTTAAGGTCTGACACTCGACAAGTGTGATCGTATTTCATTATGGCCACTGCTGTTGGCAAAAAACTTGTACTGGAGTGTGGGAGCGGGTCTCTCTTCAGTCTGTCCGCTCATTTAGAACCTGTGGATAATGTGCGGCATATCACACATATGCTCTTTGCGCGCGCCTTTTCCGCAACAGTATGTACCTCCATGTACCAGCGTGTATCACAGCGCAGGTTAAACTTTTTAAAACATCCTACCCATCTGTCCGCCTCACATCAGGGCAAGATGAAATACGAAGCAAAAATGAATCTAAATTTATGTTGCAGTGTTGGCAGAGAAGATGCCTACAGCACAGAGCAGGCCTAACACGACATGTGGCTTAAGTTTGCCTAGTAAAAGTGCACAAATGCATCTGTGTTTGTCACGATGTGCATTTGGTTTGGTAAACGTGCAGAGGCTAAATCCCACTGCAAAACCAGTAAGAGAATATAACTCCAGTTAGAAACTTGAAAAAACAGGTTTAAAAATCCTACCCACTTTCTTCATTTTTTCACAGTTTTGTGTAAAGTGCCAGTGGAAGTTCTCTTAAAGAAGGAGTTCTCAAACTGTGGGTGAGGGTCCAAAAAAGGGGCGCAGAGTGTTTCAGTGCCGTACAGTTTGCTTGTCTTTGTAGCAGGTGGATCATTTTATCATTTTATAAGTAGCTAGCATTGCTGAAAAAGTGTGGGCACCCCTGATGTATAGGCTTGAGGGCATTAAATTGGAAATATCTTACATCAAACCATAAGGAAAGTTCAGATAGAGGAAGAAGAGATCACTATATTTCTCAAACATGCATCTTCAGGCCTGTTTTAAATAAGGGAACAGTATTATATCAAAATAGAAAGCTCCTAAGAGTCTATTTTGCATAATATCTCCTCTTTAACGGTGATTCTTTTACTCTCAGTGGGCAGTGCAGTTGCCTCACTCAGTTTGTATGTATAATTTAAATATTTCCAGAGGTGTATTTGCTCTCACCCCTGCAGCGCTCTCTCCCCAAACCAGTCTCCTCTGCTGAGCTCTCGCAGCAGCACCGGCTCCTGACTGGACGGGTCTGTCTGAGTCACATTTACCTGAACAGAAAGACATCCAAGTGTGAAAAACAGAGTATTTTAGAAAAGTATTTCAGCAGCAGTATGTATAATCCCTCAGGTCTGAAGCAGCAGTGAGTGTTATTTACCATTCCTTTACTGATGATGAAGAAAGTGTCTCCTCTGGCCCCCTGTCGAATTATAAACTCCCCATCGTCATAATGAGTCTAAAAACACACACAAAAACACAATTTATTCTTTATTACTTAGTCAATATATATTCATTAATTTAATTTCTGAAAAAAATGTTTAAAGGTTGCTGTGTGACCATAGCGGCTGAGCTCATCAGATTTCAGACGCTACGCAAGGCTGGGCTTGGTTAGTATTTCGATGGGAGACTACTGCTGTTATGTCCTTAGGCAAAACACTTCACACAAACTGAAGAAAGTGGTGTGGGTATGCTATATAATTCTGAAATCTGATACATCATCTTTGTTTTTCTCAGTAGCATCTATAATTTAGTATTTATATGAAAAAAGTGTAGGTATTTATGTCTGTAATCAACCAGAAAAGTTGTTATATTTGTCTTACTGAAACAGTGGATTTTTTTCTTTGGTATTGGTCACCATCGGGTGTTGTATGTTGTAGTATTGTCACAAATAATAAATAAATAATAAATAAATTGCACTTTCTTTATGTTTCCATGAGGTCTTATACAAGTTCTGATACAGCTCAAGATCATTCTAAGACTCTTTCAATATTGAGTAGCTAAATATTGATTCTATTTTTATTTATTTATTCTTTATTTTAGACACAAACATTCAGACCATAGTTAAAAAGAAAAACTTGATACTGCACTCAAATTAGTCCATAAAGTTCATGAAAAAGTAAGGGGCTAGATCTTTACCCTGATTTTAGCACAAGTGCAAGTGTGGGGTGTGGAGTTCTCAACAGTCGGTGCGTCGTGGCTGAATATCAGGTGGAGTGGAGCAGACTGAGAGCGTGATGTGGCGCGTTCAGTGAATTGTCACAATCATAAAAATAAATATTATACGAGTTCAATGAACAACATGTAACATGCTAAAGGCTTTTTTTATTTGGAAATATATTATGAGCTGCTCATTCACATGAGGCTGTTTACAGCGATGCTGCAATGTCAATTTCCTCACATTCTCGCTGCCGAACACTGACATTTACTGACAGCTCAGGGCTGTGACCGTAGTGCAGAGGCACGTATCATATCTGTGCGCAAAGCGGTAACAGCAGAAACATTTATATGACAATAAACATAATCTGCGAGACTTCCACCTGTGTGGGACCAAATGCAGTGGACCTGAGAGACGAAAATGTGAGCGGTCAGCGGGAGCAGCGGTGGACACTCAAACCTCAGGTGAGAGGTGCAGTAGTGGACTGCCGAGACAGACGGGAGCGGGTGCGAGAAAGCAGAGGGTCTGCTGGGATGGGAAGCACATGAGACAGACAGTCGTCTTAAACGAATGCAGAGAAAACTATAAAAGGTTGATTTGTGTGCGCGTGCACGGGCTTACAGCGGTGAGTGTTCGTAACACAAACCCAGTCAATTCTGTCATGGCCCACACAAAATTCTATATTCCTGGTGCCTCTGCTGGTGTGTACTTGCATTGTGGGGTTCCAGAGCTGTTTTATTGTCATGTATATAACTCTTCCCACACGCTGCTTTACTGCCCGATAATGAGGTAAAGATTACAGACATTCCCCACACTGGCAGTGCTTTGAAAAGCCATAGCGGTCACAGATTGGTTCAGATGCTGTCACCATATATGTACTTGTATCGTCCTACTCCAGCCTCCAGCAGCGAAGTACAGCCCCACCTGGACATGCCCACTCCTTAGCACCAGCACCAGTGCTAAAGATTGGGGACAAGATCAGTGTCCGGTGCTTTCTCCGAGCAGAAGTGGAATAGCGTTTGTATTCTAGTTTTAATATTATTTGGTATCTGATTTTGAATAGTTTTGACAACCCTGGTGCGTCTCTCTCACCTCCTCCATGACATCAGCCAGTTTGCTCAGAGTCTCCTCCGTGAGGCTTTGGAAAGTGGGAACGCTGCAAGTGAAAAATAAAAGGATTAAAAATGCATACATCCTGCAAAATTAATGAAGATTATGATATATTTACTTGATTTTAAATGCTTCCTCTGGTGTTACACTAATGCTGCTGTCTACAAACTGTAACAGATGATGTGACTTGGTGGAATAGTCTTTATTTATCTTATCCCTTTCAGATTAATGGTGTGTTTATCTTTAATCGTGTCTTTATCAACAGGCACACAATATAATGTACTCATTATGGGAAATAGGACTAAACCTGGAACTAAACTTAGACTAGACCAGAACTAAACCAGGACTAGACCAGGATTTAAACCAGGACTAAACCGGGACTAAACTGGAACTAAATCTAAAACAAATTCTAGACTAGACCAGGCCTAAACCAGGAACTAAATTTATACCAAACCAGGACTAAACCAGGACAAAACAAGGAACTACATCTATATTAAACCAGGACTAAACCAGGACTAAACTAGGACTAAACCAAGTTAACGGGATGGGCCTGCTCAGGATTTAAATGGGAGACAACAACTTTCAGATTAAACACATATATCTTTAAAAAACGTGCTTTTATTGTGGCGGGTACTTGTTATGGGAAACAGAACTAAATCTGGAACTAAACCTAAAGTAGACCAGGATTAAACCAGGACTAAACCAGGACTAGACCAGCACTAAACCAGGACTAAGCCTAAAGTAGACCAGGACTAAACCAGGACTAAACCAGGAACTAAACCAGGACTAAACCTAAAGTAGGCCAGGACTAAACCAGGACTAAACCAGGACTAAACCAGGAACTAAACCAGGACTAAACCTAAAGTAGACCAGGACTAAACCAGGACTAAACCTAAAGTAGACCAGGACTAAACCAGGACTAAACCAGGACTAAACCAGGAACTAAACCAGGACTAAACCTAAAGTAGACCAGGATTAAACCAGGACTAAACCTAAAGTAGACCAGGACTAAACCAGGACTAAACCAGGAACTAAACCAGGAACTAAACCAGGACTAAACTTAAAGTAGACCAGGACTAAACCAGGACATAATCAGAACTACACCAGAACTATACCAGTACTAAACCAGGACTAGACCAGCACATAATCAGAAAGAAACCAGGACTAAACCAGGACTAAACAGGGACTAAACCAGGACTACACTGGGACTAAATTGGGACTAAACCGGGACTTGAACAGTAGAACACCCATTTTAAAAAAGGGCTTTTATTGTGGCAGGTACCTCTTGAGGAAGTCCATGTACTCAGAAACAGGACTAAATCTGGAATTAAACCGAAACTAGACCAGAACTAAACCGGGACTAAACCAGGACTAGACCAGGACTAGATCAGAAAGAAACCTTGACTAAACCAGGACTAAACCAGAACTAAACCAGGACTTGAACGGCAGACCAAACTCTATCTAATGCCCTTTCAGATTAAACCCATAGATCTTTTTTTTTTGAAGTGCTTTTATTGTGGCGGTACCTCTTGAGGAAGTCCATGTACTCGTTATGTTTGATGAGGCCAGTTCTCATCATTATGGTTTGGAAGCAGTGGCGGTCGATGGCCCATAGCTTCACGTGCGTCAGAGCTGCAAAAGACACATCAATAAGTCACAAGTCTCCACAGGACTTTACACAGAACACATTAGCTCTCCCTGCGCTTCAACTTCATAATCGCGCTAATTAAAAAAACAGCGGATACATATTTAATGCCACGTTTCACAGGGAGCAAGTGAATTTTCTCCAGAGCGGAAAAGATCGAAAGAAAAACTCCTCAGAAAATAAAGCTTTGGATCTATTTTTTTTCTCAGCTCGTTCCCCTACTAAAACCATTATCTACATTAGTTAAAGCTTCACTATGTAACTTTTCTGGTGGTGGGTCTGCTTCCTTCTTGTGGTGATGTTATTGTTTTGCCAGGAATGTTCCGCAGTATGGCTTTAAACTCTCTATCTATCTATCTGATGTTTTTATTGCTCAAAATACCTTCAAAACTTCCATTCTTACTGTGAATCTTACTGTGAGGTGGGACCAAGTCGTTGTTTTACTTGTCTCAAGTAAGTCTCAAGTCTTTGACCTCAAGTCCGAGTCAAGTCCCAAGTCGTCTGCTTTGAGTTTCAAGTCATTTCAAGTCTTGAAACCAAAGTATCTCAGATTTTTGCAATTTATATGAATTTTAAACTAAATTGTACTGTAAAATCATAGTAGATTTATATATGGACTAAAACCAGGTCTAAACAAGGACTAAAACCAGGTCTAAATCAGGTCTAAAACCAGGACCAAAAACAGGTCTAAACCAGGTCTAAACAAGGACTAAAACCTGGTCTAAAACCAGGACTAAAACCAGGTCTAAACAGGACTAAAACCAGGTCTAAAGCAGGTTAAAACCAGGACTAAACCAGGTCTAAACCAGGTCTAAATCAGGTCTAAACCAGGTCTAAAACCAGGACTAAACCAGGTCTAAACCAGGTCTAAACCAGGACTAAAACCAGGTCTAAACAGGTCTAAACCAGGTTAAACCAGTCTAAACCACTAAACCCAGGTCTAAACCAGATCTAAACCAGTCTAAAACCAGGACTAAACCAGATCTAAACCAGGTCTAAAACCAGGTCTAAACCAAGACTAAAACAGATCTAAAAGCAGGATTAAAATCAGGTCTAAACCAGGTCTAAACCAGGTAAACCAGGAACCAGGTCAACCAGGTCTAAAACCCAGGTCTAAACCAGGTCTAAAAGTCTAAAAACTAAAACCAGGTCTAAAACAGGACTAAAACCAGGACTAAAAAACCAAACCAGGTCTAAACAGAAACCAGGACTAAACCATGGTAATAGCAGTATATTTATTATTATCATTCTATTATTATTATATTGTATGATGCTACTTGTATTTCTTGAGTGATTTGTTTTTGTTAGTTTGTTTTTTTATTACTTTTTGTGCACATAAAGCGGATGTCACAGAAAGAAAAAAAGTGCAATAATGTAATAATTTTCCCCTGCCCCACTGTCTCCAGAGAAAAGAAAGATAAATAATAGTACATAAATAATAAACTAAATAATAATAAATACGAGGAGAAAAAAATAAACAAAACAAAAATTTACAAAAAAAAACAACTAAAATCAGTTAGTTTAAAGTATTTTTGTCTATAAAATGAAAGTGTGTCTAAACAGTCTATACATCTGTTTACTCAAATAACAGAAACCGAAATCATTCTAATTAGTAAACCAGCTATAAAACTAAATTATGTCCAGGTAGCTTAATGATAACTAAACTTAGCATAATTGTAATCAGTAAGACTAAAATTTTTGTCCTGCAAAAAATCAACCAGGTCTAAAACCGTGGGAGAACTAAACTATCAGGACTAAAGAACAGATTACTGTATTTCTCCAGACTAACGTAAAACCATCTATGCATAAAAAAAACCAGGTAAAACCCTAGAAACAGGTTAATTTCGATAAACTTCTTTAAACCAAGACTAAAACCAGTAAAGTACAAAATTAGAAACTCAGGAGAAAAGAAACATTTCAGATTTAAAGGTCAGGTTAAACCAGGTCAAACTTTAAACCACCAGGTTTTAAAACCAGGTCTAAACTAAAACCCAGGTCTAAAACAGTAAAACAGGACTAAAACAGTTTAACTAGTTAATTATTGTTATTATTATTATTATTATTGTATGATGCTACTTGTATTTCTTGAGTTTTGTTTTTGTTAGTTTGTTTTTTATTACTTTTTGTGCACATAAAGCGGATGTCACAGAAAGAAAAAAGTGCAATAATGTAATAATTTTCCCCTGCCCCACTGTCTCCAGAGAAAAGAAAGATAAATAATAGTACATAAATAATAAACTAAATAATAATAAATACGAGGAGAAAAAAATAAACAAAACAAAAAAATTTACAAAAAAAAACACTCTTATAATATGTGTATGTCAGTTAGTTTTCTAAGTTATGTTTTGTCTGCATAAAAATGAAAAAGTGTGTGTACATGTGTTGTTTGATTGACAGTTCTATACATCTGTTTACTCATG
Source organism: Boleophthalmus pectinirostris (assembly GCF_026225935.1). Classification (NCBI taxonomy): domain Eukaryota; kingdom Metazoa; phylum Chordata; class Actinopteri; order Gobiiformes; family Gobiidae; genus Boleophthalmus; species Boleophthalmus pectinirostris. The sequence goes on from NW_026571047.1 coordinate 23,410,234, forward strand.
AATAAAAACATGAAACCGAAAGTCCATTTTGTAGTATTTCTTGAGTTTTTCAGCGCATTGTGACACCACGGTAACTCCTAAATACCCCGGACGAACATTATGTCACCGCAAACTATCAATATGGTAGCGTGTATATGATGGATTTTGGTAATTATGACCGATAAAAACTTGCATAATTGTCCTCATAATCAGTTATAGACTAAAATTTTTGTCTCTGCAACACCCTTACAATCACACCAGGATATTATAAGGTCTGTCGGGGCTATAATTGTTAACATTACGTGGGAGAGGACCATCTGAAGACAGTATCCCGAAGAGTACAGTTAGCGTCGCCATGGCAACAGAGGATGGATACCTGATGTCTGTCTCTCGTTCTTTCTCTCATTTCAAATCTTTATCCGTTCTTTTTTCTTTCAGTTTTAAATTTTTTTTTAAATCGTATTACGTTCAGAGATTTAACCGGAGCCCACCGTCGTGCATTAGCATTAGATTAGTAATAAAATAAAACCACAAAGGTAAAACTGTTGCCTAGAAACAGGTCTAATAATTCGATGGTTAAAGACTTCGGATGGAGTTTAAACAGGCGCCCAGAGAGAGGACATAAAAGTTAGCGCAGAGGTAATGAAGACGAGTTTGGAAAGTACAAAAATTAGAAACATCAGCCTGAAAGTTTTGAAAAGAAACTATTGTCAGATTTAAAGGTGCACTGTGTAACCTGTCTGCTGGAGGGTCCTTCTTGTCCTGCTGGTCTCCATCTGTGGCTTCAATGTTCCACAGTAGAATTAAAAATACGTGTATCATTCGTTCATTCGTTTTACAAAATAAAACCAAAAATAAGAAAACAAAAAAAAAAAATAATAATTTCTTCATTATTTGTCTACAAAACCAAAATGAAAAAACGAATAACGACCGTTTCATTTTTTACGTGACTTAAACTGCAAAACTGGACTTTTGGACTGAACCAGGACTAAACCAGGTCCGGGACCAGAAAGGAACCAGACCGGGAATGAGACCAGGACTTAGACCGGGACCAGGCCAGGACTGAGGCCGGGACCAGACAGGACCAAACCGTAATTGAGACCGGGCCTGAGACTGGGACTGAGACCAAGACTGTGACCGGGACCAGACTGGGACTGAGACCGGGACCAGACCGGGACTGAGACCGGGATCAGACTGGGACCAGACCAGGACTGAGACCGGGACTGAGACCGGAACCAGACCGGGACTGATACCAGGATCAGACTGGGACTGAGATCAGGACCAGATCGAGACTGAGACCGGGACCAGACCGGGACTGAGACCGGGATCAGACTGGGACCAGACCAGGACTGAGACCGGGACTGAGACCGGGACTGAGACCGGGACCAGACCGGGACTGATACCAGGATCAGACTGGGACTGAGATCAGGACCAGATCGAGACTGAGACTGGGACCAGACCGGGACTGATATCGGTATCAGACTGGGACTGAGACCGGAACCAGACCGGGACTGATACTGGGATCAGTCTGGGACCAGACTAGGACTGAAAACGGTTCAGTCCTGGTTCAGTACTGGTTCAATCCTGGTTCAGTCCTGGTTCAGTCCAGCATCGCAGGGTGTTTTCACACCGACAGTATTTGGTGCGCACCAAACGGTCCATTCGAACCAAAAGTGGTTAGTTCGGTTCGTTTGCGTTGGTGTGAAAGCGTCAATCGGACTCGGACCCGAACCAAATCAAGCGGACCGAGACCGCAAAAAAGAGGTGGTCTCGGTTCGCTTGAATCCGCACCAAATGACCAACTTTGGTGCGGTTCCTCTGGTGTGAACGCGAACCCGGGTCCAAACCATAGACAGTATGGACAAACGGACTATTCCAAATGCATCATGGGAGGGACACGCGTCTCCTCTGCCTGAAATGACGCGCTGTACGATTCCAGCGCAGTAACAGATTGTTGTCCAGACGCAGACGCGATTCATTTTCAAATTATTTTACCAACAATGGCCAATACAGAGAATGTAACACACGAAGATCAGAGCAAGTATCAGTGTGCGAACGTGTGGCTCCAGAGTGAGTCAAAATTGGGGGTGCGCACCCCTGTTCGGGACCTACACGCACAGAGACGACCCGGTGTTTCCCCGTGATCAACAGCAACCAACATTTGTTATTTTAGGCTTTAATTAACCAAATAATTTTTACGGCAATAGGCAATCGCCCATTCAATTGATACAACTTGAAAAAAGTCCCTGCTTTTTAGCCTAGTGTGAGAAATACAGTCGGACTAGATCCAAACCAGAGTCCCGAACCAGCGGGGGCAGCTCCGGTTCAGTCCGGGCTCAGAGGAGCTGGAGCGGGGAGCCTCGACCTGAGGAAGCGCTTTCCCCGGGAAGAACCAAATGCGCGGAGGACGGACGCTCAGAACAACATATAACAAACCAAACTGGACTCACGCTTCTGTCCGGATGCTACACCACCTCGGAACCAGCCGTGGTTCTTGAGCGCGGAGAACCGGAGCAGCGCGCCCGGACCTGTAGTCCACAGCGCATTCTCGCTTTTCCCGCACGGAAACAGCGCGCAGACGACGGAACGTACCCGCTCAGACCCAGTCATTGCGCACTGGTCTTGCTCGCCACTGTTTGGAACCAGCACATGGAGGATGAAGCCTCCGGACCATCTGACCAACGCGCTTGTAACAGAAGACCAAGGACCAGACCCCAGCCCCGTCCTGAGGAGCTGCGCGCTACTGTGAGCGCTGTTGGCTGCTGCTGTTACCCGAACTCTGGGCTGATGCGGTGAGTTTGTACAAAGTTCTACATGTTGCTGTTTTATGAGTTCATGGTGATAATTTGAGATGAGGACGGCCCGTGGTATTAACAGGAACATCGGTGTTGGTAACTGGAGGTTTCGCTGTTTTACCGGGGAAACAGAGACACGTGAATCGAACCAGTTTTGGTTCGTTTGCCGGTGTGAACGCGGACCACACTGGAGTGTATTTGCTACATAATAACAATTTTATTGCCTGGTGCGGACCAAATAATCGAACTAGCGGTGTGAAAACGACCTAAGTCACGGAAAAGCGACTTAACGTTATCCGTTTTTTTCCATTATTCATTTAAACACAAAATCGAAAACTGAAAAAAACGAATCTTTTTTTTTTTTTCATTTTGGTTTTGGAGACAAACAATGAAGAGAATAGTTGTTTTTTCGTTTTCTGATTTTTTGGTTTTATGTAAAAACTAATGAACGAACGATATACGGATTCTTAAATGTAAAAATGTCCATGGAGACTTGCAATTGAAATTACACGTTAAGATTTGTGGAGACGGGACCTCACTCACAGTAAGAATGGATGTTTTTAAAGATATTTTTGAGCAATAAAAAAAAACTGTAGTTGAAGAAATACAAGACAGATTAGTTTAATGTTATACTCTGGAAAATTTAAACAAAAGCATAGGGCTGATCGATTTTAAGATCAAATTTAATTGCGATTTTTCTGGCAGATATTGCGATTTCAATTTCATCCACGATTTTAGGTGGCTTTAGGAGCACTGCAAAAACACAGAGCTTTGAAGCTCCAAAAATCATGTTGCCTGAGATTGTGATTTTCAGTCCAAAACATTCGCTCGTTCAGCCCTACTAAAGCATTAACATCTCCATGGAGACAAACTGGTTGCAGACCCTCTCCAGAAAAAATATACTTTTTAGTGGATCGGGTTTATTTTTTAAATAGAGCTGTACGTTATAATAAAGAGATGAAAAGAACCTTTATTTGTCCAAAAAGTGGGAAAGTGCTAGCCTGATTCATCATCCAGTTTCACTTTGTGTAAACCGTCTGACTATGCAGCATTAGGACTCGTTTGCTCAACGGTAGGCGGGTACTTTTTCTAATTTAACCAAAAGCTGATGTATGTAATGAGCTGCTAACGGGGCTAACTGGTATATTAAGCTTTAAGGGCAATAACGTCTTTCCCCTTGTTCCGGCTTTAAATCCTCGATCTCGGGAATCGTTGCCAACACAGAATGTCTGTCTTCATCTACATCCATCTCGACGCTTTGTTTACTGTTGTGCTGTATCACAAAAGGAACCCAGACAGACGCTTGAGTTTGACGTCATGGCTTCACAGCTCTTCACTGACTGGCTGGTGTGCGGTCTAGTGTAGGGGTGTCAAACTCATTTTGGTCCGGGGGCCTGTATCCAACCTACTTTGATCCCAAAGGGGTCGGATCAGAAAACTCATGGCATATAAACCCAAAAAATAGTAATAAGTTCAAATATTTGTGCAGAGAAACACAAATCTATTACAGAAATCTTTTTTAAAGGATGAAGTCTTTCTTTTACAAAATATTATAATATTATGAACAACCTGAAACTTTAAGAAAAATACAATTTAAACACAATGTTTTAAAATGAACTTGTTTGTAAATAGGAATAAGTCAATTTTTCTTGGAAAATCCTGCACTCAGCGTCCAATTTTCTCATTTTTGTCATTTTGCTGATGAGTGTGTCACGGTCAACAGTCAAAACGATCGTCCTTTAAGAGCGTTTGGAAAGAGAGCAAGTCTTCATTTGTGCTGCTCTGATGGGAGGGGCCACGTACAGAGATGCTGGAGACGCTGCTCTGATAAGCGGCGCAGAAAATTTCCAATATATTAATAGAAAATATAATTAAAATATTTTAGTAGAAAATCAGCCGAGGGCCAGATTAAAGGTCTTGGAGGGCCGGGCCGTATGTTTGACAGCCCTGGTCTAGTGTATTCTGATTCCTGACCTAGTCACTGGAGAGAACTGAAATTGAGTGGAGGCACTAGGTGGCACCAGCCTGGTTAGGAAATTCCAGTGTATATATGCAACAAAAAATCAAGATACATCACTATTAAAAATAGGCTTAAAGGTGCATTGTGTAACTTATCTTTTCTTATTGCTTTCTCTGGAATGTTTCACAGTATGGCATTAAACCTTTCTACCTTCACTGAGACCAAACCGGACCAAGTTACAGGTCAGATCTGTGGAGAACACCTGTTTTTGTAGGTATTTTTGAGCTATAAACCCACCTGTAATTTAATAAATGTAAAGTAGAGATGTTTAATGTCACACTGTGGAACATTCCATATCCATATAGGAAAACGCAAGTGACAAACCCCCCAACCAAAAAGTTACGTGGTGCACCTAACACAACACCGTGCAAGTGGAATAAAAATAAAATGATTCTGAGACATAAAAATACTCCTGAACACTTGAGTTGAAACTGAATCAAAAAATACTAAAATAAACCCATCTTTCTACTCTGAACTAATTGACATTGGACAGTAAATTCCTTTGTGAGTTGGTTCTTCACATCAAGCACTGTCTATTGATATCTTTCCCAGTGACTTTTTTCAGTGGTCCATGGGGAAATTAGCTACACTGACAGACCAAACCTTGTTGTTCAAATCAAAGTCATTTTTCTCACAAAGATTGTAGTTTTCTAAACCCCAGAAAAGGCTCACTGGATGTTCGGCTTGACTTGACGTTCAAATCCGCTGCGGAAACAACTCGCCCAGAAAGAAGTGTGCACAGGTGTAGAAGTCTTGTTAAGAAAGTTCTGGTATCAGTTAAAAAGAGTCTGTTTGTACTTTATAATAACAACACCTTAATAAAGCAACAAATAATTTATTAAAGGTCCTATATTATGCAAAATTGATCCTTGTGAGGTTTAAGCCGTGTTTTAATGTTGTTACTTCCTCAAAAAACAGACCTGGAGTTGTGTTTTGTTTCATTCACATTTGAGTAATGCTTTATTATTAGTCTGTCTACATCTCTAAAGCTCAAAACGCTCTGTTCCACCTTGTGATGTCATGAGTTTTCAAGTTAAAGGTGCACTATGTAAATCTGTCACCTGCTTGTTTTTATGGATATGGTCATTGCGTCTAGGGATGGGCATTCGATAAAATTTTCTTAATCGATCGTCGGGAGAATTAATGATTGATTATCGATTAATCATTAAAGTTTTTTATATTAAAATTATCATTATTACGATCTGCACTACTAATCTGTATAAATAAATTCAACTTTACAACATATAAACCGTAACCACTCTAGAGCCACATCAGCCTGTTTGACATTATAATGTGTTTAATGCAGCTTTGTACAACTCTTACAGAAACAAAACTTTAAACCACATGGCTAATTTGCATAAACTAAGCGAAGAAAAAAAAAAACAGCTCTTGTGCACTGATGCGGTTCATCTTCTGTCGGACTAAAGGACACGACTCAGTGGAATACAGGTTAGTGTGACCATATTTGCGTTTGTTAAAACCAGGACACTGTACGAGGTGGTGGGAGGTGGGGACTCATCATTGCACGACTCTCACCTGGCAAAACTTTTTCCCACTGGACACCGAAACATATGTGCAGCTTTGTACACTGTGCACATGGACTCACACTTGTCCCGACCGGAACGAAAAGCGTGGAATTTCTTGTACGAGTCATCGTTAAATACACATTTGCGCTTCGGCACGTTGCAGACTGACCCACTGTTTGTGTCTCGCTCCTTTTGAGTGCAGAGAGCTACATGTACGGACCCCTGCTTGTCCCCGGACACGGACGTTTGGACACCCTACGCTACGTACAGCAACCTACATTCGGTTTGTCGATTAAAATGAACGTAATCAATGAAATTCTTAATGATCAATTATCAATTAATCGACTAATCATGCCCATCCCTAATTGTGTCTTACATTTATTCAATTACAGGTGGTTTTAGAGCTCAAAAATATCTACATAAATAGACATTCTGACTGTGAGCGGGGTCGCCTCTCCACAGATATGACCTGTAACTTGGTCTGGTTTGGTCTCCATGAAGAAAGAAAGGTTTAATGCCACACTGTGATATATTCCAGGTAAAGCAATAACATCTCAACGGAGAAAAGCATTTGACCTTTTCTCCGTTCCACCAGAAAAGTTACACAATTCACCTTTAACAATGACCATTTACCTGTATTCTAGTAGACATTGGCAATTCTAGGACTGAAATCATCCAGATGATTCTAGTGAAGGTGCATGGAGTTTAAAAAACACAGTGGAGCACTTCCTGTATCACCACATGACATCACAAGTTGGAACATAGTTTTCAGTTTGAGAGAAAAAGACGAAATATGAAGTTTGTGAGTTAAACGAGTGAATGAAACAAAACACAACTCCAGGATCCATGTGTCATTCGTTCATTTGTTTTCCAAAATAAAACCTAAAATAAGAAAATGAGAAAACAACTATTTTCTTCATTATTTGTCTTCAAACCCAAAATGAAAGAACAGATAATGATTCAATTTTTCAGTTTTCAATTTTGTGTTTAAATGAAAAATGGAAAAAAATGGATAACGACCGTTTCCCGTTTCAGTGAATTAAACTGAGATGCTGAACTGAACCAGGACTGAACCCAGACTAAAACAGGAGTAAACCAGGACTAAACCAGGATTAAACCAGGTCTAAACCAGAACTGAACCAGGACTAAACCAGGTCTACAGAATTAAACCGGTCTGAGTCCCAGTCTCAGTCTTGGTCTCAGTCTTGGTCTGGTCCCGGTCTGGTCTCGGTCTCTGCCCTGATCACCCGACAGACTACGTGGGCGCACCTCCGGGCCCACCCTGACACTCCTGGTTCAGTCCTGGTTTAGGACTGAGACTAGGACCAGACCCAGACTGAGACCAGGATCAGACCGGGACCAGCACCAGGACTGAGACCAGGACTGAGAACGGGACGAGATCAGGACAAGTTCAGGACTAGACCAGGACCAGACCGGGACCAGACTGGAACCAGACCGGGACTGAGACCGGGACTGAGACCAGGACAGAGACTGGAATCAGACCCGGACTGAGACCAGGACCAGACCCAGACTGAGACCAGGACCAGACCCGGACTGAGACCGGGACCAGATCGAGACCAGGACCAAAACTGAGACCGGGACTGAGAGCGGGACTGAGACTGGGACCAGACCAGGACAAGATCAGGACTGAGACCAGGACTAGACCAGGACCAGACCAGGACCAGACCGGGACTGAGACTGGTTTAGTCCTGGTTTAAGCCTGATTTAGTCCTGGTTCAGTTCTGGTTTAAACCTGGTTTAGACCTGGTTTAGACCTGGTTTAGACCTGGTTTAGACCTGGTTTAGTCCTGTTTTAGTCCTGGTTCAGTCCGTATGCGGCTAAAAGTCCGTCATCGCAGTTTAAGTCACGGAAAAAGGAAACAGCCTTTATCTGTTTTTTTTCCATTATTCATTTAAACAAAAAAAAAACTGAAAAAACAAATCATTATCCGTTTTTTAAATTCTGATTTTGGATACAAATAATGAAAAAATAATAATATAATAATAAAAATTGAATAATAATAATAATAATAATCATATATTTTTTTTTCCATTTTCTTATTTTTGGTTTTATTTTGAAAAACAAATAAACAAACGATACACGAATTCTCCAGGTCTGTTTTTGATAAGAGTAAAACTTCACTTATATTTATGCTTATTTACACTGTTTGCTAAAGCGTCCATAGAGATACATGTAGAGCACCCCCAGTCCAGCATGATGTGAACCTATACATGATCGATTATATAATAAAATAATGTAAATGGATTCTTCTGGGCGAGAGAAGAGTGGATATAAAGAGGCTTATGTAAAAGGTGCGACAGTGGACGTGTGATTCACAGTTTTTTCTGGCGCCGCTGAAGCTAAATCGTTGTTTATTTTGCAGTTTCATGTGAGAGACTTTATAATGTAACGTGGCATTTGTTCATGAGCTCGTATTGACTAATGGAGGATCACGATCTGTCTGAGTCCCACCTCAGAACGACAGAGAATCATGTGACCTTTGGAGCGACTGATATCACGGATGGGGACAGGAGAGAGGGAGGACGGAGGGAGGAGAGAGAGAAAAGAGAAGAGGTGAGAGGGAAAGGAAGGGAGAGAGAGGGAGGTGGGAGAGAAAGAAAAATGAGATGGAGAGAGAAAGAGGAGAGAGAGGGGATAGGGAGGCAGGAGAGAGAGAGAAAAGAGAAGAGGTGAGGAAAAGGAAGGGAGAGAGGGAGGTGGAAGAGAGGAAGAGAGAGAGAAAATGAGATTGAGGGAAGGAGAAAGAGGAGCGAGAGGGGGAGGGAGTAGGGAGAGAGAGAGAAAAGAGAAAAGGTGAGGGAAAGGGAGGGAGAGAGAGGGAGGTGGGAGAGTGGGAGAGGGCAGAGAGGGGGAGAGAGAAAAGAGAAGAGGAAAGGAAGGGAGAGAGAGAGAGAGGTGAGAGAGAGAAAGAGAGAAAAATGAGATGGAGGGAAGGAGAAAAAGGAGAGAGAGGGAGGCGGGTGAAAGGGAGAGAGAGAGAGAAAAATTAGATTGAGGGAAGGAGAAAGAGGAGAGACAGGAGAGAGGGAGGACGGAGGGAGAGAGAGAGAAAGGAGAAGAGGTGAGAGGGAAAGGGAGGGAGAGAGAGGGAGGTGGGAGAGAAATAAAAATGAGATGGAGGGAGAAAGAGGAGAGAGAGAAAAGACAAGAGGTGAGGAAAAGGAAGGGAGAGAAAGGGAGATGGAAGAGAGGAAGAGAGAGAGAAAAATTTGATTGAGCGAAGGAGAAAGAGGAGCGAGAGGGGGAGAGGGAGTAGGTAGAGAGGGAGAGAGAGAGAAAAGAGAAAAGGTGAGGGAAAGGGAGGGAGAGAAAGGAGAGAGAGGGAGGTGGGAGAGTGGGAGAGAGAGAAAAATAAGATGGAGGGAGAAAGAGGAGAGGGGGGGAGAGGGAGGCAGGAGAGAAGGAGAGAGAGAGAAAAATGAGACTGAGGGAAGGAGAAAGAGGAGCAAGAAGGGGAGAGAGAGGAGGGAAAGAGGGAGAGAGAGAGAAAAGAGAAGAGGTGAGGAAAAGGGAGGGAGAGAAAGGGAGGTGGAAGAGAGGAAGAGAGAGAGAAAATGAGACTGAGGGAAGGAGAAAGAGAAGAGAGAGGGGGAGGGAGGCAGGAGAGAGGGACAGAGAGAAAAGAGAAGAGGTGAGGGAAAGGAAGGGAGAGAAAGGAGAGAGTGGGAGAGAGAGAGAGAGAGAGAGAGAAATGAGATGGAGGGAGGGAGATAGAGGAGTGAGAGGAGGGGAGGGAGGCGGGAGAGAGGAAGAGAGAGAGAGAAAAGAGAAGAGGTGAGAGGGAAAGCGAGGGAGAGAAGGGAGAGAGAAGGAGATGAGAGAGAGGGAGCGAGAGAAAATTAAGACGGAGGGAGAGAGAGAGAAAAGAGAAGAGGTGAGGGAAAGGAAGGGAGAGAAGGGAGGGAGAGGGAAGTGGGAAAGAGGGAGAGACAGAAAAATGTGATGGAGGCAGAGAGGAGAGAGGGGAGAGAGGAAGAAGAGAGAGGAAGAGGGAGGGGGGAGAGAGGGAGCAAGAGAAAAATTGGAGGGAGGGAGAGGGAAGAGGGAGGTGGGAGAGAAGGAGCGAGAGAAAAATGAGATGGAGGGAGGGAGAGGGAGAAAAGAGGAGAGGGCGAAGGAGAGAGAGAGAGAGAAAAGAGAAGGGTGAATGGGAGGAGAGAGAGAGAGGAAAAAAAAGAAGGGGGGGTGGGAGAGAGACAGAGGGAGGGAGAAAAGAAAGCGGGAGAAAGAGAGAGCGGAGAAGAGAGAGGGAGAGAGTGATGGGGCGGAGGGGAGAGAGAGAGAGAGAGAAAGACAGAAATGGTGTGGAAGAGAGACAGAGAAAAATCTAAATTGGAGAAAGAGGAAGAGACTGAGGGAGGATTATGAAGAAAGAGAAGCAAAGATGAGTGAGAGAGAGATAAAGAAAGAGAGAGAAAGAGAGAAAGAGAAAGAAAGAGGGGTGGCAGACTGACAGATTACAATATTACAAATTACAAGTCCATTATTATTAGACATTATTTAGGGCTATAAAATCTATAATAATCTATAAAGGGCCTATAACTATATTTTCAGCCCCATGTGTCGCCACTCCACAGATCTGACCTGTATTTGTCCTGGTGATGCCATCAGTTGTTGCAGACGCTCCACCAGAAAAGCTGCATAGTTTATTCTATTATTATTATTTCTAGTGATTAATGTAAACAAAAGATCCAAAAGAAAAAAATGCATCAGCTCCCCAAATATCAGTATTATTTCTGATTTTAGGAGAATTTGATCTTTCCAGTCTTGAATACATGACCATTTTTCTTGTTAAACTCTGTGAAAAGTCAGAGAAAAACAGTTTGGTTTTCAGAAACAGTATGGTGCCGACCGCCCTGTGTGATGTTAGTTGGCAAAAAATTATAATCTTTCTTATTTCTGACTTGTCTAAAATGTCTTAAATGTTTTTCCTACAATTAGATCAAGCTAAAAGTCCAAATGATCAAGAATAAAAGAAAGATTTGAAATTATCGGTCTGTGTGGCTAACTTTGTCAGATTGAAGATAATTAAAGTGAGCGCCTTCAGTCTAGAGACATCCCCAACAGTGAGACGGTTGCCGCGGAGACAGCCGGAGCGTTGTCGTGGAGACGCACAGACTTCAGGAAGTTTGTTGAGACGATGGAAAAATGTGTCAAAACTTTTTTTTGTTATTGTTTGTCAGACCAGCGGCTGTTAAAACTGACACGGGGAAAAACTGCAGCTTAACTTTTATTCACTGGGCAAATATAATATAATAATAATAATAGATAATATATTTTAATATTTAGACTTAGACAAACTTTATTGATCCACAAAAAATTATTTGTACACAGTAGCTCACACATCACAATACAATATAACAAAGAGATAAAATATAAATGGTAACAATAAACTTAAAAAAAGAAGTAGCATAAAAAGCAAGAGTCTGGTGTCAAATAAGACATAATTATATAAATGCACGTGTACAAGTAAAAATAAAATATAGAAATACAGTATTCCGAATATGTCTCATCTATATACGACTTGTTGTACAGTTGTAGGGAGTATTATCTATTACATATAGGGCTGTTGTGATAACCGCAAAAGTGAATCACCGTGGTACTAAGAGGCCCACTGCAGTGCATGTTGGGCCACCGCGATCACCGCACATGACCAACGTGACACGACCCAGAGTCCTGCACGGGTCCATTTTTGAAGACCTGCACCCGCACGTTAACCTGTGATTTTATCAAAAGTCCCGTTAACATTCCACCTGTTACTCGCCCGTGCCCGTGATAAATCATACACAAATTAAAAGCTTTCTACCTGAAGCATCCGGGGCCACCGTGCATGGGTTTCCTCCAGGCGCTCCGGTTTCCCCCATCAACACAAAACATTCTACATAGGTTTCTAAGAACAGTTGGTAGTCAAGGTCAGTTAAATACAATCAATCAATGAACCTGCCCAGGGACGACAGGTGGAAATTAGCACTGATGCTACAACCTGATGTACAATGTAGCTTTCCTGTTAAGGTTAATGGGTCCGATCAAGTGGTGACGGAGGGAAACGGGCAGATTTTTTACATTCAAATAGCTCTTATTCAGAAACTAGAGGGACTATTGAAATAAGCAAGGTATCAGAATGTAGGAAAGAGTTAACACTCCAACAGGGTAAAGTTAAACCTGTGATATTCTTTCAAGTTGTTGACAAAAAATTTTAAAACTCATGTCGGTAACGGAGGGAATGAAATATGCAGCACTTTTTGGGCAATAAATACAAACAGTGATAACTAGCGGTTCTCACTTACATATCCTTAACAAACTGGTTTGAATATTTGCTTCACATAGTTTTCTACCATGTGGTACAAGATTAGGTTGAAAAACCTCTTGAAAAACTTGAAAATGAGATTTTTTATTAAGAAAGGTTATGGTAACGGAGGATTTTGCATCATTTGTCAGCTTTTTTCTTCCGAATCCTTTAATATTACTTCAAAATGAAAGGAAACTATTTCTATAAAATATGTCAGTCCTTCCAAGCAAATTTTGATCAATTTTAAATACATTTTTTTTAAAAAATCATGTACCTTCATCAACAGTTCAAAGATGGAATAACACAAGATATGATGAAATACATCCATTTATTTACATGATTTTTGGGTCTTTGAAATTTGGGAAATAATTTTTGTTCCATGTTTCATACATGGTCTGTTTAAAACGTATGTAACTTTAGAACCAAAAATGGTACAGAAAAAAGGTAAACAGTTTCATAAACTAGAGTACATATGTATCTGTTGAATACATTTTTATATCAGATGCATTAACTTGAATATTTAGCCATGCTGTTTACTTCTGCTTGACCGGGCCCAAATGCAAAAATTGTGCACTGTCCCTGTCTCAAATAAATAAATAAATAAAATAAATAAATCCATCAGAATACAAATTGAAAAGTTACAATTTCAAGCAGCACAATCACGAAATGAAATGAAACGGTTTCACTTTACTTCAGTATGAACACAAATTCACAGACGCGACTCGACTGTCAGCACTTAAAAGGCTATATTTACTGAGCAGAAGAACCAATGATTGAAATGCCGGACTTTTGCGCCACACACGCCACGGACCAAACCAGGACTAAACTAGGACTAACCCAGGACTAACCTAGGACTGATTCCAGGACCTGAACCAGAACTGAACCAGGACTCAGTGTCGGAACGGGCTTGGAGGTGCACCCATCTGGCCATAGACCATCGGGTGACCGCGGGTGAAAGGACCAGCGCAGAGGTCCACGCCCCACGGAGGTAAGGGCAGTCGTCACCCTGTCACGCTTTGATGACACCCTGTTCTATGGGCTTGGGGTTCTCTCTCTCTTAAGTCCAAGATTAGTCCTGGTTTAGTCCTGACCCGCTTGTGTGTAATCACTACCCGTCCGTAAAATTCCAGAACGTTAAAACCTGCCTGTTTCAGCAACTAATTGCGTGTGGAGGTTGCATACCAAGCTGTTGAGCCGCTATAATGCACCGCAGAAGAAATTCCCTAACCGCGACAGCCCTAGTTACATGAAGGTGAGGTGTTGTACAGTTGTAGGGAGTATTATCTGTTACATGAGGGTGAGTTTAATGCACAAACCCTGCATATTTAGACATTTAGGAGTTCTTCTCTAAAAAAAAAACAACACTTTATTCAACCTTGTGATGTCATGTGGTTGTACAAGAAATGCTCCACTGTGTTTTTAAACTTCACTGGAATCATTTGGATAATTTCAGCCCCGGAACTGCAATCTCTACTGTACAAAAGGTAAACGTCACAGAGCATTTTGAGCTTTGGAGATGTAACCAGACTGATAAAAAATGATAAATCAAACATGTGAATGAAACAAAACACAACTCCAGGTCTGTTTTTGTGGAGGTAACAACATTATAACATGACTTAAAGCTCAAGAGCATTAAGAGCAGTAGAATTCAACGTTTTTGGCTTTAGCTGACAGCAATTTGTCAGCTACTAACACGCAGGCATTTTACACAACGCAACAGTTCTTAGCGGCTTTTTTTGACCTTAGCAAGCACAAAGTTTGTTGCAATGGCGAAAGAATCAGCAGTTAAAAACAAAGCCTTTTTGAGGTGCTGAAAGAAGAAGACAAGGGGAAAAGCAGCGAAGCCAACTAAGTTTCTTGAAGATTCATTCCAGCCGCGACTGAAGCAGACGCAGGGTTAAAGCTGACGCAGGTCGCCAAATTATCCTGACAGAACTTCTGCTTATTATGAAAACACTTTATTTCCAAGAGCTAGTCAAACGTTTTTCAGGACCGATATATCCTATGTAAAACGTAATTTCAAGGCAAAGAAGAGTCCGCTTGCTGCTGCGTGTTGTAGCTACACGCAACCTTCTCTGCATACCGCTTTTTCCCCTGCTCCTCAACGGAATCTCCGCGCACCGCACATGTCCGCAATTCCCACCTTGTAACCAACACTTAGTTAGTACAAGTGTGCATTAAACAAACCTGTTTCTGGCGTAAAGAGGAGGCGGGAGAAGGCGTTTCTACGTAGGGAGCTTAGGGGGGGGTGGTTTCACGCATGCGCAACATTTGAACAAACAGTCGCTGATTTCTCGTTCAAAAATACAACTTTAAAGCTCAAGAGAGTCAATTTCGCTTTACACAGGACCTAATTTGTCAGCTACCAGCCGCATCACAACCTGCACCTTAGAATAAAACATAAAAGCCAAGAACATAACTTTTAGCCCTTTTCAGAGCAACAGAAGCTAACACGTTACCATGGCAACCGGAGCACTACCTAGCACTAACCTTTATAAAGTGCATTATCCGTCAGTACTTATTGATTTTAATGTGACTCGGCAAAAACCTTCATAGAGATACTGTATAATTATTGGCACAGAATTCATTCTTATGATACACAAAATGGTAAAGGTACAGTGAAATATGAGAGCCAGCAGAAATAAAGCTAAATAAAAATGTAGTTAAAGGTATACTATGGGTCTGTCACCTGCTTGTTTCTGTGGATATGTCATTGCTCTGCCTAGAATGTTCTACAGTGTGACATTAAACAGCTCTACTTTACATTTATTTAATTACGGGTGGTTTTATAGCTCAAAAATGCCTAGAAAAACAGGATTCTGACGGTGAGCGGGGTCGCCTGCCCTCAGATCTGACACGTAACTCTGGTCTGGTTCGGTCTCCGTGAAGACAGAAAGGTTTAATGCAGGGTTGGGCAAACTTTTTGACTCGTGGGCCACAAAGGGTTCTAAAATTTGACGGAAGGGCCGGACGAGGAGGAGATAGATGGAGTTTTTTGGTAATTCACCTCATAAGCAAAAAAATAATAAAAATAACATGAGATAAGTAGACAACATTTTATTGAAATATCCCATAGTTTGCCCACCCCTGGTTTAATGCCATACTGTGGAACATTCCAGGCAAAGCAACAACATTTCCGCAAAGAAAAGCATCAGAAAAGCATCAGAAAAGCTACACAATACACCGTTAAGTAAATACAGACGATAAAGGACAGTACTGAAACTTGAATAATAAATGCCACTGACAGGAAAACCCAAGAGCAGATTCAAACCACAAAAAATAATAATAAATAACAACAGAACACCCTGCATAAAATAAATGAATAGCAGAATAAAAAGCTTTAGTACTGAGTTGGCATATGTAATGAATCACAGAAGTTGGAGAACTGCAAGTCTAATCAGATTTTTTCCCCCCATATTTGACCTGGATTTGATTTTTTCATGTAATACACACTCAAAATTGGAGTAATAACAGGTCTTTGGATTTAAACGACTATTTAAAGCTGCACTGTGTAACTTGTGTTGGGGGTCTGTAAATGGAATGTTCCACAGTATGACATTAAACAGATCTACAGTCGTCCCACGTTATATCGCGGTTCACCTTTTGCGGTCTCGCTGTTTCGCAGATTTTTTTTCCATGCTTTTATTTAAATTTTTTTTACAGAGTATGAGCGCATATTGTGTTCCTCCCCCTGCGTCCTGATTGGCTAAGGGACTGTAGACTGTTGTCAATCAATCTCCTCCGTGCCGTGTCTCCAGTACAGCTACCAAATTTACATAAATGTTGGATCTCTATCAGTGTGATTCTGAAGTGCAGCGTGATCGGGCAATTGCCGCGCTTACAGTGAGGTGTGGAGCTCTGCATCGGTCCTTTCTCCTGCGGTCACCTCCAAGACTGTTCCGATCGTGAGTCCTGGTTCATTTCTGGTTTAGTCTTGGTTTACTCCTGTTTTAGTCCTCCTCTTCAGTCATGGAATCAGTCCTAGGTTAGTCCTGGGTTAGTCCTGGTTTAGTCTTGGTGGTTTAGGCTTCGTTCAGACTGCAGGGCTTAACGCTCAATTCAGATTTTTTTGTGAAATCCGATGTTTTTTGCGAGGTCATTCACATTTCCAATTAAATGTGACTTGTATGTGACTCCAGTGTGAACATTAAACGGCCCGAAAGTGTCCCGCATGTGCACTGGAGACACGATGACGTCATCCACAGCGAGCGTGCTCTGTGTTTACGGAAGTTGTCCAAACATGGATGCGAGCATAGAGCACCTGGAGATTTTAAAGTTCCTCTCGTACCGGAGCCAGAACATGAACAACTTACTTGTTTTAAGGAGGAGATTGAGAAGGAGAAGGATGAGGTTTTTGTCAAAAGATCGGATATGTATCGGTTTTGGGACCACATATCCAAGTGGCCTGGGTCACATTTGAATAAATCTGATCTGTGTGGTTCAGTCTGTCATTAAAAGATCAGATACAGGTCCCATAGGGGCCAAAAAATCGGATTTGGGTCACGGGCGGGTGCGGTGCTGTAGCTACTGCACAGGTGTGGGTCTCCAAAAATGGACCCGTGTAGGACTCTGCGCTGTAGGGCACCATTACGGAATAAATGAATCTTCGGTTCGTTACAAAAAAGAGGAAAATAACATAAGCACGACAGAAGCGATAAATTTTAAGAAGGATGCAAAAAGGGTTAACTGTCCTGTCTGAGAAAAGTGTATAAAGTGTGTGGTGAGAGGTTTCACAGCCTTAAAACAGATATAATAATTGTAAAATATAAAGCTGACTACTTATTTTTATTTTTAGAACGTAACCCCCATGATAAACGAGGGATCACTGTACTTTACATTTATTAAATTACAAGTGATTTTATAGCTCAAAAATGTAACTCTGTAGCTTGGCCTGATTTGATCGCCATGAAGATAGAAAGGTTTAATACCATACTGTGAAACATTCCAGACAAAGAAATAACAGCAGACCAGAAAAGTTACACAATGCACCTTTAAAACGCTGTTAGTTTTCTGGTGTGTGTGTGTGTGGGGGGGTTTGTGGAGGGGGGTCTGGTCTCCATGGAGTTTTCATGCTTTGACTCACCAAAATTGGACAGTTGTCTGATGGCTCGCCAGACAAGTGATCTGAGGCTCGATTCAAATTTTTTTCAATTTTTTTTTTTTTTTTTTTGGAAAGGATGATCACACAATAGCCCTGCAGTCACGATGCGGCTCAGAGAGGACAGGATAAAACCAGAAGTAGCGTTTTTGTCACATTATATTACTGACAACTTATTCAATATATTACCTAAAATTAGAATAGGCTTATAGTTTACAAAAAAAAAAAAAAAAAAAAAAAGTGGTCTTATATCTGTGTAATCCCTCAGTGGTCCACGGGCGTCTTCTAGTCTATGTGGTCTTATATTTGTTCTGATTCAGCTCAAGATCATTCTAAAACTATTCAGGAAAGGTTCATTTGTGTTTTTAGTATCGATACCTGCTCAAATGTGGCTTTGCTCACATGCACTGCAAAATCTGATTATAGTCTGATTTCTGGACCTTTCAGATTACTTAAATGACATATGCATTTAAAGATGTGTGTACCAGACTGAAAAAGGAGCTTGCGAAACATATTCTACCAAGAATTTCTCCTTTTGCCATATAAAATATAAATTCTTTAAAATAAAAGTCTGGTGGGAGAAATTAGCTGATTATAGTCATATAAATCCATAGATCTGCTAATGCTCAAATTTTGAGTGTGCATTACATAAAAAAAAAAAAAAAATCTAATTCAGGTCAAATTTCAGAAAAAAAAATAGCAGATCTTCAACTTCTATGACCCATTACATATGCAGAGTTATTCATTCTGCTATTTATTTCTTTAAATAATATTATACATTTAAAATAGTTTTTGTGGTGCAATGCTTTGTTGTTGCTTTGTCTGGAATGTTTCACAGTATGGTATTAAACCTTTATATCTCCATGGAGACCAAACCAGACCAAGTTACAGGTCAGATCTGTGGAGAGGCTTTTGACGATACAGTATCACAATATTTCAGTTATTGTTACATCCCTATATTTTTGAGTTATAAAACCACCTGGAATTGAATATATGTAAGGTAGAGCTGTTTAATGTCATACTGTGGAACATTCCAGGCAGAGCAGTTGTATAGAGAACCTGCATGTGACGTCACAGCCTTGCCCTGATCCACTTCCAGTGAGTCAGACCGTAAACTCACATTAATACAAATGCTGGAAAAGTGTTGCGCACAGAGATGAAAACACAGGGGTTCAGTTGTACTGGATCCCGGCTGAAGCTCACAGACGAGGCAAGTGGATAGCTGCCATAAATCAGAGAATTTATGACCCGACCACAGACAAGCCGGTTAAAGGAGTTCAAATGTGGCAGCCGTCAAAACACAGCAGGCTTTGTAGCAAGCACTTTGTCGGAGGTCGGTCATCATCAATTACAATCAAATTAACACGTTACAAGGTTATTCTAGCTAAGGTGATGTAAGAAGTAAGAAAGTCAATTATCTTTGCGGTTATCAAAGATATTTTCTTTGTTGAAAGACACCACACCAGGGGGTCATAAACCCACCCTGAGGTCAGATATCTGTAGGCGTCTAGACTCTTGTAAGTCTTAAAAGATGATCCAGTGTACTGAGAGGAGAAGTTGATTACATAGTTGTAAATGTCTGCATATTGCAAATCCGGCAATGCAGCACATTGTTTTAGCAGTGTTAACAGACCTAAACAGAACTGGAATGCAATATGGGTCTGAAATGTTGAACCAAGGGATGAGCATTGATTAAAGTTCCTTAATCGATCATCTTGAGAATTTACGATCGATTTTCAATTAATCATTAACGTTTTCATATTAAAATATCATTACTATCTGCACTACTAATCTGCATAATTAAACTCAACTTTACAACATATAAACTGTATACTATAGAGCCACATCAGTTTGTGATTATAATGTGTTTAATGCAGCTTTGTGCAAATCTTAAAAACCGCATGGTTAATTTGCATAAACTAAGCAAAGAAAAAAACAGCTCTTGTGCGTTAATGTGGTTAAACTTCTGTCAGAGTAATGGACACAACTCAGTGGAATATATAGGCCGTAAGGTGAGCCAGTGTTTACGCTGTCAGACGCAGCCTGACAGGTGACCATATTTGCGTTTGTCAAAACCAGGACACCGTACGGGGGGTGGGAAGTATGGTCTTGTCATCGACATTGAGATATTCTCACCTGGCAAAGCTTTTTAATGTTTTTCGGTGTCCTGGTGTGTTTTGAGGTCCCTGGCACCCCCACTGATCATCGAAACATATGTGCCTGTTTTGTACACTGTGCACACAGCCTCACATTTGTCTCAACCGGGACGGAAAGCGTGGAATTTCTTGTACAAGTCATCGTTAAATGCGCATTTGTGCTTCGGCATGTTGCAGGCTGTCCGACTGTTTGTGTCTGCTCGTTCCGCAATTTAAAGAAACCCCGGATGGCCAGAAGAGGACGCGAAAAACGAACATGTCCCGGGAAAAACAGACATTTGGACACCCTACGCTACGCACAGCAACCTACATTCAGTTTGTCGAATAAAAATGAACGTAATCGACGAAATTCTTAACAATCAATTATCGATTAATCGACTAATCATGCCCACCCCTAGTTGAACCTGTTTAATTTTGCCTCTTACTTTAATTAATTTCTTGCGTCCAAGTGAGAAGAGCGGTCCGTGTGTTGAAATTCCATGTTACTAGAATGCTGGGGACTGTCAATACCAAAACACAAACGGTCACTTGACTGCAGGTTCTCTATATCCATAGAAACAAGCAAGCAAAAAGTTACATAGTGCACCTTTTAGAAATATGTCACACTTCCAAATTTGTTATCGTGACAGTTGTAATCAAAAGTTCATTATAACTGAAACTTTGTAACATTTTTCTCTAACATTTGATTAACCGTGATGACGGAACACACCTGGGACACCCTCCAGAGAACACCGGGCGACGGTGGTCAGAGCGACCTGGTCCATCAGGCTGACCACATTTCTCTGACAGTTCTGAAGCAGCTGTGAACTTTACTGCATTGTCTTTGGAAGTTAAAGCCTCATAACATCTGTGCTTAACGGTTCAAACTGCACATTTCTTAGTGTGTGTGTGGGAGTGGACACATGTAGCTTTAGCCAGTTCTGTCATAGTGAAGTTAGACTCCTCCATGTTTCCTTTGCTAATGACTAGCGCCTGCATCCGAATATGTAATTTTAAAGATCAAAGGTCACAGAAGCGTCAGATGGCTCCACAGAACTTAGCGTACAGCATTGGCAGCAGTGATCTCACCCTCGTTCTTGCTGAATTCGTTTGAGTTGCAAGACCTGACTGCGCAGTTACGCATCTAGAGACTAATTAGTGAAACTGTTTGGGGAAGAAATGAGTTTGTGTAAATTTAAGAAAAGTTGCAAAAGTTTAAATTAAAATCATGAGCGGAAGTTATTTTGTGGGTTCCCTCGTTGATCATTTCGAGACAAATCAGTAGGAGAGAGAGAGAAGAAGTGAAATTAAATTCGCACTGTGCAACTTTTTGGTTGAGGGGTCCGTCATCTG